>NC_090319.1:224684662-225036389 GCF_040869045.1 Eurosta solidaginis
TAAAAGTATTCTAGACAAACTAAATGAAAATGGGCGGAGCCACGCCCATTTTAAAATTTTCTTTTATTTTTGTATTTTGTTGCATCATATCATTACTGGAGTTGAATTTTGACTTAATTTACTTATATACATTAAAGATATTAAATTTTTTGTTAAAATTTGAATTTAAAAAAAATTTTTTTTAAAAAGTGGGCGTGCTCATCATCCAATTTTGCTAATTTTTATTCAGCACATATATAGTAGTAGTAGTAACGCTCCTGCCAAATTTCATCATGATATCTTCAACGACTGCCAAATTACAGCTTGCAAAACTTTTAAATTACCTTCTTGTAAAAGTGGGCGGTGCCACGCCCATTGTCCAAAATCTTACTAATTTTCTATTCTGCGTCATAAGTTCAACCCATCTACCAAGTTTCGTCGCTTTATCTGTCTTTTGTAATGAGTTATCGCACTTTTTCGGTTTTTCGAAATTTTCGATATCGAAAAAGTGGGCGTGGTTATAGTCCGATATCGTTCATTTTAAATAGCGATCTGAGATGAGTGCTGAGGAACCTACATACCAAATTTCATCAAGATACCTCAAAATTTACTCAAGTTATCGTGTTAACGGACGGACGGACGGACGGACGGACGGACGGACGGACATGGCTCAATCAAATTTTTTTCCGATCCTGATTATTTTGATATATGGAAGTCTATATCTATCTCGATTCCTTTATATATGTACAACCAACCGTTATCCAATCAAACTTAATATACTCTGTGAGCTCTGCTCAACTGAGTATAAAAATAGGTTGGTACTTTGTGTGAGGATGCAAAGCTTCACGTTTTTTGTGGTCTGCATGTAAAAACTATGACTACGAATCACGTATTTCAAAAATATATGACGCAAACGTAACTATTTGATGAAATTTGATGAATTTTGAAGCTTCTACCGTAAAAAAGGGGAAATATGAATGTTTATATGGGGTATATAATATATATACCACCGATCTCTATGATTTTTTTAGACAACATTATATGCTATATACGGAAGCATTGGTGAAATTTGAAGCGCAAGTTGAAGCGCAAAGTTTCTTATCTGAACAATCGGTTGTATGTGATATATACTATGTATACCACCGATCTCAATGATTTTTTCAGACATCAATATATGCTAAACACGTAAGCATTTGGTGAAACTTGAAGCTTCTAGCTGTTAAAATGGGGCTGAAATTGCAAAAAAATATATATATATTATATATATATACTATATATACCATCATATATATATTATATATATCACCGATCTCTATGCTTTTTTGACACAACAATATATACTATATACGTTAGCAATCGGTGAAATTTGAAGCTTCTAGCTGTTAAAACGGGGCAGAAATTGCGCAAAGTTTCTTATCTGAACAATCGGTTGTATGAGATATATACTATGTACACCACCGATCTCAATGATTTTTAAACAACAATATATACTATATACGTAAGCAATCGGTGAAATTTGAAGCTTATAGCTGTTAAAATGGGGTCGAAATTGCGAAAAGTTTCTTATCTAAACAATCGGTTGTATGAGATATATACTATATATACAACAGATCTCTATGATTTTACCAAACAACAATATATGCTATATACGTAAGTATTCGGTTAAATTTGAAGCGTATAGCTGTTAAAATGGGGCTGAAATTGCAAAAAAATATATATATATTATATATATATACTATATATACCATCATATATATATTATATATATCACCGATCTCTATGCTTTTTTTACACAACAATATATACTAAAATGGGGCTGAAATTGCAAAAAAATATATATATATTATATATATATACTATATATACCATCATATATATATTATATATATCACCGATCTCTATGCTTTTTTTACACAACAATATATACTATATACGTTAGCAATCGGTGAAATTTGAAGCTTCTAGCTATTAAAACGGGGCAGAAATTGCGCAAAGTTTCTTATCTGAAAAATCGGTTGTATGAGATATATACTATGTATACCACCGATCTCAATGATTTTTTTAAACAACAATATATACTATATACGTAAGCAATCGGTGAAATTTGAAGCTTATAGCTGTTAAAATGGGGTCGAAATTGCGAAAAGTTTCTTATCTAAACAATCGGTTGTATGAGATATATACTATATATACAACCGATCTCTATGATTTTACCAAACAACAATATAAGCTATATACGTAAGCATTTGGTCAAATTTGAAGCTTCTAGCCGTTAAAACGGGGCAGAAATTGCGCAAAGTTTCTTATCTGAACAATCGTTTGTATGAGATATATACTATGTATACCACCGATCTCAATGATTTTTTCAGACATCAATATATGCTATATACGTAAAAATTTGGTGAAATTTGAAGCTTCTAGCTGTTAAAATGGGGCTGAAATTGCAAAAAAAAATATATATACTATATATATACTGTATATACCATCATATATATATTATATATATCACCGATCTCTATGATTTTATTACACAACAATATATACTATATACGTAAGCAATCGGTGAAATTTGAAGCTTATAGCTGTTAAAATGTGGTAGAAACTGCGAAAAGTTTCTTATCTGAACAATCGGTTGTATGAGATATATACTATGTATACCACCGATCTCAGTGATTTTTTTAAACAACAATATATACTATATACGTAAGCAATCGGTGAAATTTGAAGCTTATATCTGTTAAAATGGGGTCGAAATTGCGAAAAGTTTCTTAACTAAACAATCGGTTGTATGAGATATATACTATAGATATATAAAACCGATCTCTATGATTTTGTCAAAAAACAATATATGCTATATACGTAAGCATTCGGTTAAATTTGAAGCGTCTAGCTGTTAAAATGGGGCTGAAATTGCGAAAATATATATATACTATATATATGTAATGTATATACCACCATATATATACTATATACCACCGATCTTTATGGCCTTTTCAGACAACAATATATGCTATATACGTAAGCATTTGGTCGAATTTGAAGCTTCTAGCTGTTAAAACGGGGCAGAAATTGCGCAAACTTTCTTATCTGAACAATCGGTTGTATGAGAGATATACTATGTATACCACCGATCTCAATGATTTTTTCAGACATCAATATATGCTATACACGTAAAAATTTGGTGAAATTTGAAGCGTCTAGCTGTTAAAATGGGGCTGAAATTGCGGAAATATATATATATACTATATATACCACCAATCTTTATGGTTTTTTCAGACAACAATATATGCTACATACGTAAGCATTCGTTGAAATTTGAAGCTTATAGCTCTTAAAATAAGGCAGTAATAAGAAAAGTTTCTTATCTGAACATCCGGTAGTGGGTGATATATACTATATATACGACCGATCTCATAAATTTCTTCAGACATCAATATGTGCAATATACGAAAATATATTTATTTATTTATTTATTTTATTACCAAGAATCATAATTCTTATCGTCCAGCTTCTCGATCTGGTACATCGAACTCATTTTACGAAAAATATACTTTTTAACTTTCAATTGAACATGCGCTTACTGGGCCCATAACCTGTTAAAAGTTATGTTGAGGTTTTTTCCCAAAGATCAATAAGAACAAGTAAGGCAGGCTAAGTTCGGGAGTAACCGAACATTACATACTCAGTTGAGAGCTATGGAGACAAAATAAGGGAAATCACCATGTAGGAAAATGGACCTAGGGTAACCCTGGAATGTGGTTCTATGACATGTGTATCAAATGGAAGGTATTAAAGAGTATTTTAAGAGAGAGTAGGCCATAGTTCTATTGATGGACGCCATTTAGGGATATCGCCATAAAGGTGGACCAGGGCTGACTCTAGAATTTGTTTGTACGATATGGGTATCAAATGAAAGGTGTTACTGAGCATTTTAAGAGGGAGTGGGCCTTAGGTCTATCGGTGGACGCCTTTTCGAGATATCGCCATTAAGGTGGACTAGGGGTGACTCTAGAATGTGCTTGTACGATATGGGTATCAAATGAAAGGTGGTAATGAGTATTTTAAAAGGGAATGGGCTTTAGTACTATAGGTGAACGCCTTTTCGAGAAATCGCCATAAAGGTGGACCAGGGGTGACTCTAGAATATGTTTGTACGATATGGGTATCGAATGAAAGCTGTTAATGAGTATTTTGAAAAGGAGTGATCCTTAGTTCCATAGGTCGACGCCGTTTCGAGATATCGCCATAAAGGTGGACCAGGGGTGTCTCTAGAATGTGTTTGTACGATATGGGAATCAAATGAAAGGTGTTACTGAGCATTTTAAGAGGGAGTGGGCATTAGGTATATAGGTGGACGCCTTTTCGAGATATCGCCATTAGGGTGGGCCAGGGGTGACTCTAGAATGTTTGTACGATATGGGTATCAAACGAAAAGTGTTACTGAGCATTTTAAGAGGGAGTGGGCATTAGGTCTATAGGTGGACGCCTTTTCGATATGTCGCCATTAGGGTGGGCCAGGGGTGACTCTAGAATGTGTTTGTATGATATGGGTATCAAATGAAAGATGGTAATGAGTATTTTAAAAGGGAGTAATCCTTAGTTCTATAGGTGAACGCCTTTTCGAGATATCGCCATAAAGGTGGACCAAGGGTGACTCTAGAATGTGTGTACGATATGTGTATCAAACGAAAGGTGTTACTGAGCATTTTAAGAGGGAGTGGGCATGAGGTCTATAGGTGGACGCCTTTTCGAGATATCGTCATTAGGGTGGGCAGGGGTGACTCTAGGATGTGTTTGTACGATATGGGTATCAAACGAAAGGTGTTACTGAGCATTTTAAGAGGGAGTGGGCATTAGGTCTATAGGTGGACGCCTTTTCGAGAAGTCGCCATTAGGGTGGGCCAGGGGTGACTCTAGAATGTTTGTACGATATGGGTATCAAACGAAAGGTGTTACTGAGCATTTTAAGAGGGAGTGGGCATTAGGTCTTTAGGTGGACGCCTTTTCGAGATATCGCCATTAGGGTGGGCCAGAGGTGACTCTAGAATGTGTTTGTACGATATGGGTATCAAATGAAAGGTGGTAATGAGTATTTTAAAAGCAAGTAATCCTTAGTTCAATAGGTGGACGCCTTTTCGAGATATCGCCATAAAGGTGGACCAAGGGTGACTCTAGAATGTTTGTACGATATGGGTATCAAACGAAAGGTGTTACTGAGCATTTCACGAGAGAGTGGGCATTAGGTCTATAGGTGGACGCCTTTTCGAGATATCGCCATTAGGGTGGACCAGGGGTGACTCTAGAATGTTTGTACGATATGGGTATGAAACGAAAGGTGCTACTGAGCATTTTAAGAGGGAGTGGACATTAGGCCTATAGGTGGACGCCTTTTCGAGATATCGCCATTAGGGTTGGCCACGGGTGACTCTAGAATGTTTGTACGATATGGGTATCAAACGAAAGGTGTTACTGAGCATTTTAAGAGGGAGTGGACATTAGGTCTATAGGTGGACGCCTTTTCGAGATACCGCCATTAGGGTGGGCCAGGGGTGACTCTAGAATGTTTGTACGATATGGGTATCAAACGAAAGGTGTTACTGAGCATTTTAATAGGGAGTGGGCATTAGGTCTATAGGTGGACGCCTTTTCGAGATATCGCCATTAGGGTGGGCCAGGGGTGACTCTAGAATGTGTTTGTACGATATGGATATCAAATTAAAGGTATTAATGAGGGTTTTAAAAGCGAGTGGCCTTTAGATGTATATGTGAAGGCGTTCTCGGGATATCGACCAAAATGTGGACCAGGTGATCCAGAAAATCATCTGTCGGGTACTGCTAATTTATTTATATATGGAATACCACTAACAGTATTCCTGCCAAGATTCCAAGGGCTGTTGATTTCGCCTTGTAGAACTTTTTCATTTTCTTCTACTTAATATGGTAGGTGTCACACCCATTTTACAAAGTTTTTTCCAAAGTTATATTTTGCGTCAATAAACCAATCCAGTTACAATGTTTCATTCCTTTTTTTGTATTTGGTATAGAATTATGGCATTTTTTTATTTTTCGTAATTTTCGATATCGATAAAGTGGGCGTGGTTATGGTCGGATTTCGGCCATTTTTTATATCGAGATAAAGTGAGTTCAGATAAGTACGTGTGCTAAGTTTAGTAAAGATATATCGATTTTTGCTCAAGTTATTGTGTTAACGGCCGAGCGGAAGGACAGACGGTGGACTGTGTATAAAAACTGGGCGTGGCTTCAACCGATTTCGCCCTTTTCACAGAAAACAGTTATCATCCTAGGAGCCAAGCCTCTACCAAATTTCACAAGGATTGGTTAATTTTTGTTCGACTTATGGCATTAAAAGCATCCTAGACAAATTAAATGAAAAAGGGCGGAGCCACGCCTATTTTGAAATTTTCTTTTATTTTTGTAATTTGTTGCACCACATCATTACTGGAGTTGAATGTTGGCATAATTTACTTATATGCTGTAAAGATATTAACTCTTCTTTTAAAATTTGAATTTAAAAAAAAATTTTTTTAAAAAGTGGGCGTGGTCGTTCTCCGATTTTGCTAATTTTTATTAAGCAGACATAAAGTAATAAGGGTAATGTTCCTGCCAAATTTCATCATGATATCTTTAACGACTGCCAAATTACAGCTTGCAAAACTTCTAAATTACCTTCATTTAAAAGTGGGCGGTGCCACGCCCAATGGCCAAAATTTTACTAGTTTTCTATTCTGCGTCATAAGCTCAACTCACCTACCAAGTTTCATCGCTTAATGCGTATTTGGTAATGAATTATCGCACTTTTTTGATTTTTCGAAATTTTCGATATCGAAAAATTGGGCGCGGTTATTGTCCGATATCGTTCATTTTAAATAGCGATCTGAGATGAGTGCCCAGGAACATATATACCAAATTTCATGAAGATACCTCAAAACTTACTCAAGTTATCGTGTTAACGGACATACGGACGGACGGACGGATGACTGTGTATAAAAACTGGGCGTGGCATCAACCGATTTCGCCCATTTTCACAGAAAACAGTTAACGTCGTAAAATCTACTCCCCTACCAAATTTCAAAAGGATTGGTTAATTTTTGTTCGACTTATGGCGTTAAAAGTATCCTAGACAAATTAAATGAAAAAGGGCCGAGCCACGCCCATTTTGAAATTTTCTTTTATTTTTGTATTTTGTTGCACCATATCATTACTGGAGTTGAATGTTGACATAATTTACTTATATACTGTAAAGATATTAAATTTTTTGTAAAAATTTTACTTTAAAAAAAAATTTTTTTTAAAAGTGGGCGTGGTCCTTCCCCGATTTTTCTAATTTTTATTAAGCGTACATATAGTAATAGTAGTAACGTTCCTGACAAATTTCATCATGATATCTTCAACGACTGCCAAATTACATCTTGCAAAATTTTAAATTACCTTCTTTTAAAAGTGGGCGGTGCCACGCCCATTGTCCAAAATTTTACTAATTTTCTATTCTGCGTCATAAGTTCAACTCATCTACCAAGTTTCGTCGCTTTATCGGTCTTTTGTAATGAATTATCGCACTTTTTCGGTTTTTCGAAATTTTCGATATCGAAAAAGTGGGCGTGGTTATAGTCCGATATCGTTCATTTTAAATAGCGATCTGAGATGAGTGCTCAGGAACCTAAATACCAAATTTCATCAAGATACCTCAAAATTTACTCAAGTTATCGTGTTAACGGACGGACGGACGGACATGGCTCAATCAAATTTTTTTTCGATCCTGATTATTTTGATATATGGAAGTCTATATCTATCTCTATTCCTTTATATATGTACAACCAACCGTTATCCAATCAAACTTAATATACTCTGTGAGCTCTGCTCAACTGAGTATAAAAACACGAGTGTACTGTTCAACGTTTAATAAGAGACACAAAGTGTCAAAAAAAAATAAAAGAGTGAGATTATCTGACATACGCATTGTTACAAATTTAGGGTTGCTATTTTATGTATCATATTTCAACATGAAAAATCGGTTGTATGAGATATATACTATATATAACACCGGTCTCTATGATTTTTTCAGACAACAATATATGCTATACACGCAAGGATTTGGTGAAATTTAAACATATCTAAACGATTTTTAAGATAAATATAAAATAAAAAATAGGTAGGTACTTTGTGTGAGGAAGCAAAGCTTCACGTTTTTTGTGGTCTGCATGTAAAAACTATGACTACGAATCACGTATTTCAAAAATATATGACGCAAACGTAACTATTTGATGAAATTTGATGAATTTTGAAGCTTCTACCGTAAAAAAGGGGAAATATGAATGTTTATATGGGGTATATAATATATATACCACCGATCTCTATGATTTTTTTAGACAACATTATATGCTATATACGGAAGCATTGGTGAAATTTGAAGCGCAAGTTGAAGCCCAAAGTTTCTTATCTGAACAATCGGTTGTATGAGATATATACTATGTATACCACCGATCTCAATGATTTTTTCAGACATCAATATATGCTATACACGTAAACATTTGGTGAAATTTGAAGCGTCTAGCTGTTAAAATGGGGCTGAAATTGCGAAAATATATATATACTATATATACCACCAATCTTTATGGTTTTTTCAGACAACAATATATGCTATATAAGTAAGCATTCGTTGAAATTTGAAGCCTCTAGCTCTTAAAATAGTGCAGTAATTACGAAAAATTTCTTATCTGAACAATCGGTTGTGGGTGATATATACTATATATACGACCGATCTCATAAATTTTTTCAGACAACAATATGTGCAATATACGAAAGTATATGGCGAAGTTTGAAGCTTAAGTCTGTTAAATTGAGGAAGATATGACAAAAATCCTCTTTTTCTGAAAATCGGTTGTATGGAGGTTTATGCTATAGAGGCCCGATCCGGCCGGTTCCGACAAATGTCTAATCGGACACCCAAATACACCTGCCTACCAAATTTTATCAAGATATCTCAAAAATTGAGAGACTAATTTGCATATAAACTGACAGCCGGACAGACGGACATGGCTAAATCAACTCAGCTCTTCATCCTGATTATATCGGTATACTTAATGGTGGGTCTATCTATTTTCCTTTAAGGACTTACAATTTTGGGTTTCGTGACGAAATTAATATACCGTTTCATTTTCATGAAAGGTATAAAAATAGGTAGGTACTTTGTGTAATGATGCAAAGCTTCACGTTTTTTGTGGTCTGCATGTAAAAACTATGACTACGAATCACGTATTTCAAAATATTTGACGTAAAAGTAACTATTTGAAGAAATTTGATGAACTTTGAAGCTTCTAGCTGTAAAAAAGGGGCAAAAATGACAATTTATATGGGGTATATAATATATATACCACCGATCTCTATGTTTTTTTCAGACAACAATATATGCTATATACGTCAGCATTTGGTGAAATTTGAAGCTTCTAGCTGTTAAACCGGGGCAGAAATTGTGCAAAGTTTCTTATCTGAACAATCGGTTGTATGAGATATATACTATGTATACCACCGATCTCAATGATTTTTTCAGACACCAATATATGCTATACACGTAAGCATTTGGTGAAATTTAAAGCTTCTAGCTGTTAAAACGCGGCTGAAATTGCAAAAAAAATATATATACTATATATATATACTATATATACCATCTATATATTATATATATCACCGATCTCTATGATTTTTTTACACAACAATATATACTATATGCGTTAGCAATCGGTGAAATTTGAAGCTTATAGCTGTTAAAATGGGGTAGAAATTGCGAAAAGTTTCTTATCTGAATATATGACGTAAACGTAACTATTTGATGAAATTTTATTAATCTTGAAGCTTCTAGCCGTAAAAAATGGGAAATATGAATGTTTATATGGGGCATATAATATATATACCACCGATCTCTATGATTTTTTCAGACAACAATATATGCTATATACGTAAGCATTTGGTGAAATTTGCAGCTTCTAGCTGTTAAATTGGGCAGAAATTGCGCAAAGTTTCTTATCTGAACAATCGGTTGTATGAGATATATACTATATATAACACCGGTCTCTATGATTTTTTCAGACAACAATATATGCTATACACGCAAGCATTTGGTGAAATTTAAACATATCTAAACGATTTTTAAGATAAATATAAAATAAACAAGTAAGGAAGGCTAAGTTCGGGTGTAACCGAACATTACATACTCAGTTGAGAGCTATGGAGACAAAATAAGGAAAATCACCATGTAGGAAAATGAACCTAGGGTAACCCTGGAATGTGGTTGTATGACATGTGTATCAAATGGTAGGTATTAAAGAGTATTTTAAGAGAGAGTAGGCCATAGTTCTATGGATGGACGCCATTTAGGGATATCGCCATAAAGGTGGACCAGGGCTGACTCTAGAATTTGTTTGTACGATATGGGTATCAAATGAAAGGTGTTACTGAGCATTTTAAGAGGGAGTGGGCCTTAGGTCTCTCGGTGGACGCCTTTTCGAGATATCGCCATTAAGGTGGGCCAGGGGTGACTCTAGAATGTGTTTGTACGATATGGGTATCAAATGAAAGGTGGTAATGAGTATTTTAAAAGGGAATGGGCTTTAGTTCTATAGGTGAACGCCTTTTCGAGAAATCGCCATAAAGGTGGACCAGGGGTGACTCTAGAATGTGTTTTTACGATATGGGAATCAAATGAAAGGTGTTACTGAGCATTTTAAGAGGGAGTGGGCATTAGGTCTATAGGTGGACGCCTTTGCGAGATGTCGCCATTAGGGTGGGCCAGGGGTGGCTCTAGAGTGTTTGTACGATATGGGTATCAAACAAAAGGTGTTACTGAGCATTTTAAAAGGGAGTGGGCATTAGTTCTATAGGTGGACGACTTTTCGAAATATCGCCATTAGGGTGGGCCAGGGGTGACTCTAGAATGTGTTTGTACGATATGGGTATCAAATGAAAGGTGGTAATGAGTATTTTAAAAGGGAATAATCCTTAGTTCTATAGGTGGAAGCCTTTTCGAGATATCGCCATAAAGGTGGACTAAGGGTGACTCTGGAACGTTTGTACGATATGGGTATCAAACGAAAGGTGTTACTGAGCATTTTAAGAGGGAGTGGGCATTAGGTCTATAGGTGGACGCCTTTTCGAGATATCGCCATTAGGGTGGCCAGGGGTGACTCTAGAATGTGTTTGTATGATATGGGTATCAAACGAAAGGTGTTACTGAGCATTTTAAGAGGGAGTGAGCATTAGGTCTATAGGTGGACGCCTTTTCGAGATATCGCCATTAGGGTGGGCAGGGGTGACTCTAGAATGTGTTTGTACGATATGGGTATCAGATGAAAGGTGGTAATGAGTATTTTAAAAGGGAGTAATCCTTAGTTCTATAGGTGGACGCCTTTTCGAGATATCGCCATAAAGGTGGACCAAGGGTGACTCTAGAATATTTGTACGATATGGATATCAAACGAAAGGTATTACTGAGCATTTTAAGAGGGAGTGGGCATTAGGTCTATAGGTGGACGCCTTTTCGAGATATCGCCATTAGGGTGGGCCAGGGTGACTCTGGAATGTGTTTGTACGATATGGGTATCAAATGAAAGGTAGTAATGAGTATTTTAAAAGGGAGTAATCCTTAGTTCTATAGGTGGACGCCTTTTCGAGATATCGCCATAAAGGTGGACCAAGGGTGACTCTAGAATATTTGTACGATATGGATATCAAACGAAAGGTATTACTGAGCATTTTAAGAGGGAGTGGGCATTAGGTCTATAGGTGGACGCCTTTTTGAGATATCGCCATTAGGGTTGGCCAGGGGTGACTCTAGAATGTTTGTACGATATGGGTAAATAACGAAAGGTGTTACTGAGCATTTTAAGAGGGAGTGGGCATTAGGTCTATAGGTGGACGCCTTTTCGAGACATCGCCATTAGGGTGGGCCAGGGGTGACTCTAGAATGTGTTTGTATGATATGGATATCAAATTAAAGGTATTAATGAGGATTTTAAAAGCGAGTGGCCCTTAGATGTATATGTGAAGGCGTTTTCGCGATATCGACCAAAATGTGGACCAGGTGATTCAGAAAATCATCTGTCGGGTACTGCTAATTTATTTATATATGCAATACCGCTAACAGTATTCCTGCCAAGATTCCAAACGCTGTTGATTTCGCCTTGTAGAACTTTTTCATTTTCTTCTACTTAATATGGTAGGTGTCACACCCATTTTACAAAGTTTTTTCCAAAGTTATATTTTGCGTCAATAAATCAATCGAGTTACCATGTTTCATCCCTTTTTTCGTATTTGGTATAGAATTATGGCATTTTTTCATTTTTCGTAATTTTCGATATCGATAAATTGGGCGTGGTTATGGTCGGATTTCGACCATTTTTTATACCAAGATAAATTGGGTTCAGATAAGTACGTGGACTAAGTTTAGTAAAGATATATCGGTTTTTGCTCAAGTTATTGTGTTAACGGCCGAGCGGAAGGCCAGACGGTGGACTGTGTATAAAAACTGGGCGTGGCTTCCACCGATTTCGCCCATTTTCACAGAAAACAGTTACCATCATAGAGTCTATGCCCTTACCAAATTTAAGAAGGATTGGTAAATTTTTGTTCGACTTATGGCATTAAAAGTATTCTAGACAAAATAAATGAAAATGGGCGGAGCCACGCCCATTTTGAAATTTTCTTTTATTTTTGTATTTTGTTGCATCATATCATTACTGGAGTTGAATTTTGACTTAATTTACTTATATACAGTAAAGATATTAAATTTTTTGTTAAAATTTGAATTTAAAAAAAAATTTTTTTAAAAAGTGGGCGTGTTCTTCATCCAATTTTGCTATTTTTTATTTAGCACATATATAGTAATAGTTGTAACGTTCCTGCCAAATTTCATCATGATATCTTCAACGACTGCCAAATTACAGCTTGCAAAACTTTTAAAATACCTTCTTGTAAAAGTGGGCGGTGCCACGCCCATTGTCCAAAATCTTACTAATTTTCCATTCTGCGTCATAATGTCAACCCATCTACCAAGTTTCATCGCTTTATCCGCCTTTGGCAATGAATTATCGCATTTTTTCGGTTTTTCGAAATTTTCGATATCGAAAAAATGGGCGTGGTTATAGTCCGACATCGTTCATTTTAAATAGCGATCTGAGATGAGTGCCCAGGAATCTACGTACCAAATTTCATCAAGATACCTCAAAATTTACTCATGTTATCGTGTTAACGGACAGACGGACGGACGGACGGACATGGCTCAATCAAATTTTTTTTCGATACTGATGATTTTGATATATGGAAGTCTATATCTATCTCGATTCCTTTATACCTGTACAACCTACCGTTATCCAATCAAAGTTAATATACTCTGTGAGCTCTGCTCAACAGAGTATAAAAATAGGTAGGTACTTTGTGTGAGGATGCAAAGCTTAACGTTTTTTGTGGTCTGCATGTAAAAACTATGACTACGAATCACGTATTTCAAAAATATATGACGCAAACGTAACTATTTGATGCAATTTTATTTGGAAAACTTTAGAACAACATATGCTAGCAATGCGCCTATTGCTCGGGCACTAAGAGAATTAAATGCTCTGTTTTCTTTATACTATGTATACCACCGATCTCAATGATTTTTTTAAACAACAATATATACTATATACGTAAGCAATCGGTGAAATTTGAAGCTTATAGCTGTTAAAATGGGGTCGAAATTGCGAAAAGTTTCTTATCTAAACAATCGGTTGTATGAGATATATATAGTATACAACAGATCTCTATGATTTTACCAAACAACAATATATGCTATATACGTAAGTATTCGGTTAAATTTGAAGCGTATAGCTGTTAAAATGGGGCTGAAATTGCAAAAAAATATATATATATTATATATATATACTATATATACCATCATATATATATTATATATATCACCGATCTCTATGCTTTTTTTACACAACAATATATACTAAAATGGGGCTGAAATTGCAAAAAAATATATATATATTATATATATATACTATATATACCATCATATATATATTATATATATCACCGATCTCTATGCTTTTTTGACACAACAATATATACTATATACGTTAGCAATCGGTGAAATTTGAAGCTTCTAGCTGTTAAAACGGGGCAGAAATTGCGCAAAGTTTCTTATCTGAACAATCGGTTGTATGAGATATATACTATGTATACCACCGATCTCAATAATTTTTTCAGACATCAATATATGCTATACACGTAAGCATTTGGTGAAACTTGAAGCTTCTAGCTGTTAAAATGGGGCTGAAATTGCAAAAAAAATATATATATATACTATATATACCATCATATATATATTATATATATCACAGATCTCTATGATTTTTTTACACAACAATATATACAATATACGTTATCAATCAGTGAAATTTGAAGCTTCTAGCTGTTAAAACGGGGCAGAAATTGCGCAAAGTTTCTTATCTGAACAATCGGTTGTATGAGATATATACTATATATACCACCGCTCTCTATGATTTTTTCAGACAACAATATATGCTATACACGTAAGCATTTGGTGAAAGTTGAAGATATCTAAACGATTTTTAAGATAAATAAAAAATAGGTAGGTTCTTTGTGTGAGGATGCACAGCTTCACGTTTTTTGTGGTCTGCATGTAAAAACTATGACTACGAATCACGTATTTCAAAATATTTGACGTAAAAGTAACTATTTGAAGAAATTTGATGAATTTTGAAGCTTCTAGCCGTAAAAAAGGTGCAATAATGACAATTTATATGGGGTATATAATATATATACCACCGATCTCTATGTATTTTTCAGACAACAATATATGCTATATACGTCAGCATTTGGTGAAATTTGAAGCTTCTAGCTGTTAAACCGGGGCAGAAATTGTGCAAAGTTTCTTATCTGCACAATCGGTTGTATGAGATATATACTATGTATACCACCGATCTCAATGATTTTTTCAGACACTAATATATGCCACCGTGGTGTGTTGGTAGCGTGCTCCGCCTATCACACCGTATGCCCTGGGTTCAACTCCCGGGCAAAGCAACATCAAAAATTTTAGAAATAAGGTTTTTCAATTAGAAGAAAATTTTTCTAAGCGGGGTCGCCCATCAGAAGTGTTTGGCAAGCGCTCCGGGTGTATTTCTGCCATGAAAAGATCTCAGTGAAAACTCATCTGCCTTGCAGATGCCGTTCGGAGTCGGCATAAAACATGGAGGTCCCGTCCGGCCAATTTGTAGGGAAAATCAAGAGGAGCACGACGCAAATTGGAAGAGAAGCTCGGCCTTAGATCTCTTCGGAGGTTATCGCGCCTTACATTTATTTTATTTATTTTTAATATATGCTATACACGTAAGCATTTGGTGAAATTTAAAGCTTCTAGCTGTTAAAACGCGACTGAAATTGCAGAAAAAAAATATATACTATATATATATACTATATATACTATCATATATATTATATATATCACAGATCTCTATGATTTTTTTACACAACAATATATACTATATACGTTATCAATCGGTGAAATTTGAAGCTTATAGCTGTTAAAATGGGACAGAAATTGCGCAAAGTTTCTTATCTGAACAATCGGTTGTATGAGATATATACTATGTATACCACCGATCTCTATGGTTTTTTCAGACATCAATATATGCTATACACGTAAACATTTGGTGAAATTTGAAGCTTCTAGCTGTTAAAATGAGGCTGAAATTGCAAAAAAATATATATATACTATATATATATATACGGTAGATACCATCATATATATTATATATATCACCGATCTCTATGATTTTTTTACACAACAATATATACTATATACGAAAGCAATCGGTGAAATGTGAAGCTTTTAGCTGTTAAAATGGGGTAGAAATTGCGAAAAGTTTCTTATCTGAACAATCGGTTGTATGAGATATATACTATGTATACCACCGATCTCAATGATTTTTTTAGACAACAATATATACTATATACGTAAGCAATCGGTGAAATTTGAAGCTTATAGCTGTTAAAATGGGGTCGAAATTGCGAAAAGTTTCTTATCTGAACAATCGGTTGTATGAGATATATACTATATATACAACCGATCTCTAAGATTTTGTCAAACAACAATATATGCTATATACATAAGCATTCGGTTAAATTTGAAGCGTCTACCTGTTAAAATGGGGCTGAAATTGCGAAAACATATATATATACTATATATATATATACTGTATATACCACCATATATATACTATATATACCACCGATCTTTATTGCCTTTTCAGACAACAATATATGCTATATACGTAAGCATTTGGTCAAACTTGAAGCTTCTAGCTGTTAAAACGGGGCAGAAATTGCGAAAGGTTTCTTATCTGAACAATCGGTTCTATGAGATATATACTATGTATACCACCGATCTCAATGATTTTTTTAAACAACAATATATACTATATACGTAAGCAATCGGTGAAAGTTGAAGCTTATATCTGTTAAAATGGGGTCGAAATTGCGAAAAGTTTCTTATCTAAACAATCGGTTGTATGAGATATATACTATATATTCAACCGATCTCTATGATTTTGTAAAACAACAATGGGGCTGAAATTGCGAATATATATATATATATACTATATATATAATATATATACCACTATATATATACTATATATACCACCGATCTTTATGGCCTTTACAGACAACAATATATGCTATATACGTAAGCATTTGGTCGAATTTGAAGCTTCTAGCTGTTAAAACGGGGCAGAAATTGCGCAAAGTTTCTTATCTGAACAATCGGTTGTATGAGATATATACTATGTATACCACCGATCTCAATGATTTTTTCAGACATCTATATATTTCTATACACGTAAACATTTGGTGAAATTTGAAGCGTCTAGCTGTTAAAATGGGGCTGAAATTGCGATAATATATATTTATACTATATATACCACCAATATTTCTGGTTTTTTCAGACAAAAATATATGCTATATACGTAAGCATTAGTTGAAATTTGAAGCTTCTAGCTCTTAAAATAAGGCAGTAGTAAGAAAAGTTTCTTATCTGAACATCCGGTAGTGGGTGATATATACTATATATACGACCGATCTCATAAATTTCTTCAGACAACAATATGTGCAATATACGAAAGTATATGGTGAAGTTGGAAGATTCAATCTGTTAAATTGAGGAAGATATGACAAAAATCCTCTTTTTCTGAAAATCGGTTGTATGGAGGATATATGCTATAGTGGTCCGATCCGGCCGGTTCCGACAAATGTCTAATCGGACACCCAAATACACCCGCTCACCAAATTTTATCAAGATATCTCAAAAATTGAGGGACTAGTTTGCATACAAACAGACAGACGGACAGACGGACATGGCTAAATCAACTCAGCTCTTCATCCTGATTATTTCGGTATACTTAATGCTGGGTCTATCTGTTTTCCTTTAAGCACTTACAATTTTGGGTTCGTGACGAAATTAATATACCATTTCATTTTCATGAAAGGTATAAAAATAGGTAGGTACTTTGTGTGAGGATGCAAAGCTTCACGTTTTTTGTGGTCTGCATGTAAAAACTATGACTACGAATCACGTATTTCAAAAATATATGACGTAAACGTAACTATTTGATGAAATTTGATGAATTTTGAAGCTTCTAGCCGTAAGAAAGCGGCAAAAATAACAGTTTATATGGGGTATATAATATATATAACACCGATCTCTATGATTTTTTCAGACAACAATATATGCTATATACTGAAGCATTTGGTGAAATTTGAAGCTTCTAGCTGTTAAAACGGGGCAGAAATTGCGCAAAGTTTCTTATCTGAACAATCGGTTGTATGAGATATATACTATGTATACCACCGATCTCAATGATTTTTTCAGACATCAATATATGCTATACACGTAGGCATTTGGTGAAACTTGAAGCTTCTAGCTGTTAAAATGGGGCTGAAATTGCAAAAAAATATATATATACTATATATATATATTATATATACCATCATATATATTATATATATCATCGATCTCTATGATTTTTTTACACAACAATATATACTATATACGTTAGCAATCGGTGAAATTTGAAGTTTCTAGCTGTTAAAACGGGGCAGAAATTGCGCAAAGTTTCTTATCTGAACAATCGGTTGTATGAGATATATACTATGTATACCACCGATCTCAATGATTTTTTTAAACAACAATATATACTATATACGTAAGCAATCGGTGAAATTTGAAGCTTATAGCTGTTAAATGGGGTCGAAATTGCGAAAAGTTTCTTATCTAAACAATCGGTTGTATGGGATATATACTATATATACAACCGATCTCTATGATTTTGTCAAACAACAATATATGCTATATACGTAAACATTCGGTTAAATATGGAGCGTCTAGCTGTTAAAATGGGGCTGAATTTGCGAAAATATATATATATATACTATATATATATATACTATATATACCACCATATATATACTATATATACCACCGATCTTTATGGCCTTTTCAGACAACAATATATGCTATATACGTAAGCATTTGGTAAAATTTGAAGCTTCTATCTGTTAAAACGGGGCAGAAATTGCGCAAAGTTTCTTATCTGAACAATCGGTTGTATGAGATATATACTATGTATACCACCGATCTCAATGATTTTTTCAGACATCAATATATAATATACACGTAAACATTTGGTGAAATTTGAAGCTTCTAGCTGTTAAAATGGGGATGAAATTGCAAAAAAATATATATATACTATATACATATATACTGTATATACCATCATATATATATTATATATATCACCGATCTCTATTATTTTTTTACACAACAATATGTACTATATACCTAAGCAATCGTTGATATTTGAAGCTTATAGCTGTTAAATTGGGGTAGAAATTGCGAAAAGTTTCTTATCTGAACAATCGCTTGTATGAAATATATATTATGTATACCACCGATCTCAATGATTTTTTTAAACAACATTATATACTATATACGTAAGCAATCGGTGAAATTTGAAGCTTATAGCTGTTAAAATGGGGTCGAAATTGCGAAAAGTTTCTTATCTAAACAATCGGTTGTATGAGATATATACTATATATACAACCGATCTCTATGATTTTGTCAAACAACAATATATGCTATATAGGTAAGCATTTGGTCAAATTTGAAGCTTCTAGCTCTTAAAAGGGGCAGAAATTGCGCAAGGTTTCTTATCTAAACAATCGGTTGTATGAGATATATACTATGTATACCACCGATCTCAATGATTTTTTCAGACATCAATATATGCTATGTACGTAAACAATTGGTGAAATTTGAAGCTTCTAGCTGTTAAAATGGGGCTGAAATTGCAAAAAAATATATATATACTATATATATATATATACTGTATATAACATCATATAAATATTATATATATCACCGATCTCTATGATTTTTTTACACAACAATATATACTATATACGTAAGCAATCGGTGAAACTTGAAGCTTATAGCTGTTAAAATGGGGTAGAAATTGCGAAAAGTTTCTTATCTGAACAATCGGTTGTATGAGATATATACTATGTATACCACCGATCTCAATGAATTTTTTAAACAACACTATATTTACTATATACGTAAGCAATCTGTGAAATTTGAAGCTTATAGCTGTTAAAATGGGGTCGAAATTGCGAAAAGTTTCTTATCTAAACAATCGGTTGTATGAAATATATATTATATATACAACCGATCTCAATAATTTTTTCAGACATCAATATATGCTATACACGTAAGCATTTGGTGAAACTTGAAGCTTCTAGCTGTTAAAATGGGGCTGAAATTGCAAAAAAAATATATATATATACTATATATACCATCATATATATATTATATATATCACCGATCTCTATGCTTTTTTTACACAACAATATATACTAAAATGGGGCTGAAATTGCAAAAAAATATATATATATTATATATATATACTATATATACCATCATATATATATTATATATATCACCGATCTCTATGCTTTTTTGACACAACAATATATACTATATACGTTAGCAATCGGTGAAATTTGAAGCTTCTAGCTGTTAAAACGGGGCAGAAATTGCGCAAAGTTTCTTATCTGAACAATCGGTTGTATGAGATATATACTATGTATACCACCGATCTCAATAATTTTTTCAGACATCAATATATGCTATACACGTAAGCATTTGGTGAAACTTGAAGCTTCTAGCTGTTAAAATGGGGCTGAAATTGCAAAAAAAATATATATATATACTATATATACCATCATATATATATTATATATATCACAGATCTCTATGATTTTTTTACACAACAATATATACAATATACGTTATCAATCAGTGAAATTTGAAGCTTCTAGCTGTTAAAACGGGGCAGAAATTGCGCAAAGTTTCTTATCTGAACAATCGGTTGTATGAGATATATACTATATATACCACCGCTCTCTATGATTTTTTCAGACAACAATATATGCTATACACGTAAGCATTTGGTGAAAGTTGAAGATATCTAAACGATTTTTAAGATAAATAAAAAATAGGTAGGTTCTTTGTGTGAGGATGCACAGCTTCACGTTTTTTGTGGTCTGCATGTAAAAACTATGACTACGAATCACGTATTTCAAAATATTTGACGTAAAAGTAACTATTTGAAGAAATTTGATGAATTTTGAAGCTTCTAGCCGTAAAAAAGGTGCAATAATGACAATTTATATGGGGTATATAATATATATACCACCGATCTCTATGTATTTTTCAGACAACAATATATGCTATATACGTCAGCATTTGGTGAAATTTGAAGCTTCTAGCTGTTAAACCGGGGCAGAAATTGTGCAAAGTTTCTTATCTGCACAATCGGTTGTATGAGATATATACTATGTATACCACCGATCTCAATGATTTTTTCAGACACTAATATATGCCACCGTGGTGTGTTGGTAGCGTGCTCCGCCTATCACACCGTATGCCCTGGGTTCAACTCCCGGGCAAAGCAACATCAAAAATTTTAGAAATAAGGTTTTTCAATTAGAAGAAAATTTTTCTAAGCGGGGTCGCCCATCAGAAGTGTTTGGCAAGCGCTCCGGGTGTATTTCTGCCATGAAAAGATCTCAGTGAAAACTCATCTGCCTTGCAGATGCCGTTCGGAGTCGGCATAAAACATGGAGGTCCCGTCCGGCCAATTTGTAGGGAAAATCAAGAGGAGCACGACGCAAATTGGAAGAGAAGCTCGGCCTTAGATCTCTTCGGAGGTTATCGCGCCTTACATTTATTTTATTTATTTTTAATATATGCTATACACGTAAGCATTTGGTGAAATTTAAAGCTTCTAGCTGTTAAAACGCGACTGAAATTGCAGAAAAAAAATATATACTATATATATATACTATATATACTATCATATATATTATATATATCACAGATCTCTATGATTTTTTTACACAACAATATATACTATATACGTTATCAATCGGTGAAATTTGAAGCTTATAGCTGTTAAAATGGGACAGAAATTGCGCAAAGTTTCTTATCTGAACAATCGGTTGTATGAGATATATACTATGTATACCACCGATCTCTATGATTTTTTCAGACATCAATATATGCTATACACGTAAACATTTGGTGAAATTTGAAGCTTCTAGCTGTTAAAATGAGGCTGAAATTGCAAAAAAATATATATATACTATATATATATATACGGTAGATACCATCATATATATTATATATATCACCGATCTCTATGATTTTTTTACACAACAATATATACTATATACGAAAGCAATCGGTGAAATGTGAAGCTTTTAGCTGTTAAAATGGGGTAGAAATTGCGAAAAGTTTCTTATCTGAACAATCGGTTGTATGAGATATATACTATGTATACCACCGATCTCAATGATTTTTTTAGACAACAATATATACTATATACGTAAGCAATCGGTGAAATTTGAAGCTTATAGCTGTTAAAATGGGGTCGAAATTGCGAAAAGTTTCTTATCTGAACAATCGGTTGTATGAGATATATACTATATATACAACCGATCTCTAAGATTTTGTCAAACAACAATATATGCTATATACATAAGCATTCGGTTAAATTTGAAGCGTCTACCTGTTAAAATGGGGCTGAAATTGCGAAAACATATATATATACTATATATATATATACTGTATATACCACCATATATATACTATATATACCACCGATCTTTATTGCCTTTTCAGACAACAATATATGCTATATACGTAAGCATTTGGTCAAACTTGAAGCTTCTAGCTGTTAAAACGGGGCAGAAATTGCGAAAGGTTTCTTATCTGAACAATCGGTTCTATGAGATATATACTATGTATACCACCGATCTCAATGATTTTTTTAAACAACAATATATACTATATACGTAAGCAATCGGTGAAAGTTGAAGCTTATATCTGTTAAAATGGGGTCGAAATTGCGAAAAGTTTCTTATCTAAACAATCGGTTGTATGAGATATATACTATATATTCAACCGATCTCTATGATTTTGTCAAACAACAATGGGGCTGAAATTGCGAATATATATATATATATACTATATATATAATATATATACCACTATATATATACTATATATACCACCGATCTTTATGGCCTTTACAGACAACAATATATGCTATATACGTAAGCATTTGGTCGAATTTGAAGCTTCTAGCTGTTAAAACGGGGCAGAAATTGCGCAAAGTTTCTTATCTGAACAATCGGTTGTATGAGATATATACTATGTATACCACCGATCTCAATGATTTTTTCAGACATCTATATATTTCTATACACGTAAACATTTGGTGAAATTTGAAGCGTCTAGCTGTTAAAATGGGGCTGAAATTGCGATAATATATATTTATACTATATATACCACCAATATTTATGGTTTTTTCAGACAAAAATATATGCTATATACGTAAGCATTAGTTGAAATTTGAAGCTTCTAGCTCTTAAAATAAGGCAGTAGTAAGAAAAGTTTCTTATCTGAACATCCGGTAGTGGGTGATATATACTATATATACGACCGATCTCATAAATTTCTTCAGACAACAATATGTGCAATATACGAAAGTATATGGTGAAGTTGGAAGATTCAATCTGTTAAATTGAGGAAGATATGACAAAAATCCTCTTTTTCTGAAAATCGGTTGTATGGAGGATATATGCTATAGTGGTCCGATCCGGCCGGTTCCGACAAATGTCTAATCGGACACCCAAATACACCCGCTCACCAAATTTTATCAAGATATCTCAAAAATTGAGGGACTAGTTTGCATACAAACAGACAGACGGACAGACGGACATGGCTAAATCAACTCAGCTCTTCATCCTGATTATTTCGGTATACTTAATGCTGGGTCTATCTGTTTTCCTTTAAGCACTTACAATTTTGGGTTCGTGACGAAATTAATATACCATTTCATTTTCATGAAAGGTATAAAAATAGGTAGGTACTTTGTGTGAGGATGCAAAGCTTCACGTTTTTTGTGGTCTGCATGTAAAAACTATGACTACGAATCACGTATTTCAAAAATATATGACGTAAACGTAACTATTTGATGAAATTTGATGAATTTTGAAGCTTCTAGCCGTAAGAAAGCGGCAAAAATAACAGTTTATATGGGGTATATAATATATATAACACCGATCTCTATGATTTTTTCAGACAACAATATATGCTATATACTGAAGCATTTGGTGAAATTTGAAGCTTCTAGCTGTTAAAACGGGGCAGAAATTGCGCAAAGTTTCTTATCTGAACAATCGGTTGTATGAGATATATACTATGTATACCACCGATCTCAATGATTTTTTCAGACATCAATATATGCTATACACGTAAGCATTTGGTGAAACTTGAAGCTTCTAGCTGTTAAAATGGGGCTGAAATTGCAAAAAAATATATATATACTATATATATATATTATATATACCATCATATATATTATATATATCATCGATCTCTATGATTTTTTTACACAACAATATATACTATATACGTTAGCAATCGGTGAAATTTGAAGTTTCTAGCTGTTAAAACGGGGCAGAAATTGCGCAAAGTTTCTTATCTGAACAATCGGTTGTATGAGATATATACTATGTATACCACCGATCTCAATGATTTTTTTAAACAACAATATATACTATATACGTAAGCAATCGGTGAAATTTGAAGCTTATAGCTGTTAAATGGGGTCGAAATTGCGAAAAGTTTCTTATCTAAACAATCGGTTGTATGGGATA
This sequence comes from Eurosta solidaginis, assembly GCF_040869045.1. Lineage (NCBI taxonomy): Eukaryota > Metazoa > Arthropoda > Insecta > Diptera > Tephritidae > Eurosta > Eurosta solidaginis. The sequence continues at coordinate 224,709,002 of NC_090319.1, forward strand.
TATACTATATATACAACCGATCTCTATGATTTTGTCAAACAACAATATATGCTATATACGTAAACATTCGGTTAAATATGGAGCGTCTAGCTGTTAAAATGGGGCTGAATTTGCGAAAATATATATATATATACTATATATATATATACTATATATACCACCATATATATACTATATATACCACCGATCTTTATGGCCTTTTCAGACAACAATATATGCTATATACGTAAGCATTTGGTAAAATTTGAAGCTTCTATCTGTTAAAACGGGGCAGAAATTGCGCAAAGTTTCTTATCTGAACAATCGGTTGTATGAGATATATACTATGTATACCACCGATCTCAATGATTTTTTCAGACATCAATATATAATATACACGTAAACATTTGGTGAAATTTGAAGCTTCTAGCTGTTAAAATGGGGATGAAATTGCAAAAAAATATATATATACTATATACATATATACTGTATATACCATCATATATATATTATATATATCACCGATCTCTATTATTTTTTTACACAACAATATGTACTATATACCTAAGCAATCGTTGATATTTGAAGCTTATAGCTGTTAAATTGGGGTAGAAATTGCGAAAAGTTTCTTATCTGAACAATCGCTTGTATGAAATATATATTATGTATACCACCGATCTCAATGATTTTTTTAAACAACATTATATACTATATACGTAAGCAATCGGTGAAATTTGAAGCTTATAGCTGTTAAAATGGGGTCGAAATTGCGAAAAGTTTCTTATCTAAACAATCGGTTGTATGAGATATATACTATATATACAACCGATCTCTATGATTTTGTCAAACAACAATATATGCTATATAGGTAAGCATTTGGTCAAATTTGAAGCTTCTAGCTCTTAAAAGGGGCAGAAATTGCGCAAGGTTTCTTATCTAAACAATCGGTTGTATGAGATATATACTATGTATACCACCGATCTCAATGATTTTTTCAGACATCAATATATGCTATGTACGTAAACAATTGGTGAAATTTGAAGCTTCTAGCTGTTAAAATGGGGCTGAAATTGCAAAAAAATATATATATACTATATATATATATATACTGTATATAACATCATATAAATATTATATATATCACCGATCTCTATGATTTTTTTACACAACAATATATACTATATACGTAAGCAATCGGTGAAACTTGAAGCTTATAGCTGTTAAAATGGGGTAGAAATTGCGAAAAGTTTCTTATCTGAACAATCGGTTGTATGAGATATATACTATATATACCACCGATCTCAATGAATTTTTTAAACAACACTATATTTACTATATACGTAAGCAATCTGTGAAATTTGAAGCTTATAGCTGTTAAAATGGGGTCGAAATTGCGAAAAGTTTCTTATCTAAACAATCGGTTGTATGAAATATATATTATATATACAACCGATCTCTATGATTTTGTCAAACAACAATATATGCTATACACGTAAGCATTCGTTTAAATTTTTAGCGTCTAGCTGTTAAAATGGGGCTGAAATTGCGAATATATATATATACTATATATATATTATATATACCACCATATATATACTATATATACCACCGATCTTTTTGGCCTTTACAGACAACAATATATGCTATATACGCAAGCATTTGGTCGAATTTGAAGCTTCTAGCTGTTAAAACGGGGCAGAAATTGCGCAAAGTTTCTTATCTGAACAATCGGTTGTATGAGATATATAATATGTATACCACCGATCTCTTTGATTTTTTCAGACAACAATATATGCTATACACGTATGCAGTTGGTGAAATTTGAATCTTCTAGCTGTTAAAACGGGGCAGAAATTGCGCAAAGTTTCTTATCTCAACAATCGGTTGTATTAGATATAAACTATGTATACCACCGATCTCAATGATTTTTTCAGACATCAGTATATGCTATACACGTAAGCAGTTGGTGAAATTTGAAGCTTCTAGCTGTTATATTGGGGCTGAAATTGCAAAAAAATATATATATAGTATATATATATACTATATATACCACCGATCTTTATGTTTTTTTCAGACAAAAATATATGCTATATACGTAAGCATTCGTTGAAATTTGAAGCTTCTAGCTCTTAAAATAAGGGAGTAATAAGAAAAGTTTCTTATCTGAACATCCGGTAGTGGGTGATATATACTATATATACGACCGATCTCATAAATTTCTTCAAACAACAATATGTGCAATATACGAAAGTATATGGTGAAGTTTGAAGCTTCAATCTGTTAAATTGAGGAAGATATGGCAAAAATCCTCTTTTTCTGAAATTCGGTTGTATGGAGGATATATGCTATAGTGGTCCGATCCGGCCGGTTCCGACAAATGTCTAATCGGACACCCAAATACACCCGCCTACCAAATTTTTTCAAGATATCTCAAAAACTGAGGGACTAGTTTGCATATAAACTGACAGACGGACAGACGGACATGGCTAAATCAACTCAGCTCTTCATCCTGATTATATCGGTACACTTAATGGTGGGTCTATCTATTTTCCTTTAAGGACTTACAATTTTGAATTTCGTGACGAAATTAATATACCATTTCATTTTCATGAAAGGTATAAAAATAGGTAGGTACTTTGTGTGATGATGCAAAGCTTCACGTTTTTTGTGGTCTGCATGTAAAAACTATGACTACGAATCACGTATTTCAAAAATATATGTCGTAAACGTAACTATTTGTTGAAACATGATGAATTTTGAAGCTTCTAGCCGTAAAAAAGGGGCAAAAATTACAGTTTATATGGGGTATATAATATATATACCACCGATCTCTATGATTTTTTCAGACAACAATATATGTTATATACGTAAGCATTTGGTGAAATTTGAAGCTTCTAGCTGTTAAAACGGGGCAGAAATTGCGCAAAGTTTCTTATCTGAACAATCGGTTGTATGGAATATATACTATATATACCACCGATCTCAATGATTTTTTCAGACAACAATATATGCTATATGCGTAAGCATTCGGTGAACTTTGAAGCGTCTAGCTATTAAAATGGGGCTGAAACTGCGAATGTATATATATATCTATATATATACTATATATATATATGATATATATACCACCGATCTTTATGGTTTTTTCAGACAACAATATATGCTATATACGCAAGGGTTCGTTGAAATTTGAAGCCTCTGGCTCTTAAATAGGGCAGTAATCACGAAAAGTTTCTTATCTGAACAATCGGTTGTATGAGATATATAATATGTATACCACCGATCTCTTTGATTTTTTCAGACAACAATATATGCTATACACGTATGCAGTTGGTGAAATTTGAATCTTCTAGCTGTTAAAACGGGGCAGAAATTGCGCAAAGTTTCTTATCTCAACAATCGGTTGTATTAGATATAAACTATGTATACCACCGATCTCAATGATTTTTTCAGACATCAGTATATGCTATACACGTAAGCAGTTGGTGAAATTTGAAGCCTCTAGCTGTTATATTGGGGCTGAAATTGCAAAAAAAAATATATATAGTATATATATATACTATATATACCACCGATCTTTATGTTTTTTTCAGACAAAAATATATGCTATATACGTAAGCATTCGTTGAAATTTGAAGCTTCCAGCTCTTAAAAGGGGCAGAAATTGCGCAAGGTTTCTTATCTAAACAATCGGTTGTATGAGATATATACTATGTATACCACCGATCTCAATGATTTTTTCAGACATCAATATATGCTATGTACGTAAACATTTGGTGAAATTTGAAGCTTCTAGCTGTTAAAATGGGGCTGAAATTGCAAAAAAATATATATATACTGTATATAACATCATATATATATTATATATATCACCGATCTCTATGATTTTTTTACACAACAATATATACTATATACGTAAGCAATCGGTGAAACTTGAAGCTTATAGCTGTTAAAATGGGGTAGAAATTGCGAAAAGTTTCTTATCTGAACAATCGGTTGTATGAGATATATACTATGTATACCACCGATCTCAATGATTTTTTCAGACATCAATATATGCTATGTACGTAAGCATTTGGTGAAATTTGAAGCTTCTAGCTGTTAAAACGGGGCAGAAATTGCGCAAAGTTTCTTATCTGAACAATCGGTTGTATGAGATATACACTATGTATACCACCGATCTCAATGATTTTTTCAGATATCAATATATGCTATGCACGTAAGCATTTGGTGAAATTTAAAGCTTCTAGCTGTTAAAATGGGGCTGGAATTGCAAAAAAATATATATATACTATATATATATATATACTGTATATACCATCATATATATATTATATATATCGCCGATCTCTACAATACACAACAATATAAAGTATATACGTAAGCAATCAGTGAAATTTGAAGCTTATAGCTTGTTGTATGAGATATATACTATATATACAACCGATCTCTATGATTTTTTCAGACAACAATATATGCTATATACGTAAGCATTCGGTGAAATTTGAAGCGTCTAGCTGTTAAAATGGGGTTGAATTTGCGAAAATATATATATATACTATGGCGGCCGCCGTGGTGTGATGGTAGCGTGATCCGCCTACCACACCGTATGCCTGAGTTCGCACCTCGGACAAAGCAACATCAAAATTTTAGAAATAAGATTTTTCAATTAGAAGACATTTTTTCTAAGCGGGGTCGCCCCTCGGCAGTGTTTGGCGAGCTCTCCGTGTGTATTTCTGCCATGAAAAGCTCTCAGTGAAAACTCATCTGCCTTGCAGATGCCGTTCGGAGTCGGCATAAAATATGTAGGTCCCGTATATATACTATATATACCACTATGTATATACTATATATACCACCGATCTTTATGTTTTTTTCAGACAAAAATATATGCTATATACGTAAGCATTCGTTGAAATTTGAAGCCTCTAGCTCTTAAAATAGGGCAGTAATTACGAAAAGTTTCTTATCTGAACAATCGCTTGTGGGGGATATATACTATATATACGACCGATCTCATAAATTTTTTCAGACAACAATATGTGCAATATACGAAAGTATATGCTGAAGTTTGAAGCTTCAGTCTGTTAAATTGAGGAAGATATGACAAAAATTCTCTTTTTCTGAAAATCGGTTGTATGGAGGTTATATGCTATAGAGGCCCGATCCGGCCGGTTCCGACAAATGTCTAATCGGACACCCAAATACACCCTCCTACCAAATTTTATCAAGATATCTTAAAAATTGAGGGACTAGTTTGCATACAAACTGACAGACGGACAGACGGACATGGCTAAATCAACTCAGCTCTTCATTCTGATTATATCTGTATACTTAATGGTGGGTCTATCTATTTTCCTTTAAGGACTTACAATTTTGGGTTTCGTGACGAAATTAATAAAAATTAATATACCATTTCATTTTCATGAAAGGTATGGAAATAGGTAGGTACTTTGTGTGATGATGCAAAGCTTCACGTTTTTTGTGGCCTGCATGTAAAAACTATGATTACGAATCACATATTTGAAAAATATATGACGTAAACGTATCTAACTATTTGATGAATTTGATGATTTTTTCAGACAGCAATATATGCTATACACGTAAGCATTTGGTGAAATTTGAAGCTTCTAGCTGTTAAAATGGGGCAGAAATTGCGCAAAGTTTCTTATCTGAACAAATCGGTTGTATGAGATATATACTATACTATACCAACGATCTCAATGGTTTTTTCAGACAACAATATATGCTATATACGTAAGCATTTGGTGAAATTTGCAGCTTCTAGCTGTTAAAATGGGGCAGAAATTGCGCAAAGTTTCTTATCTGAACAATCGGTTGTATGAGATATATACTATATATACCACCGGTCTCTATGATTTTTTCAGACAACAATATATGCTATACACGTAAGCATTTGGTGAAATTTAAAATTTCTAGCTGTTAAAATGGGGCTGAAATTGCAAAAAAAAGTATATATACTATATATATATATATACTATATATACCATCATATATATTATATATACCACCGATCTCTATGTTTTTTTCAGACAACAATATATGCTATATACGTAAGCATTTGGTGAAATTTGAAGCTTTTAGCTGTTAAAACGGGGCAGAAATTGCGCAAAGTTTCTTATCTGAAAAATCGGTTGTATGAGATATATACTATGTATACCACCGATCTCAATTATTTTTTCAGACATCAAGATATGCTGTACACGTAAGCATTTGGTGAAATTTAAAGTTTCTAGCTGTTAAAATGGGGCTGAAATTGCAAAAAAAAGTATATATACTATATATATATATATATTATATATATACCATCATATATATTATATATACCACCGATCTCTATGTTTTTTTCAGATAACAATATACGCTATATACGTAAACATTTGGTGAAATTTGAAGCTTCTAGCTGTTAAAACGGGGCAGAAATTGCGCAAAGTTTCTTATCTGAACAATCGGTTGTATGAGATATATACTATGTATACCACCGATCTCAATGATTTTTTCAGACAACAATATATGCTATATGCGTAAGCATGGTGAACTTTGAAGCGTCTAGCTATTAAAATGGGGCTGAAACTGCGAATGTATATATATATCTATATATATACTATATATATATATGATATATATACCACCGATCTTTATGGTTTTTTCAGACAACAATATATGCTATATACGCAAGGGTTCGTTGAAATTTGAAGCCTCTGGCTCTTAAATAGGGCAGTAATCACGAAAAGTTTCTTATCTGAACAATCGGTTGTGGGTGATATATACTATATATACGACCGATCTCATAAATTTTTCAGACAACAATATGTGCAATATACGAAGGTATATGGTGAAGTTTGAAGCTTCAGTCTGTTAAATTGAGGAAAATATGACAAAAATCCTCTTTTTCTGAAAATCGGTTGTATGGAGGTTATATGCTATAGAGGCCCCATCCGGCCGGTTCCGACAAATGTCTAATCGGACACCCAAATACACCCGCCTACCAAATTTTACCAAGATATCTCAAAAATTGAGGGACTAGTTTGCATACAAACTGACAGACGGACATGGCTAAATCAACTCAGCTCTTCATCCTGATTATATCAGTATACTTAATAGTGGGTCTATCTATTTTCCTTTAAGGACATACAATTTTGGGTTTCGTGACGAAATTAATATACCATTTCATTTTCATGAAAGGTATAAAAATAGGTAGGTACTTTGTTTGAGGATGCAAAGCTTCACGTTTTTTGTGGTCTGCATGTAAAAACTATGACTACGAATCACGTATTTCAAAAATATATGACGTAAACGTAACTATTTCTTGAAATATGATGAATTCTGAAGCTTCTAGCCGTAAAAAAGAGACAAAAATGACAGTTTATAAGGGGTATATAATATATATACCACCGATCTCTATGATTTTTTCAGACAACAATATATGTTATGTATATACGTAAGCATTTGGTGAAATTTGAAGCTTCTAGCTGTTAAAACGGGGCAGAAATTGCGCAAAGTTTCTTATCTGAACAATCGGTTGTATGAGATATATACTATATACCACCGATCTCACAGATTTTTTCAGACATCAATATATGCCATACACGTAAGCATTTGGTGAAATTTGAAGCTTCTAGCTGTTAAAATGGGGCTGAAATTGCAAAAAAATATATATATACTATATATATACTATATATACCATCATATATATATTATGTATATCACCGATCTCTATGATTTTTTTACACAACAATACATACTATATACGTAAGCAATCGGTGAAATTTGAAGCTTATAACTGTTAAAATGGGGTAGAAATTGCGAAAAGTTTCTTAACTGAACAACCGGTTGTATGAGATATATACCATATATACAACCGATTTCTATGATTTTTTGAGACAACAATATGTGTTATATAAGTAAGCATTCAGGGAAATTTGAAGCGTCTAGCTGTTAAAATGGGGTTGAAATTACGAAAATATATATATATACTATATATATGGGGTATTCCATCCCATTTCGACCAGTTTTGAACCCGACACCTTTAGAATTGGCTGAAAGTTTTTCTTCTTCTTCTAGCTTATGAAAGAAGTTCTTCAGAATTTTTTAAAATTTTTTCAACCAACTCAAAAAAAGTTATGAATTTTTAAAAAAACACCGTTTTTGTTTTCAAAATGCTATAAATTTTTCAAAAATTGACCGTTTGGGATCCTTTTTTTTACATTTGTTTTTAAATGTACTTTCCGGAAAAAATACAAAAAAATTTTTAAGTTTTTTTTTAATTTTTCAGTTTTTCGAGATTTTTCGAATTCCGCCATTTTTTTCTCATAAAAAACTTCAATCAATTCTACAATCATTCCCACTAATCCCGGAGTGGGCCGATTTTTTTATATTTTTTTTATTTAATTGAAAAAAAAATTTCAAAAATAAAATTTTTTTTATCAAATTTATTTATATAACAAAAAAATTTAAGAAAATGATTTTTATTTTCTTTATATATTATGGTAATCTACGATTAAAATAACCAGGATTAATGAAAAGAATACTTAAAAATCATTTTCTTACATTTTTTTGTTATATAAATAAAATTGATAAAAACAAAATTTTATTTTTGAAAATTTTTTTTCAATTAAATAAAAAAAAATATAAAAAGAATCGGCCCACTCCGGGATTAGTGGGAATGATTGTAGAATTGATTGAAGTTTTTTATGAGAAAAAAATGGCGGAATTCGAAAAATCTCGAAAAACTGAAAAATTAAAAAAAAACTTAAAAAATGTAAAAAAAAGGATCCCAAACGGTCAATTTTTGAAAAAGTTATAGCATTTTGAAAACAAAAACGGTTTTTTTTTTTAAATTCATAACTTTTTTGAGTTGAATGAAAAATTTTGAAAAAATTCTGAAAAACGTCTTTCGTAAGCTAGAAAAAGAAGAAAAACTTTCAGCCAATTCTAAAGGGGTCGAGTTCAAAATTGGTCGAAATGGGATGGAATACCCCGTATATATAAAAATCAAATTCTGTGTGTGTGTGTATTCGCTATGGAAACGTATTTCCCACACTTCAATCATCACCAAATTTTGCTTATAGGTTCTTTCGATCAACGGGAAGGTTTTAGGCTAAAAATAGTTTCGATATATAAAAGGGGCGTGGCACCTCCCATACAAATGGAATTTTTGGTACTGCATAACTTTGAAGGTATACATGCCAGAACATTGAAATTCAGTAAGGAGTTATATGAGGTCAATCCCTAACACCACCAAGAAAATGCGGAATTGGGAAAAAGGGGGTGTGGGTCCTCCCATACAAATGGGATCTTTGGTACTGCATAACTCTGAAGGTATACATTCCAGAACATTGAAAATCAGTAAGGAGTTATATGAGGTCAATCTCTAACACCACCAAGAAAATATGGAATTGGGAAAAAGGGGGTGTGGCACCTCCCATACAAATATATATATATATAAATATGTGTGTGTGTGTTCGCTATGGAACATATTTCCCACACTTCAATCATCACGAAATTTTGGTTATAGGTTCCTTCGATCAACCGGAAGGTTTTAGGCTAAAAATAATTTCGAAATATAAAAGGGGCGTGGCACCTCCAATACAAATGGAATCTTTAGTACTGCATAACTTTGAAGGTACACATGCCAGAACATTGAAATTCAGTAAGGAGTTATATGAGGTCAATCCCTAACACCACCAAGAAAATGCGGAATTGGGAAAAAGGGGGCGTGGCACCTCCCACATAAATGGAATCTTTGGTACTGCATAACATATGTCAGTTCTATCACTCCAGTGTTTAAAAGTGGTAATACGAACAATATTGCGAATTATCGGCCAATTTCAAAGATATCCTCATTCTCAAAACTATTTGAGGCTATAGTTAAAAATAAAATTTATTTTGCGGTAAATCGCTTGATCTCCTCTCAACAGCACGGTTTTGTTAAAGGTCGCTCAACTGTGTCAAACCTCGCCGTATTTTCGGAATACTGCATTTCTGCGTCTCAAAATCGCCTTCAAGTTGATTCAGTTTACACAGACTTTTCGAAAGCGTTCGACAAGGTGAACCACACAATTTTATTATTGAAACTGAGAGCTCTAGGACTTCATTCCACTCTTTTAAAATTACTTGAATCCTATCTCTCCTCTCGTAAATGTGTGGTTACTGTTGATGGGGCATCATCTGATTCTTTCATTGCGACTTCTGGGGTTCCACAGGGTAGCATACTGGGCCCGCTTCTCTTCGTAATTTTCATCAATGATATAACCAGCTGTTTCAATTACGCAAATTTTCTGTTGTACGCTGATGATTTTATGATTTTTTCGACAATTACGAGCAATGAAGACATAGTAAGGCTACAATTTGACATAGATAACGTTGCAGACTGGTGTAAACGTAATAAGTTGAATATTAATATAAACAAGTAAGGACGGGACTGTCTTCGGCTGTGCCGAAGACTTCATACCTTTCATGAATGGGGCTGAACAATAATCTTATCCCGTTCGTAATCTCCAGATAGTCGGATGTATAAGATAAGAAATATATAGTGAACAGATGTACGTACCTAAATGATTTTTAAACAAATATAAAACAAACAAGTAAGGAAGGCTAAGTTCGGGTGTAACCGAACATTACATACTCAGTTGAGAGATATGGAGACAAAATAAGGGGAAATCACCATGAAGGAAAATGAAGCTAGGGTAACCCTGGAATGTGTTTGTATGACATGTGTATCAAACGAAAGGTGGTAATGAGCATTTTAAAAGGGAGTGGGCCTTAGATCTATAGGTGGACGCATTTTCGAGATACCGGCATAAAGGTGGACCAGGGGTGACTCTAGAATTTGTTTGTAAGATATGGGTATCAAATGAAAGGTGTTAATGAGTATTTTAAAAGGGAGTGGGCCTTAGTTCTATAGGTGGACGCCTTTTCGCGATATCGCCATAAAGGTGGACCAGGGGTGATTCTAGAATTTGTTTGTACGATATGGGTATCAAATGAAAGGTGTTAATGAGTATTTTAAAAGGGAGTGGGTCTCAGTTCTATAGGTGGACGCCTTTTAGGGATATCATTATAAAGGTGGGCCAGGGTTGACTCTAGAATACGTTTGTACAATATGGGTATCAAACTAAAGGTGATAATGAGTATTTTAAAAGGGATTGGACCTTAGTTCTATAGGTGTACGCCTTTCCGAGATATCGCTATAAAGGTGGACCAGGGGTGACTCTATAATGTGTTTGTAGGATATGGGTAACAAATTAAAAGTTAATGAGGGTTTTAAAAGGGAGTGGTTTTAGTTGTATATGTGAAGGCGTTTTCGATATATCAAACAAAATGAGGACCGGGGTGACCGGGGTGACTGTCGGGTACCGCTAATTTATTTATATATGTAATACCACGAACAGTATTCCTTCCAAGATTCCAAGGGCTTTTGATTTCGCCCTGCAAAACTTTTTCATTTTCTTCTACTTCATATGGTAGGTGTCACACCCATTTTACAAAGTTTTTTTCTAAAGTTATATTTTGCGTCAATAAACCAATCCAATTACCATGTTTCATCCCTTTTTTCGTATTTGGTATAGAATTGTGGCAATTTTTCATTTTTCGTGATTTCGATATCGAAAAAGGGGGCGTGGTCATAGTCGGATTTCGGCCATTTTCTATACCAATACAAAGTGAGTTCAGATAAGTAAGTGAACTGAGTTTAGTAAAGATATATCGATTTTTGCTCAAGTTATCTTGTTAACGGCCGAGCGGAAGGGCAGACGGCCGACATTGTATAAAAACTGGGCGTGGCTTCAACCGATTTCACCCTTTTTCACAGAAAACAGTTATCTTCGTAGAATCTAAGCCCTTATCAAATTTCACAAGGATTGGTAAATTTTTGTTCGAATTATGGCATTAAAAGTATCCTAGAAAAATTAAATGAAAAGGGGCGTATCCACGTCCATTTTGAAATTTTCTTTTATTTTTGTATTTTGTTGCACCATATAATTACTGGAGTTGAATGTTGACATAATTTACTTATATACTGTAAAGATATAAACTTTGCTTTTAAATTTAACTTAAAATTTTTTTTTAAGTGGGCGTGGTCGTTCTCCGATTTTGCTAATTTTTATTAGGCACACATATAGTAATAGGAGTAACGTGCCTCCCAAATTTTATCATGATATCTTCAACGACTGCCATATTACAGCTTGTGAAACTTTTAAATTACCTTCTTTTAAAAGTGGGCGGTGCCACGCCCGTTGTCCAAACATTTACTAATTTTCTATTTTGCGTCATAAGGTCAACCCATCTACCAAGTTTCATCGCTTTGTCCGTCTTTGGTAATGAATTATCGTACTTTTTCGATTTTTAGAAATTTTCGGTATCGAAAAAGTGGGTGTGGTTATAGTGCGATATCGTTCATTTTAAATAGCGATCTGAGATGAGTGCCCAGGAAGCTACGTACCAAATTTCATTAAGATACCTCAAAATTTACTCAAGTTATCGTGTTAACGGACGGACATGGCTCAATCAAATTTTTTTTCGATACTGACGATATTGATATATGGAAGTCTATATCTATCTGGATTCCTTTATACCTGTACAACCAACCCTTATCCAATCAAAGTTAATATACACTGTGAGCTCTGCTCAACGGAGTATAAAAATAGGAAGATACTTTGTGTGAGGATGCAAAGTTTCACGTGTTTTGTGGTCTGCGTGTAAAAACTATGACTACGAATCACGTATTTCAAAAATATATGACGCAAACGTAACTATTTGATGAAATTTTATTAATTTTGAAGCTTCTAGCCGTAAAAAAGGGGAAAAAATGACAGTTTATATGGGGTATATAATATATATACCACCGATCTCTATGATTTTGTCGACAACAATATGTAGTAGTAGGAGTAGAGTTTAATTATTTAGTAATTTAGCTACTTTTTAAATTATAAATTAAATGTAGTAATTCATTATTACATTTCAAATCTTAATCATAATTAACTTTAACAAAATCAATCACTTTTCTCTTAAATATGTACATATTAGATTCAGACTTTATTTCCATCGGCAATGAATTAAATAAGGTAGCTCCTTTATAAAACAAACTATTTTGTGCCGCACTTGACATTAGAGGTGGTCTTCTAAAATCAATATTTTTCCTAAGGGGATATGGTTGTATATCATCTACATATCATATCTCGGACGTTAAGTATCTTGGTAAAATATTATATTGAATTTTAAACATAAAGCATAACGCGTTAAACATAACACGCTGATTTACAGACATCCACTTCAACGTTTCAAGAAGGATTGAAATCGATGCCATTACATTACATTTAAGAATAGATCTCATAGCTTTATTTTGGAGTTTTTGCATGCTATATATACATATGCTATATACGTAAGCATTTGGTGAAATTTGAAGCTTCTAGCTGTTAAAACGTTATCTGAACAATCGGTTGTGGGTGACATATACTATATATACGACCGATCTCTTAAATTTTTTCAGACAATAATATGTGCAATATACGAAAGTATGTGGTGAAGTTTGAAGCTTCAGTCTGTTAAATTGAGGAACATATGACAAAAGCCTCTTTTTCTGAAAATCGGTTGTATGGATGTTATATGCTATAGAGGCCCGATCCGGCCGGTTCCGACAAATGTCTAATCGGACACTCAAATACACCCGCCTACCAAATTTTATCAAGATATCTCAAAAATTGAGGGACTAGTTTGCATAAAAACTGACAGACGGTCATGGCTAAATCAACTCAGCTCTTCATCCTGATTATATCGGTATACTTAATGGGAGGTCTATCTATTTTCCTTTAAGGACTTACAATTTTGGGGTTCTTGACGAAATTAATATACCATTTCATTTTCAAGAAAGGTATAAAAATAGGTAGGTACTTTGTGTGAGGATGCAACGCTTCAAGTTTTTTGTGGTCTGCATGTAAAAACTATGACTACGAATCACGTATTTGAAAAATATATGACGTAAACGTAACTATTTGATGAAATTTTATTTGGAAAACTTTAGAACAACATATGCTAGCAATGCGCCTATTGCTCGGGCACTAAGAGAATTAAATGCTCTGTTTTCTTCATCTACTAAGCTTGACTTTGCACTATCAAAATCGGATTTTGTAAGAATTCTAAATTCAATTTGTCTATAAGTTATAACAATCAATTACAATACATACTTCTTCTCATTTGCGCGAGATTATTTTACATTATTCTAGTCTGTAAGGTATCCTGTACTGTAGACTTAATTTAAATAAATAAATAAATAAATTTTGAAGCTTCTAGCCGTAAAAAAGTAGCAAAAATGAATGTTTATGTGGGGTATATACTATATATATCACCGATCTATGATTTTTTCAGACAACAACATATGCTATATACGTAAGCATTTGGTGAAATTTGAAGCTTCTAGCTGTTAAAACGGGGCAGAAATTGCGCAAAGTTTCTTATCTGAACAATCGGTTGTATGAGATATAAACTATATATACCACCGATCTCAATGATTTTTTCAGACATCAATATATGCTATAACCGTAAGCATTTGGTGAAATTTGAAGCTTCTAGCTGTTAAAATGGGGCTGAAGTTTCAAAAATATATATATATATACTATATATAATGTGACGAATATGAGTGACACCAGGTGATACTCACATCCCTAGTCTGATGCTAAGTAAATGAAGTCACAACAACAATAAAGCAGACAGTCACTTGTATCTACATAAACGAATAAAACATTATGTCTACACATATGTACGTACACCCAGCAGAGAAGAGATGCTCCCAAAAGTATGCAATTGCAATTGTTGAAGTGTCGCTCACAAATACACGTATATGAGAAGCTACATACGTGCATCTGTAGTTATAATTATATGGCGCAACTAAGTAAATTCTGGAAGCGCCTAGAAGATGCCACGAGGAAATCAAAGAGTATAAAAGCACGAGCGGTAGAGGCGCTAGAATCAGTATCGATTAAGACGATATCTAGCGAGCAATAGCAGTATTATTTTAAAAGTCAGTTTCATTTAAGCTATCAGTTTGGTTATTAAGCCAGCTAATTGCAAAGTATAAGTGTTATTGTGAAGTACTTTAATAAAGGCCATTTTTCTATTATTAAATATTGGCTTTATTTATTTAACAGTTTAGTGATACGAAATTAGCAAAAAGGCAAATAAGAGGATTTGCAAGCAAATTCGTTACAATTGGTGTCAGAAGAGGAATTGTTGAATAAATTCCAGAGGACAACAAGGACATGGCAAAGTTAAGTGAATTGAAGATCCCGCAACTGAAGAAGGAGTTGGAGAACCGTGGATTGAATACAACCGGCATTAAACTCGAACTTCAGGCACGACTACGAGAGGCTGAAGTAATTATCAACTGTGAACAGCTCCAGGAACACGTTTCATCTAGTAACACTGATCTTTCAAATGACATCACGGAATGGACGGAGGGGCTAGAGGAAGATTATCAGAGTAAGGCAAAGCAACTGCTCCTAAAGTACGCAAACATATTTGACCAGGATGGTTCCAAACCAGGCCGCACCAATGTTGTGAAACATCAAATTGACACTGTAGACGCGAGGGCGACACGTCAAGCTCCACGTAGTGTTCCACTTGCGAAGCGGGAAGTGGTGAGTCAAATTATACAAGAAATGAGCGACAGCGGCGTCATCGAACCATCAGCTAGTCCGTGGAGCTCACCGGTTATACTTGTAAAGAAGAAGGATGGAAAAATGAGATTTTGCGTGGACTACCGGAAGTTGAATGACGTTACGAAAAAGGATAGCTACCCATTGCCAAGAATTGAAGACACTCTGGACTCGCTCTCTGGTACGAAATGGTTTACCACACTGGACTTGAAAAGCGGCTACTGGCAAGTGGAGGTGAAGGAGGAAGACAAAGAGAAAACAGCCTTCAGCGTCGGAGATGGTCTTTGGCAATTTACAGTAATGCCCTTTGGACTATGTAATGCACCAGCTACTTTCGAGAGACTCATGGATCAGGTATTGAAAGGACTACATTGGAAAGCATGCTTGGTGTACCTGGACGACATCATCGTATTGGGCAAGAACTTTGATGAACATCTTAAAAACTTAGATGAAGTTTTCCAGAGAATAGCTGGCGCTGGTCTGAAGTTAAGTCCCAAAAAGTGTGCGTCGTTTAAAAAGGAAGTAACTTATTTGGGTCACAAGGTAACGACAGAAGGTATCCGTACAGCGAATGAAAAGATAGAGGCAGTAAAGGATTGGCCAAGACCACAGAATCTGCATGAATTGAGAATTTTCCTTGGGCTGTGCACATATTACCGCCGATTTGTACCAAATTTTGCCAGCGTAGTCCATAGTCTCCACGAGCTAACAAGAAAAAATAAAGCTTTTGAATGGAAGAAGGAGCAAGAAGTAGCTTTCCGAACATTGAAAGAGCATTTGTGCACTGCCCCAATGTTGGCATATCCAATTCCAGGAGCAACGTTTATTCTAGATACAGATGCGAGCGGATATGCTATTGGAGGCGTTTTATCACAACTGGTCGGTGGACAGGAGAAGGTAGTTGCATATTACAGCCGTTCGATTTGAAAACCAGAGAGGAACTACTGCGTTACGCGGAGAGAGCTGTTGGCATTGGTAGAGTGCATTAAACATTTTCACAAATACCTCTACGGCCAGTGATTCCGTGTCAGGACAGAACACGCAGCTTTAAAATGGCTTCTGAGTTCCGTAATCCGGAAAGACAATTGGCACGGTGGATCGAGCGACTACAGAGCTATGACTTTTCCATTGAGCATCGAAAAGGTAGTACCCATGGAAATGCCGATGCAATGTCACGAAGACCATGTAGTTTGGAATGCAAGCACTGTTCAAAAGCCGAGGCTAAAGAAGACATTATAGATGTCCGGCTAATGACTATAACATGTGCAGATGAATGGGACAAGGAACAGCTAAGAAAGTGTCAGCTAGAAGATACAGATCTGTCACGTGTTATGCAAGGGCTCGAACGAAACGAAAGACCAAACGGAGAAGAGATGTCAGCAGAGAGTCCCATTGGGAAGTCATATTGGGCACAGTGCTATAGTTTAGAATTGATATCCAGTTGCCTTCATCGAGTATGGGAGAGTGAGGATGGTAAATGCAAGAAGAAACTGATAGTTGTTCCCAAAAAGAGGATTCGTGACGTGCTCAGCGAGCTGCATAATGGTCCAAGCGGAGGTCATCTTGGAATCACGAAGACGCTCGAGAAGATTAAACAGATATTCTATTGGGTTGGTTGCCGTCAGTCGGTCACTGAGTGGATTGCGAACTGCGAGGTTTGCAGCAGAGCAAAAGGGCCCAGAACCCGAAGTCATGGCCAGATGAAGCAATATAACTCAGGTGCGCCATTGAAAGGATCGCTATGGATGTCGCCGGTCCATTTCCTACTAGCAACGGCGGAAACAAATATGTACTGGTACTTATGGATTATTTCAGCAAATGGCCAGAGGTATACCCAATCCCAAATCAAGAAACGGAAACGGTAGAAGAAGTGTTTATAAACAATTGGGTTGCAAGGTATGGTGTACCAATAGAGTTACATTCTGATCAAGGCAGGAATTTCGAATCAGCTGTATTCCAGGAAATGTGTAAATCATTGGGCATTCGAAAAACACGGACAACCGCATTGAATCCTCAATCCGATGGCATGGTAGAACGATTCAATAGAACATTTGACGAGCACTTAAGAAAAGTAGTAGACAAGTACCATAAAGAATGGAATACCCGCATACCATTATTCTTGATGGCTTACCGATCAGCCGTGCATGAGACAACGGGCCAAACCCCTGCAAAAGTAATTTTTGGCAATGACCTTAGACTGTCAGCTGATTTGAAGTTTGGGATAGATGCCAATGCGGAGAGAAATGTTAGGAAATCCACTAGTGATTTGGAAGAAGAGCTGAGAGAGATACACGATCTTGTAAGGAAACGATCAAAAATTATGAGTGACAAGATGAAAGCGATACGATAAGCTATTAATTCGGAAGGGTTTCAGGAAGGAGATTTGGTGCTGTTATACAACTCACAACGAAAAAAAGGTTTGTCCCCGAAATTGCAGTGTAATTGGGAAGGCCCATACAAAGTTGTAAAACGGATCAACGATGCAGTGTACCGCATACAAACCATTGGAAAACCACGAACCAAAATGAAAGTGGTTCATTTGGAAAGGCTCGCAGCGTTTAGATCGAGAGATTTGTCTGATCGGGATGATCATACTTAGGTGGAGGGCAGTGTGAAGAATATGAGTGACAGCAGGTGATACTCACATCCCTAGTCTGATGCTAAGTAAATGAAGTCACAACAACAATAAAGCAGACAGTCACTTGTATCTACATCTAATATTCTAATCTAATATATATTATAAATGGGAAAGTTTGGATGTTAAGATGTTTGGATGTTTGGATGTTTGGATGTTTAGATGTTTGGATGTTTGGATGTTTGGATGTTTGGATGTTTGGATGTTTGGATGTTTGGATGTTTGTCCAGACGTTTGTCTTTGTGACTCAATAACGCAAGAACGGCTGGACCGATTTGGATGAAATTTTGCACACATATAGCCAATAGTCTAGAAGGATCTACTAGCTATATATTTTTCAAAAGGGGCGTGGTCCCCGCCCCCTAGGAACAGTTATAATTTAATTATTATATTTTTTCGTCTTTGCGACTGAATCACGCCAGAATGGCTACACGGATTTTGATGAAACTTTGGACACAGACAGTAGTCTACTAGAGAAATTTTTTTCGAACATGGAAAGAGGGGTGGGGTCCCACGACCCCTTCGAGAAATTATTTTTCAATAATTTTTACACATTATAACTTTACGTATACTGGTCTTCACCAATATCACAGACTCAAGGGGTCAAATAAGTCGAGGGCTTACAAAGTAAGCAGTGACACCCTCCGCCCGCCCCCCCCCCCCCCCTTTATCCCCCTCTGGTGTAAAATCTATAAATTGTTATAACTCAATATAAATTTTCTCCTAAATCAATAGTTTTTGGTATCTGGTACATACAGAACGAGATCTAGACAATTTTGGAGGAACGATCAGTGGTCCTCTCCTCTACTCCCGCCATCCGCCATCCATCAATTGTTTTTATTAGCACGCTTTTATTAGCTTTAACTGTATGTTTCTATGTAACTTTTTATTCGCTCCAATGCGCCTGCTGCCTTATTAACATGTTTTTATAATTAGCTTCACCTTATTTGTAATCCCGTAAGGGTCATATCCGGACCCTCGGGATCATTTCTGGATGGTTTTCGGGATCGGTCCGGGATTACGCCGGGGTAATTTCGGGACTTTTTCGGGACTATTTCGGGATCATTTTGAGACCCTTCCGGGATCATTTCTGTATAGTTTTCGGGATCCGTCCGGGATCCCGTCGGGGTTATTTTGGGACATTTTCGGGACTATTCCGGAATCATTTCGGGACTATTTCGCGATCATTTTGGGACCCTTCCGGCATCATTTCTGGATGGTTTTCGGGATCCGTTCGGGATCCCGTCTGGGTACTTTCGGGATCATTTGCGTACTTTCGAGAGATAAATTCTTGATGGTTTCGGGGATCATTACGGGACTTTTTCGGGGTCAGTTTGAGTCCTTTCCGTAATCATTCCTGGATGGTTTTAGGGATCCGTCCGGGATCCCGTCGGCGTCATTTTGGGACTTTTGCGGGATCATTTGGGGTCTCTTCCGGCATCATTTCTGGATGGTTTACGGGATCCGCCCGGATCCCGTCGGCGTCATTTTGGGACTTTTGCGGGATCATTTGGGGTCTCTTCCGGCATCATTTCTGGATGGTTTACGGGATCCGTCCGGGATCCTGTCGGGGTCATTTTGGGACTTTTGCGGGATCATTTGGGGTCTCTTCCGGCATCATTTCTGGATGGTTTACGGGATCCGCCCGGATCCCGTCGGCGTCATTTTGGGACTTTTGCGGGATCATTTGGGGTCTCTTCCGGCATCATTTCTGGATGGTTTACGGGATCCGTCCGGGATCCTGTCGGGGTCATTTTGGGACTTTTGCGGGATCATTTGGGGTCTCTTCCGGCGTCATTTCTGGATGGTTTACAGGATCCGTCCGGGACCCTGTCGGGGTCATTTTGGGACTTTAGCGGGATCATTTGGGGTCTCCTCCGGCATCATTTCTGGATGGTTTACGGGATCCGTCCGGGATCCTGTCGGGGTCATTTTGGGACTTTTTCGCGACTAATACGGGATCATTTGGGGTCTCCTCCGGCATCATTTCTGGATGGTTTACGGGATCCGCCCGGATCCCGTCGGCGTCATTTTGGGACTTTTGCGGGATCATTTGGGGTCTCTTCCGGCATCATTTCTGGATGGTTTACGGGATCCGTCCGGGATCCTGTCGGGGTCATTTTGGGACTTTTGCGGGATCATTTGGGGTCTCTTCCGGCATCATTTCTGGATGGTTTACGGGATCCGTCCGGGATCCTGTCGCGGTCATTTTGGGACTTTTGCGGGATCATTTGGGGTCTCTTCCGGCATCATTTCTGGATGGTTTACGGGATCCGTCCGGGACCCTGTCGGGGTCATTTTGGGACTTTAGCGGGATCATTTGGGGTCTCCTCCGGCATCATTTCTGGATGGTTTACGGGATCCGTCCGGGATCCTGTCGGGGTCATTTTGGGACTTTTTCGCGACTAATACGGGATCATTTGGGGACCCTTTCGGCATCATTTCTGGATGGTTTTCGGGATTCGTCCGGGATCTCGTCGGGGTAATTTGGGGACTTTTTCGGTATCATTTGGGGGCTCTTCCGGCATCATTTCTGAATGGTTTTGGGATCCGTCCGGGATCTCGTCGGGGTCATTTGGGGACTTTTTCGGGATCATTTGGGGGCTCTTCCGGCATCATTTCTGTATGGTTTTCGGGATCCGTCCGGAACCCGTCGGGGTCATTTCGGGACTTTTTCGCGACTAATACGGGATCATTTGGGAACCCTTTCGGCATCATTTCTGTATGGTTTTCGGGATCCGTCCCGGATCTCGACGGGGTAATTTGGGGACTTTTTCGGGATCATTTGGGGGCTCTTCCGGCATCATTTCTGGATGGTTTTCGGGATCCGTCCGGGATCTCGTCGGGGTCATTTGGGGACTTTTTCGGGATCATTTGGGGGCTCTTCCGGCATTATTTCTGGATGGTTTTCGGGATCCGTCCGGGATCCCGTCGGGGTCATTTCGCGACTTTTTCGCGACTAATACGGGAACATTTGGGAACCCTTTCGGCATCATTTCTGGATGGTTTTCGGGATCCGTCCGGGATCCGGTCGGGGTCATTTCGGGCCTTTTTCGCGACTAATACGGGATCATTTGGGAACCATTTCGGCATCATTTCTGGATGGTTTTCGGGATCCGTCCAGGATCCCATCAGGGTAATATCGGGACTATTAGGGGATCATTTGGGGACCTTTCCGGCATCATTTCTGGATAATTTTCGGGATCCGTCCGGGATGCCGTCGAGGTAATTTCGGGACTTTTTCTCGACTAATACGCGACGGGATCATTTGCGGAGCCTTTCTGCATCATTTCTGGATAGTTTTCGGGATCCCGTCAGGGTCATTTCGGGACCTTTTCGGCAACATTTAAGATTGGTTTTCAGGATTCGTCTGGGATCCCGTCAGGGTAATTTCTGCACTTTTCCGAGACTATTTCGGGATCATTTTGGGACCCTCCCAAGATCATTTCTGCATGGATTTCGGGATCTGTCCGGGATGCCGTCAGGGTAATTTTGGGACTATTAGGTGATCATTTGAGGACCTTTCCGGCATCACTTCTGCATGGTTTTCGGTATCCGTTCAGGATCCCGTCGGAATAATTGCGGGACTTTTTCGGGATCATTTGGGGTCCCTCCCAAGATCTTTTCTGGATTGTTTTTTGGGATTCGTCCGGCATCCCGTCGGGGTCATTAGGGATGCGTTCGAGATCCCGTCAGGGTCCTTTCGGGACTTCTTCGGGACTATATCGGGATCATTTCTGGATGGTTTACGGGATCCGTCCAGGATCCCTTAAGGGTAATTTCGGGACTATTAGGTGATCATTTGAGGACCCTTCCGGCATTATTTCTGGATAATTTTCGGTATCCATTCGGGATCCCGTCGGAATCATTGCGTGACTTTTTCGGAATCATTTGGGATCCCTTCCGGCATCATTTCTGTATGGTTTTCGTGATTTGTCCGGGATCACGTCGGGGTTATTTCGGGACCTTTTCGGGGCTAATACGGGATCATTTGGGGATCCTCTATGAGTCGTTTAGTGACTTTTTCTGTTTTATTTCGGGATCATATGGGGTCCCTGCCGGCATAATTTCTTGATGGTTTGCGGGATCCATCAGGGTCATTTCGGGACCATTTTGGGATCATTTGGGGACCCCTACGAGGTCATTTCTGGATCCGTCCGGGATGCCGTAGGAGCCATTTCGGGATTTTTGGTTACTTTTCCGGGATAGTTTTTGGACCCTTCCCGGATCATTTCTGGATCTGTGCGGGATCCCATCTGGGTCAATTCCGCGCTATTTCGGGATCGTTTTGGCACCCTTCCGGTATCATTTCTGTATGGTTTTCGCGATCTTTTCTGGAGTATGTCGGGTTCATTTGGGGACTTTTTCGGGATCATTTGGGGGCTCTTCCGGCATCATTTCTGTATGGTTTTCGGGATCCGTCCGGGATCCCGTCGGGGTCATTTCGGGACTTTTTCTCGACTAATACGGGATCATTTGGGGACCCTTTTGACATCATTTCTGAATAGTTTTCGGGATCCGTCCGGGATCCGGACGGGGTCATTTCGGGACTATTTCGAGATCATTTGGGGTACCTACCGGCATCATTTCTGGATGGTTTTCGGTATCCGTGCGGGATCTCGTCGGAGTCATTTGGGGACCTTTTCGGGGCTAATACGGGATCATATGGGGATCCTCTAGGGGTCGTTTCGTGACTTTTTGTGTATTATTTCGGGATCATATGGGGTCCCTTCCGGCATAATTTCTTGATGGTTTGCGGGATCCATCAGGGTCATTTCGGGACCATTTTGGGATCATTTGGGGGCCCCTCCGAGGCCATTTCTGGATCCGTCCGGGATGCCGTAGGAGCCATTTCGGGATTTTTGGTTACTTTTCCGGGATAGTTTTTGGACCCTTCCCGGATCATTTCTGGATCTGTGCGGGATCCCATTTGGGTAATTTCCGAACTATTTCGGGATCATTTTGGGACCCTTCCGGAATAATTTCTGTATGGTTTTCGCGATCTGTCGTGGATCCCCTCGGAGCCATTTCGGAACTTTTTCTGGAGTATATCGGGATAATTTAGGGACCCTTCCTGGGTATTTTCTGAATGGTTTTTGAGATCCGCCCGGGAGCCCGGCATGGTCATTTCGGAACCTTTTCGGGATCATTTTGGAACACCTTCAGGGATCATTTCTGTGTGGTTCTCTGGATACGTCTAGAATCGTGTCGTTGTCATTTCTGGTTTTTTTTGGGAATATTCCGGGAACTTTTTGAGACCCTTTCGGGGCATTTCTGGATGGTTTTCGGGATCCGTCCGCGATAGCGTGGGGGTTATTTCGTAGCTTTTTCTGGATAATTTCGGGATCATTTGGGATCCTATCAGGTTATCAGCTCATTTAGTTCTTTTTTTTACTCAATTACAAAAATAAAATACATTAGACAGAAAACAAAATTTTAAACAGATAACTTGATAAGCAGGCTAACGTGAATAGCCCATATATTTAAATTTCTCCTTGCGGACGGGGCCGCGGGTAAAGGCTAGTATATATTATAAATGGGAAAGTTTGGATGTTAAGATGTTTGGATGTTTGGATGTTTGGATGTTTAGATGTTTGGATGTTTGGATGTTTGGATGTTTGGATGTTTGGATGTTTGGATGTTTGGATGTTTGTCCAGACGTTTGTCTTTGTGACTCAATAACGCAAGAACGGCTGGACCGATTTGGATGAAATTTTGCACACATATAGCCAATAGTCTAGAAGGATCTACTAGCTATATATTTTTCAAAAGGGGCGTGGTCCCCGCCCCCTAGGAACAGTTATAATTTAATTATTATATTTTTTCGTCTTTGCGACTGAATGACGCCAGAATGGCTACACGGATTTTGATGAAATTTGGGACACAGACAGTAGTCTACTAGCGAAATTTTTTTCGAGCATGGAAAGAGGGGTGGGGGTCCCGCGACCCCTTCGAGAAATTATTTTTCATAATTTTTACACATTATAACTTTACGTATACTGGCCTTCACCAATATCACAGACTCAAGGGGTCAAATAAGTCGAGGGCTTACAAAGTAAGCAGTGACACCCTCCGCCCGCACCCCCCCCCTTTATCACCCCCTCTGGTGTAAAATCTATAAATTGTTATAACTCAATATAAATTTTCTCCTAAATCAATAGTTTTTGGTATCTGGTACATACAGAACGAGATCTAGACAATTTTGGAGGAACGATCAGTGGTCCTCTCCTCTACTCCCGCCATCCGCCCTCCAACAATTGTTTTTATTAGCACGCGTTTATTAGCTTTACCTGTGTGTTTCTATGTAACTTTTTATTCGCTCCAATGCGCCTGCTGCCTTATTAACATGGTTTTATAATTAGCTTCACCTTATTTGTAATCCCGTAAGGGTCATATCGAGACCCTTCCGGGATCATTTCTGGATGGTTTTCGGGATCGGTCCGGGATTACGCCGGGGTAATTTCGGGACTATTTCGGGATCATTTTGGGACCCTTCCGGGATCATTTCTGTATAGTTTTCGGGATCCGTCCGGGATCCCGTCGGGGTTATTTTGGGACATTTTCGGGACTATTCCGGAATCATTTCGGGACTATTTCGCGATCATTTGGGGACCCTTCCGGCATAATTTCGGGATCATTTGCGTACCTTCGAGAGATAAATTCTTGATGGTTTCCGGGATCATTACGGGACTTTTTCGGGGTTATTTTGGGTCCCTTTAGGCATCATTTCTGGATGGTCCTCGGGATTCGTCCGGTATCCCGTCGGGGTCATTTCGGGACTTTTTCGCGACTAATACGGGATCATTCGGCATCATTTCTGGATGGTTTTCGAGATCCGTCCGGGATTTCGTCGGGGTCATTTGGGGACTTTTTCGGGATCATTTGGGGCTCTTCCGGAATCATTTCTGGATGGTTTTCGGGATCCGTCCGGGATCTCGTCGGGGTCATTTGGGGACTTTTTCGGGATCATTTGGGGGCTCTTCCGGCATCATTTCTGGATGGTTTTCGGGATCCGTCCGGGATCTCGTCGGGGTCATTTGGGACTTTTTCGGGATCCTTTGGGGGCTCTTCCGGCATCATTTCTGGATGGTTTTCGGGATCCGTCCGGGATCTCGTCAGGGTCATTTGGGGACTTTTTCGGGATCATTTCGGGGCTCTTCCGGCATCATTTCTGGATGGTTTTCGGGATCCGCCCAGGATCCCGTCGGGGTCATTTCGGGACTTTTTCGCGACTAATACGGGATCATTTGGGAACCCTTTCGGCATCATTTCTGGATGGTTTTCGGGATCCGTCCGGGATCCCATCAGGGTAATTTCGGGACTATTAGGGGATCATTTGGGAACCTTTCCGCCATCATTTCTGGATAATTTTCGGGATCCGTCCGGGATGCCGACGAGGTCATTTTGGGACTATTTCGGGATCATTTGGGATACCCACCGGCATCATTTCTGAATGGTTTTTGGGATTCGTCCGGGATCCCGTCGTGGTCATTTCGGGATTTTTTCTCGACAAATACGGGATCATTTGTGGACCCTTTCGGCATCATTTCTGGATAGTTGTCGGGATCCCGTCACGGTCATTTCGGGACTATTAGGGGATCATTTGAGGACCTTTCCGGCATCATTCCTGGATAGTTTTCGGAATCCTTTCGGGATCCCGTCAGGGTCATTTCGGGGCTTTTTCGGGATCATTTAAGGATGGCTTTCAGGATTCGTCCGAGAACCCGTCAGAGTAATTTCTGGACTTTTCCGAGACTATTTCGGGATCATTTTGGGACCTTCCCAAGATCATTTCTGGATGGATTTCGGGATTTGTCCGGGATGCCGTCAGGGTCATTTTGGGACTATTAGGTGAGCATTTGAGGACCTTTCCGACATCACTTCTGGATGGTTTTCGGTATCCGTTCAGGATCCCGTCGGAATAATTGCCGTCAGGTTCATTTTGGGACTATTAGGTGATCATTTGAGGACCTTTCCGGCATCACTTCTGGATGGTTTTCGGTATCCGTTCAGGATCTCGTCGGAACAATTGCGGGACTTTTTCGGGATCATTTGGTGTCCCTTCCTGCATCATTTCTGGATGGTTTTTGGGATTCGTCCGGCATCCCGTCGGGGTCATTTCGGGACTTTTTCTCGACTAATAAGGGATCATTTGCGGGCCCTATCGGCATCATTTCTAGATAGTTGTCGGGATCCGTTCGGGATCCAGTCAGGGTCTTTTCGGAACTATTTGGAGATCATTTGAGGACCTCTCCGGCATCATTTATGGATAGTTTTCGGGATCCTTTCGGGGTCCAGTCAGGGTCATTTCGGGACTTTTTCGGGATCATTTAGAGATGGCTTTCAGGATTCGTCCGGGAACCAGTCAGGGTAATTTCTGAACTTTTCCGAGACTATTTCGGGATAATTTTGGGACCTTCCCAAGATCATTTTTGGATGGATTTCGGGATCAGTCCGGGGTGCCGTCAGGGTCATTTTGGTATTAGGTGATCATTTGCAGACCTTTCCGACATCACTTCTGAATGGTTTTCGGTATCCGATCAGGATCCCGTCGGAATCATTGCAGGACTTTTTCGGGATCATTTGGGGTCCCTCCCCAGATCATTTCTGGATGGATTTCGGGATCTGTCTGGGATCCCGTCAGGGTCATTTAGGGGTGCGTCCGAGATCCCGTCAGGCTCATTTTGGGACTTCTTCGGGACTATATCGGGATCATTTCTGGATGGTATGTGGGATCCGTCCATGACCCATTAAACGTCATTTCGGGACTATTAGGTGATCATTTGAGGACCTTTCCGGCATCACTTCTGGATGATTTTCGGTATCCGTTCGGGATCCCGTCGGAATCAATGCGGGACTTTTTCGGAATCATTTGGGATTACTTCCGGCATCATTTCTGGATGGTTTTCGGGATTTGTCCGGGATCCCGTCGGGGTTATTTCGGGACCTTTTCGGGGCTAATACGGGATCATTTGGGGATACTCTAGGGGTCGTTTCGTGACTTTTTCTGTATTATTTCGGGATCATTTTGGGACCCTTTCGGAATAATTTCTTGTGGTTTCCGTATCCATCAGGGTCATTTCGGGACCATCTTGCGGTCATTTGGGGACCCTTCCGAGATCATTTCTGGATCCGTCCGGGATGCCGAAGGAGCCATTTCGGGATTTTTTCTTACTTTTCCGGGATAGTTTTTGCACCCTTCCTGGATCATTTCTGGATCTGTGCGGGATCCCATCTGGGTCATTTCCGGACTATTTCGGGATCATTTTGGGATCCTTCCGGAATCATTTCTGTATGGTTTTCGCGATCCGTCGTGGATCCCCTCGGAGCCATTTCGGAACTTTTTCTGGAGTATGTCGGGATAATTTAGGGACCCTTCCTGGATATTTTCTGGATGGTTTTTGAGATCCGCCCGGGAGCCCGTCAGGGTCATTTCGGAACCTTTTCGGGATCATTTTGGAACACCTTCAGGGATCATTTCTGTGTGGTTCTCTGGATACGTCTAGAATCGTGTCGCTGTCATTTCGGTTTTTTTTGGGATTAGTCGGGGAACTTTTGGAGACCCTTTCGGGGCATTTCTGGATGGTTTTCGGGATCCGTCCGCGATAGCGTGGGGGTCATTTCGTAGCTTTTTCTGGATAATTTCGGGATCATTTGGGATCCTATCAGGTTGTCAGCTCCTTTAGTTCTTTTTTTTTACTCAATTACAAAAATAAAATGCATTAGACAGAAAACAAAATTTTAAACAGATAATAAGCAGGCTAACGCGAATAGCCCATATATTTAAATTTCTCCCTGCGGACGGGGCCGCGGGTAAAGGCTAGTAAACGAATAAAACATTATGTCTACACATATGTACGTACACGCAGCAGAGAAGAGATGCTCCCAAAAGTATGCAATTGTAATTGTTGAAGTGTCGCTCACAAATACACGCATATGAGAGGTTACATACGTGCATCTGTAGTTATAATTATATGGCGGCAACTAAGTAAATTCTGGAAGCGCCTAGAAGATGCACCGAGGAAATCAAAGAGTATAAAAGCACCAGCGGTAGAGGCGCTAGAATCAGTTTCGATTAAGACGAAATCTAGCGAGCAATAGCAGTATTATTTTAAAAGTCAGTTTCATTTAAGCTATCAGTTTGGTTATTAAGCCAGCTAATTGCAAAGTATAAGTGTTATTGTGAAGTATTTTAATAAAGGCTATTTTTGCATTATTCAATAGTGGAGTTATTTATTCAACAGTTTAGTGATACGAACTTAGCAAAAAGGCAAATAAGAGGATTTGCAAGCAAATTCGTTACAATATATACTATATATACCACCATATATATATTATATATATCACCGATCTGTATGATTTTTTTAAACAACAATATATATTATATATGTAAGCAATCGGTGAAATTTGAAGCTTGTAGCTTTTAAAATGGGGTAGAAATTGCGAAAAGTTTCTTATCTGATAAATCGGTTGTATGAGATATATACTATATATACGACCGATCTCTATGATTTTTTCAGACAACAATATATGCTATATACGTAAGCATTCGGTGAAATTTGAAGTGTCTAGCTGTTAAAATGCAGCTGAAATTGCGAAAATATATACATATATATTACATATATTGCAACGAATTTACTGCAAATCCTCTTATTTGCAACCCTCTGCTAAGTTCGAATCGAAATACAACCAAATATCATTTTTAGGCGCCATAGAGAAATTAATACCGTGCCGAACGAAATCAAACTGATTGCAAATATGTAATTTATAATATCAAGCAGCAAAGAAAAAACCTTGTGAAGTCGTCGGCAAACACAAAATAGCATCGCTTATTGCTTGCAAAAAGTTTGATTTTCATATTTCACGACTGCTGGTGCACACAACTTGCATAAGCAAAGAAAATCAAAATCAAATCAAAATCAACAGTTTGAAATGGCGCGACAAACAAGGCGCCTTGCTTTTTGTTGCTTTCCAGTTTTTGATTTTGCATGAACTGCGACTGCTGAAAATTCCTAATATGGTAAGCACACGCAATTACTAATTTTAAAAAGCGACGATAAGTAAAATCAAAAATAATCAACATTTTCACGACTTTTGCTACTTCGACTCAAGTTTTTTAAACACTGGTTATAGTCATTTCGTAAACATGGATAAGTCTAGAACATATAAGAGTGGAGCTGAAAAGCGCAAATTAAAAAAAAAATAAAGGCGAACGCGATAAGCAACTGATTTCTAAAATACCGAAACTAACAAGCCACTTCGCTAATGCGACGACAACTGTAAACGAAGCAAATTGTGACAATCCTGAGTTTTGTGAATCTACTTCTGATACTTTTTCAATTCCATCAACGTCAAGAGAGGTTAATTTCCAACATGCTGACAGCACGATCGAAGGTGTACAAAATCCGGACAATGCGAAAGTTCGGTGAATGTATCAAAAATTGATGAAAATTCCACCAATGTGTTTTCAAATGACCCAGGTTTGTGGCCTATTCAATTCAATCAATCAATCGTTCAAACTTATTGGATTAATAAGGGTATGCTATCGTTGGTATTTCAATATAAGAGTAAAAAATTAACACAGAATACTCTTATTTAGGTGTTTCGTCGTGTCGCAATATTGATTTGATCGCAAAGAAATCTTGACAAAGAAACTTTTCTGAATATCATTTGCATCGGGTTTTACCAAATGGAACACAGATCGAACGTGATTGACTGATCTATTCGCCGTCAGTCGATTCAGTATTTTGTTTTGCTTGTCGCTTGTTCGGTAATTTAGACGAAAATGCAAGTTCATTTGCTCTAAAAGGTTTCAATGACTGGAAACATTCAAAGCGTGGTATTTCAATTCATGAACAATCTCATGATCACATGTCCAACAATGTCAAATACAAAATGCGACTAAAAACCGATTCTTCTATAGAAAAAACATTCGAAAATTCACTTGTCAATGACATGACTTATTGGAGGAAGGTTTTGAGTCGTGTTGTAGAGGTTATCAAATTCCTAAGCTCAAGGGGTCTTGCGATACGTGGTCACGATGAAATTCTTGGGTCCAAACATAATGGAAACTTTCTTGGATGTTTGGAGCTGTTAAGCAAATTCGATCCATTTTTGGCAGAACATATCACACGTTTTGGCAATAGAGGAAAAGGTATACTTCTTCAAAATAACTTCGAAAATGATTTGTCTCTTCATTTGGTATATTTTTTTTGCAGGAAGAGCTTCGTACCTTTCAAGTTCAATATGTGATGAATTCATATCGATTATGGGAAAAGGTGTGAAGGAAAAAATCGTTTCGGAGATAAAAGAAGCCCGTTATTATTCATTTAGCATTGACTCTACTCCGGATGTGAGCCATACGGATCAGCTGTCACTATGTTTTCGATACGTAAAAGGCCGTGACATTCATGAACGGTTTATTGCTTTCATTCCAATTGAAGGTCACACAGCAGTCTATATTTTGTCTATCGTTTTGAATTTCCTAGAGGAGAGTAAAATTGACATGCAAAACTGCAAAGGCATTTCATTTGATAACGCTTACAATTTGGCTGGAATTTATGGTGGCCTTCAGTGTTTGATTATTCAACGAAATTAATCGGCGATTTTCGTGCCTTGCACTGCTCACTCACTGAACTTAGTGGGTAAAAATAGTGTTTCTAAAAACATTACCGCATCTAATTTTTTTGATATGATCGAAAAATTGTATAGTTTTTTTTGGTTTATTCATCTTTTCGTTGGAATCGACTCAAAGAACAATTTTCCGAGAAACGCGAATTTATGTTAAATAGAGCAACTGACACAAGGTGGTCGGCTAAATTCCAATCAGTTCAAGCTTTGCACTCATGTTACTTGAAAGTGTTAACTGTTTTGAATTCTCTCATTTCTGAAAAAAGCCCCAGTGAAGATAACAAAGCATCGGCAAAAAGTTTGATAGCCAAATTGTGCCAATTTAAAAATATTTTAATGCTTGTCTTGCGGAAAAGTGTTTTGACTAAATTTAACTTTGTAAATTTAGCTTTACAAAAACCAAATCTGACTCTTTCGACGATCACAAAACTATATGCTTTAATAGTTACAGATCTTGAAAACAAGGATTACAACAAAATTTTCGATGAAGCCTTGACAATTTTCGACAATATTCCTTCTGATTTTCAAGCAGATTTTATTCAGTCTCGTTCAACAGCGCAAGCACTTGTTCCAGAAGATGAGAAAGAAAATTTTAAAAAATCGTTATTCGAACCTGTTATCGATGCTCTGTTATCAAATTTGAAAAACCGTGCTGATATTTATAATGATTTGGATGACTTTTTCTCATTTTTAATAAATTTAAATTCAATGAGTGACGAAGACATTGCTGTATCATGTAAAAAAAGTAGTCGAAAAGTATCCAAATGATCTCAATGAAGTTCAACTAACTGATGAATGTCAATTTGCCAAAAATTACTTTACTTTTGATAACTGAAATCATGAATCGATGTACAAAACAATGTTCGATGATCATCCTTGTGAAACTTTCCCTAATTTAGAAATTTTATTACGCATTTATTTATGCATGTTTGTCACTAATGTTACAGATGAAAGCTCATTTTCAAAATTGAAATTGATAAAAAATTGTTTGCGTAACACTATGGGAGATGATCGTTTCAATAGTCTATCAGTTCTTTCCATTGAAAATAACTTGTTGGATGAATTAAACTTTGATGAAATTATTGATAAGTTCGTAACACTCAAGTGCAGAAAAGTTGTGGTTTAATTTTGTTGGGCAAATAAATAAAAATCTATCATATTATCATATGAATATTTTTTTCATTTTTCACGGAGTTCGGGGCCCCCTTGAGTCCGGGGCCCTGTGGCAATGGTCCCAAAATTTGTTCGATAATCCGCCACTGCTATATACGTAAACATTTGGCGAAATTTGCAGCTTCTAGCTGTTAAAATGGGACAGAGATTGCGCAAAGTTTCTTATTTGAACAATCGGTTGCATGAGATATATACTATACTAGCCTTTACCCGCGGCCCCGCCCGCAAAGAGAAAATTAAATATATGGGCTGTTCATGTTAGCCTGCTTATCAAGTTATCTGTTTAAACAATTTGTTTGTGTAATATACAGGGCTGTAATGGAATCCAATTGTTGTCGGGATGGGGTTTAAAAACGACAAAATAATTACTTTGGTCTCATGAAATCCAATGTTATCGGTTTAATGTTCGAATTGGAATTAGTGTCGGTTTTAGGTGTCACAGAATCCGATAGTATCGATTTTGCTATCGGAAACAATCCAATCAGTTACATGCTGTTGGATTTAATTTTTTCCGAGTTGTATTTCTCTTGCAGTTGATTATTTTCTAAAAATGTAAGTAAGTAAAGGTTTATTTTATAAAAATAAATGTAAATTTACATATATTTTTATTCTTAATAGGGGAAAACATAAAAATTCAATGCAAAATAGTATTTTGCCTGAATTTATGGAGAAACATGCATATATTGCGAAGGGCTTCACGAAGCACATCATCTAAAATCGTTGGCACCGTGCTTCTACCTACACTCATGCTAGAATCCTTGCTAACTGATCTTTGATAGGGTCCTTCAGCTAAAAATCGTAAAGTAGCTGCTAGTTGCAACACTGTCAGAACTTTCGAGCGACTTAAGCGTCCTTCAATGGTGTCCAATACCATTCGGAAAGCCTCTTTGTTTATGCGATATAATGCAATGTAACTGCAAATACACTATCAATCTTTAGAAACCCACATTAAAAAATATTTTTAATTACGCTGTCTCTGGAATCTCAAATGGATTGCTGCGATCTCTCAAAATTTTGATGTCAATAAATTGTTTATTTCTGTTTAAATGCACAAAACAACTATTTTATAAAATTTTGCCAAAAAAATTTACATCAAAATTGCCGGTGCACCGCAAAACAGCAGATTCGAACATCGGTTTTATTTACATTCGAAAAGAGCAAAACCAATACGGTTTTATGACACCAATTTAAATCAATATTGGTTTGGTGTATTCCATGACCGCCCTGATAATGATAGGATCCCCAAATGACCCCACAATTATCCAGAAAACCCCACGAAATGATCCCAACGATATCGCGGACGGATCCCGAAAATCATCCAGAAATGCCCTGGAAGGGTTTCCAAAAGTTTCCGGAATAGTCCCAAAAACAACGACACGATTCTAGACTTATCCAGAGAACCACACAGAAATGATCCCTGAAGGGTACCAAAATGATCCCGAAATGGTCCCAGAAAACTTCCGAAATGACCCTGACGGGCTCCCGGACGGATCTCGAAAACCATACAGAAAATATCCAGGAAGCGTTCCTAAATTATCCCGACATAGTCCAGAAAAAGTTCCGAAATGACCCCGAAGGGATCGACGACGGATCGCGAAAACCATACTGAAATAATCCCGAAATAGTCCGGAAATGACCTCGATGGGATCCCGCACTGGTACAGAAATGATCCCGGAAGGGTCCCAAAACTATTCCGAAAAATTTCGAAATTACACCTAGGGCCTCACGAACGGATCCAGAAAAGCCCTCGGAAGGGTCCCTAAATAATCCCAAAATGGTCCCGAAATAACCTTGATGTATTCGGCAAACAATCAAGAAATGATGCCGGACGGGTCCCCAAATGATCCCGAAATAATACAGAAAAAGTTATGAAATGACCCTTAAAGGGTCACAAATGATCCCAAAATAGTTCCGAAAAAGTCCCGAAATTACCCCGATGGGTTCCCGTACAGATCCCGAAAACTATGCAGAAATGATGCTGTAAAGGTCCTCAAATGATCCCCCTAATAGTCCTGATATGACACTGATCCCCAAATGATCCCCTAGTAGTCCCGAAATGACCCTGATGGAATCACGGACAGATCCCGAAAACCATCCAGAAATGATACCGAAAGGGTCCCCAAATGATCCCGTATTAGTCGAGAGAAAGTCCCGAACTGACCTCGACAGGATCCCGAACGGATACCGCGAACCATCTAGAAATGATGCCGAAATATGCCCCAAATGATCCCGAAATAGTCCGAAAGTCCGATAACTATCCAGAAATGATGCCGGAAAGGTCCCCAAATGATCGCTTAATAGTCCCGAAATGGTTCTGACGGTATCCCGGAAACTAGCCAGAAATGATGTCGGAAAGGGTCCCAAGCGATCCCCAAATAGTCCCGAAATGACCCTGACGGGATCCCGGACGGATCCAGAAAACTATTCAAAAATGATGCCGGAAAGGTCCCCAAATGATCCCTTAATAGTCCCGAAATGATCCTGACGGGATCCCCGACGGATACCGGAAACTATCTAGAAATGATGCCGGAAGGTACCCCAAATGGACCCGAAATAGTCCCGAAATGACCCCGATGGGATCCCGAACGAATCCCGAAAACTATCCAGAAATGATGCCGGAAAGGTGCCCAAATGATCCCCTAATGTTCCCGAAATGACCCTGACGGGATCCCGGACGGATCCCGAATACCATCTAGAAATGATGCCGGAAGGTACTCCAAATGATCCCGTATTAGTCGAGGAAAGTCCCGAACTGAACCCGACGGGATCCCGAGAACCATCTAGAAATGATGCAGGAAAATACACCAAATGATCCCGAAAAAGTCCCGAAATGACCCCGACGGTATTCTGGACGGATCCCGAAAACTATCCAGAAATGATGCCGGAAAGGTCCTCAAATGATCCCCTAATAGTCCCGAAATAACCCTGACGGGATCCCTGACGGATCCCGGAAACTATCCAGAAATGATGGCGAAAGGGTCCCCAAATGATCCCGTATTAGCCGCGAAAAAGTCCCGAAATGACCCCGACGGGATCCCGGACGGATCCCCTAAACCATCTAGAAATGATGCCGGATCCCGGACGGATCCCCTAAACCACCTAGAAACGATGCCGGATTCCGGATGGATCCCGAGAACCACCTAGAAATGATTCCGGAAAATACCATCCAGAAATGATGGCGAATGGGGACCCAAATGATCCCGAAATAGTCCCGAAATTACCCGTCGGGATCCCGGACGGATCCCGAAAACTATCCAGAAATAAATAACCCTGACGGGAACCCCAAAGGATTCCGGAAACTATCCAGAAATGAAGCCGGAAAGGTTCCCAAATGATCCCCAAATAGTTCCGAAATGACGCTGACGGGATGCCGGACGGATCCCGAAAACTATCTAAAAATGATGCCGAAAAGGTCCCCAAATGATCCCTTAATAGTACCGAAATGACCCTGACGGGATCCCCGATGGATACCGGAAAATATCTAGAAATGATGCCGGAAGGTACCACAAATGAACCCGAAATGACCCCGACGGGATCCCGGACGGATCCCAAAAACTATCCAGAAATGATGCCGGAAAGGTGCCCAAATGATCTCTAATATTCTCGAAATGACCGCGACGGGATCCCGGACGGATCCCGAAAACTATCCAGAAATGATGCCGGAAGGGACCTCAAATGATCCCGAAAAAGACCCAAAATGACCCTTACGGGATCCCGGACGGATCCCGAATACTATCCAGAAATGATGCCGGAAAGGTGCCCAAATGAGCTCCTAATATTCTCGAAATGACCGCGACGGGATCCCAGACGGATCCCGAAAACCATCCAGAAATGATGCCGGAAGGGACCTCAAATGATCCCGAAAAAGACCCGAAATGACCCTTACAGGATCCCGAAAACCATCCAGAAATGGTGGAAGGGTCCCCAAATGATCCCGTATCAGCCGCGAAAAAGTCCCGAAATAACCCTGACGGGAACCCCAACGGATTCCGGAAACTATCCAGAAATGATGCCGGAAAGGTTCCCAAATGATCCCCAAATAGTCCCGAAATGACCCTGACGGGATGCCGGACGGATCCCGAACACTATCCAGAAATGATGCCGAAAAGGTCCCCAAACGAAACGAACGAAAAAGTCCTGTAATGATCCCGGAAACATTAAGAATTTATCTATCAAAGGTACGCAAATGATCCCGAAAATAGCGAAACCCATCCAGAAATGATGCCGGAAGGGTCCCCAAATGATCGCGAAATAGTCCCGAAATGATCCCGGAATAGTCCCGAAAATAACCCCGACGGAGGGTGTCACTGCTCATTTTGTCATCCCTCGACTTATTTGACCTATTGAGTTTGTAATATTGGTGAAGGTCAGTAAAGGTAAAGTTATAATGTGTAAAAATTATTAAAAAGTAATTTTTCGAAGGGGTCGTCGGAACCCCTACCCCCCTTTCCATGTTCGAAAAAATTTTCGCTAGTAGACTATTGCCTGTGTCCCAAATTTCATCAAAATCCGTGTAGCCGTTCTGGCGTGATTCAGTCACAAAGACGAAAAAATATAATAGCTAAATTATAACTGTTCCTAGGGGGCGGGGACTCCCCCATTTTCAAAAACATATAGCTAGTAGATCCATCTACACTATTGGCTATACGTGTGCCAAATTTCATCAAAATCCGTCCAGCCGTTCTTTTGTGATTGAGGCACAAAGACAAACGTCTGGACATACAAACATCCAAACATCTAAACATCCAAACTTTCCCATTTATAATATATATTAGATTAGGAGGGTGGAGCCGTGTGTAGAAGTCCACGAAATTGGGGAAAGCTTCTGACCGACATTCACCTGGGAATGGCCAGAGCGATTCTTTTGCATGCGGTTCAAGCAGCTCACTACTGCCGGTCGTTTGCGGCCAAGTATCCTCTGGGGAGCCGCTAAACATCCGTTTAGCGGTGAGCTAATGTGAGAAGGCGACAACCTGGCTAGGCCACTCTGACATAATCGGTTTAAGGGCTAGCCGGGGAGATCTCATCGGCAGCGTCTGTACACCTCTAGGTGCGGATGCAAGCGGGCGTTTGTCTTGGAGCAAGCGGCTCGCTATATAAAGGTGCAAGTAATATTTACACCCCCGCTGAGCGGGTTGTGCGTTGGGCTTGCGACCCGCCATGTAAAACCACACTCCAATGAAATATAACAACAAGCCTCGGATAAATACACTCTCTATTGATGACGACCATGGCAAACGTTTGAAGGACAATGAATTGAGGGCATGCACCTGGAACGTCCGCTCCCTGAATGGGATTGGTGCAGATGCCCGGTTGGTTGATGTCCTCGTCAAAGCAAAATCTGACATCACCGCCATCCAAGAAATGCGTTGGACGAAGCAAGGAAGAAAGAAGATCAAAAATTGTGACATCTATTGGAGTGGCCATACGAATAAGCGCAGTTTCGGCGTCGGATTCCTGGTGGGGCAGAGACTTTGTCGCCAAGTGCTGGCGTTCACGCCTGTGGACGAGCGTCTCGCCGCTATCCGAATAAAAGCAAAATTTTTTAATATATCATTCATCTGCGCCCATGCGCCGACAGAGAAGAAAGACGATGAGGTGAAAGACACTTTTTTATGAACAATTAGAGCGCACATACGAGCGCTGCCCCCGTCATGATATAAAAGTCGTGCTTGGCGACTTTAATGCCAGGGTGGGCAAAGAAGGTGTTTTTGGCCCTACAGTCGGAAAGTTCAGCCTACACAGTGACACTTCTCCTAACGGACTGAGGCTGATTGACTTTGCCGGTGCTCGAAACATGGTCATATCCAGCACGAGGTTCATGCATAAAAAGATACATCAAGCTACATGGCTGTCTCCTGATCGAAAGACTCGCAGTCAGATCGATCACGTTGTGATAGACGGACGGCATGCCTCCAGTGTTTTAGATGTGCACACGATCCGAGGATTTAACATCGACTCGGACCATTATCTCGTTGCAGCCAAAATATGCACCCGCCTCAACGCGGCTAAAACCAAGGAACAAAAAACACAAAGCTAGACGTCGAAAAGCTTCAATCACAACAGACTGTCAATGGTTTCGCAACTCGACTCTCACACCTGCTCTCTGAGAGCACAACTCATCTGAAGGAATACAGGAGTAGTGGGAGCATATCTCCAAAGCACTATGTACTGCCGCCGAGGAAAAAATTGATTACC
This sequence comes from Eurosta solidaginis, assembly GCF_040869045.1. NCBI lineage: Eukaryota > Metazoa > Arthropoda > Insecta > Diptera > Tephritidae > Eurosta > Eurosta solidaginis. Next base: position 224,747,288 of record NC_090319.1, read on the forward strand.
GGCGGCCACGGAAAAACAACTGGTACGATAAAGAATGCCGCATTGCAACCGAAAGAAAAGACGCTGCCTACAGGGCTACGTTAAAAGCGAGCGCGACAAGAGGAGTGTGTGAACGCTATCGTGAGTTGAAAAGGGAAGCGGGACGCCTTTTCAGGAAGAAAAAGCAGAAGCAGAAAGGCGTGAGTGCGAGGAGCTTGAGCTGCTAGCCACCAGGAATAACGCCCGAAAATTCTACCAAAAAATACGGCGACAGACGGAAGGTTTTAAAACCGGGGCAAACTCCTGTAGGAATGAAAACGGCGACCTTGTAACTGATGTCCAGAAAGTGCTGAGATTATGGAGGGAATACTTCTCTGCTCTCCTGAATGGAGGCAGCAATTCACCGCGCAGAGATGAAGAACCCGATCCCGCAATCGATGATGATGGAATATATGTCCCCCCGCCCGATTATGACGAAGTTAGAATAGAAATAACCAGATTGAAAACGTGAACCGGCTGATTGAACCTTATCAGTGCGGCTTCAGACATGGTAAATCTACCATCGACCAGATTTTCACAATGCGCCAAATCTTGGAAAAAACCCGTGAAAAGAGAATCGACACACATCACCTCTTCGTCGACCTTAAAGCCGCCTTCGACAGCACGAAAAGGAGCTGCCTATATGCCGCTATGTCTGAATTTGGTTTGCCCGCTAAACTTATACAGCTGTGCAAAATGACGTTGAGCAACACCATCAGCTCAGTCAGAATTGGGAAGGACCTCTCCGAGCCGTTCGAAACTAAACGAGGTTTCAGACAGGGTGATCCCCCATAACTTAACCGCTCTGAAACAATATACTATAAAAGTGTGCAATTACTGGCATTTGCTGATGACATTGATATAATCGGGCTAAACACCCGCGCTGTTAGTTCTACTTACTCCAAACTGGAAAAAGAAGCGGTAAAGATGGGGTTTGATGGTGAATGAGGACAAAACGAAGTACCTGCTGTCATCGAGCAAAGAGTCAGCGCATACGCGCCTTGGCAACCACGCTACTGTTGGCAGCCATAATTTCGAAATAGTAAAAGACTTCGTTTATTTGGGAAACAGAATCAACACTAGCAACAACATCAGCACTGAAATCCAGCGAAGAATCAACCTTGCCGATAAATGCTACTTTGGACTAGGTAGGCAATTGAAAAGTAAAGTCCTCTCTCGGAGAGCGAAAATCATATTCTACAAGTCACTTATCGTACCCGTCCTGCTATATGGGGCAGAAGCATGGACCATGACAACAGCAGATGAAGCGGCTTTGGGAGTGTTCGAGAGAAAAGTTCTTCGAAAGATTTATTTAGTACCGAAGAAGATTTAAGGATGAGCTGTACGAGCTATACGCAGACATCAGCATAGTCCAGCGAATTAAAACGCAGCGGCTGGGCTGGCTAGGCCATGTTATGCGAATGAAAGATGATGCTCGGCCAAGAAAGTGTTTCTATCGGAACCCACCTATGGAAGCAGAGGTAGAGGGCGGCCCCCACTCCGTTGGAAGGACCAGGTGGAAAACGATTTAAACTCCCTTGGTGTGTCAAATTGGCGCCGGTTGGCGGAGCGAAGGAGCGACTGGCGCGCCTTGTTGGACGGCCATAACCGTTTAGACGGTTAAGCGCCAATTAAGTAAGTAAGTAATTAGATTAGATATAGACAACAATATATGCTATACACTTAAGCATTTGGTGAAATTTGAACATATCTGAACGATTTTTAAGATAAATATAAAATAAACAAGTAAGGAAGGTTAAGTTCGGGTGTAACCGAACATTACATAATCAGTTGAGAGCTATGTTGAAAACATAAGGGAAAATAACCATGTAGGAAAATGAACCGAGGGAAACCTGAATGTGTTTGTATGACATGTGTATCAAATGAAAGGCATTAAAGAGTATTTTATGAGGCAGTGGGCCATAGTTCTATAGGTGGACGCCATTTAGGGATATAGCCATAAAGGTGGATCAGGTTGACTCTAGAATGCGTTTGTACGATATGGGTATCAAATGAAAGGTGTTAATGAGTATTTTAAAAGGGAGTAACCCTTAGTTCCATAGGTGGACGCCGTTTCGAGATATCGCCATAAAGGTGGACCAGGGGTGACCCTAGAATTTGTTTGTACAATATGGGTATCAAAAGAAAGGTGTTAATGAATATTTTAAAAGGGAGTGATGCTTAGTTCCACAGGTGGACGCCGTTTCGAGATATCGCCATAAAGGTGGACCAGGTGTGACCCTAGAATTTGTTTGTACGATATGGGTATCAAATTAAAGGTATTAAGGAGGGTTTTAAAAGGGAGTGGTGGTAGTTGTATAGGTGGTCGCCTTTTCGAGATATCGCCATAAAGGTGGACCAGGGGTGACCCTAGAATGTGTTTGTACGATATGGGTATCAAATTAAAGGTATTAATGAGAGTTTTAAAAGGGAGTGGTGGTAGTTGTATATGTGAAGGCGTTTTCCAGATCGCGACCAAAAATGTGGACCAGGGTGACACAAAACATCATCTGTTGGATACCGCTAATTTATTTATATATGTAATACCTGCCAAGATTTTAAGGGTTTTTTATTTCGCCCTGCGGAACTTTTTCATTTTCTTCTACTTAATATGGTAGGTGTCACAACCATTTTATAAAGTTTTTTCTAAAGTTATATTTCGTGTGAATAAACCAATCCAATTACCTCACCATGTTTCATCCCTTTTTTCGTATTTGGTATAGCATTATGGCATTTTTTTCATTTTTTAATTTTCGATATCGAAAAAGTGGGCGTGGTCATTTTCGGATTTCGTTCATTTTTCATACCAAAATAAAGTGAGTTCAAGTAAGTACGTGAACTAAGCTCATTAAAGATATGTCGATTTTTGCTCAAGTTATCGTGTTAACGGCCATGCGGAAGGACAGACGAACGACTGTGTATAAAAACTGGGCGTGGCGTAAACCGATTTCGCCCGTTTTCACAGAAAACAGTTAACATCATAAAATCTATGCCCCTACCAAATTTCAAAAGGATTGGTTAATTTTTGTTCGATTTATGGCATTAAAAGTATCCTAGACAAATTAAATGAAAAAGGGCGGAGCCACGCCCATTTTGAAATTTTCTTTAATTTCTTATTTTGTTGCACCATGTCATAACTGGAGTTGAATGTTGACATAATTTACTTATATACTGTAAAGATATTAAATTTTTTGTTCAAATTTTACTTTAAAAAAAAATTTTTTTTTAAAGTGGGCGTGGTCCTTCTCCGATTTTGCTAATTTTTATTAGGCGTACATATAGTAATAGGAGTAACGTCCCTGCCAAATTTCATCATGATATCTTCAACGACTGACAAATTACAGCTTGCAAAATTTTTAAATTACCTTCTTTTAAAAGTGGGCGGTGCCACGCCCATTGTCCAAAATTTTACTAATTTTCTATTATGCGTCATAAATTCAACTCATCTACCAAGTTTCGTCGCTTTATCTGTCTTTGGTAATGAATTATCGCACTTTTTCGGTTTTACGAAATTTTCGATATCGAAAAAGTGGGCGTGGTTATAGTCCGATATTGTTCATTTTAAATAGTGATCTGAGATGAGTGCTCAGGAACCTACATACCAAATTTCATCAAGTTACCTCAAAATTTACTCAAGTTATCGTGTTAACGGCCATGCGGAAGGACAGACGGATGACTGTGTATAAAAACTGGGCGTGGCATCAACCGATTTCGCCCGTTTTCACAGAAAACAGTTATCATCATAAAATCTATCCCCCTACCAAATTTCAAAAGTATTGGTTAATTTTTGTTCGACTTATGGCGTTAAAAGTATCCTAGACAAATTAAATGAAAAAGGGCGGAGCCACGCCCATTTTGAAATTTTCTTTTAGTTTTGTATTTTGTTGCACCATGTCATTACTGGGGTTGAATGTTGACATAAGTTACTTATATACTGTAAAGATATTAAATTTTTTGTTAAAATTGTACTTAAAAAAAAATTTTTTTTTTAAAGTGGGCGTGGTCCTTCTCCGATTTTGCTAATTTTTATTAGGCGTACATATAGTAATAGGATTAACGTCCCTGCCAAATTTCATCATGATATCTTCAACGACTGACAAATTACAGCTTGCAAAACTTATAAATTACCTTCTTTTAAAAGTGGGCGGTGCCACGCCCATTGTCCAAAATTTTACTAATTTTCTATTCTGCGTCATAAATTCAACTCATGTACCAAGTTTCGTCGCTTTATCTGTCTTTGGTAATGAATTATCGCACTTTTTCGGTTTTACGAAATTTTCGATATCGAAAAAGTGGGCGTGGTTATAGTCCGATATCGTTCATTTTAAATAGCGATCTGAGATGAGTGCTCAGGAACCTACGTACCAAATTTCATCAAGTTACCTCAAAATTTACTCAAGTTATCGTGTTAACGGACGGACGGACGGACGGACGGACGGACATAGCTCAATCAAATTTTTTTTCGATCCTGATTATTTTGATATATGGAAGTCTATATCTATCTCGATTCCTTTATATATGTACAACCAACCGTTATCCAATCAAACTTAATATACTCTGTGAGCTCTGCTCAACTGAGTATAAAAATAGCTAGGTACTTTGTGTGAGGATGCAAAGCTTCACGTTTTTCGTGGTCTGCATGTAAAAACTATCACTATGAATCACGTATATCAAAAATATATGACGTAAACGTAACTATTTGATGAAATTTGATGAATTTTGAAGCTTCTAGCCGTAAAAAAGGGACAAAAATGACAGTTTATATATTGAAACCTTATGTAATAGATGGTACGCCTTTGGAGCGTATATCTATTGCAAATGATCTAGGTGTCCTTTTTGATCCGAAATTGAATTTTAGCATGCATATTTCATCTATTGCCAAAAAAGCGTTGGGTGTACTTGGATTTGTTAAAAGATGGGCTAAAGAGTTCGATGATCCGTACCTCACTATGATTCTTTACACATCGCTGGTTCGTCCAATACTCGAGTATTGCTCGTGAGTTTGTCCTCCTGTTTCTCAAAAGCATATAAAGCGTCTTGAGTTAGTTCAAAAGTAATTTTTGATATTCGCATTGCGCGGCCTTAATTGGGACTCAAGTCTCCACCTTCCTCCATACAGAAGTAGACTTCTTCTTATTAACTTACCCACTCTGGAAAATCGGAGAATATTACTGGGGGTATCGTTCATCCATAAGCTCATTATTGGAGAAATTGATTCCGCGGACCTCCTCAGCCGCTTGTTTTTTGCGGTTCCCCCTAGAGTATCCAGACACTACGTTCCTTTCTATTTACCCCTTTGTCGACGAAACTTTGCTAAAAATAATCCTCTTCTTATCTGGTGCGCGCACTACAATGACTTGTATAGCTGCATCAGTCTTGAATGTACTTTTGCCACTATACGTAATGCAATACTTGCCTATCTAATTTAAGAGATACAAGCTAATTTAATTTGCCGGCATTTTATTCCTTCGATAAAAAACAGGAACTATCTCGCTTAAGGATGGAGGAACATTTATCAACATGTATCATTAAGAAGGAACAAGACAGTACTGTGTTGATTGCAATCTGGTGCATTCCAACAACGTAAAAACATGCTTTTTCATGAGTCACTGACCGGAATCGTATGCATTCCGGCAGTATAATCTTATGGGTCAGGCATCGAGCTGATTGGAATCCGGTGCATTCCAACAACACAGGTCATGTTACTTTTTTATGCCTTGTGATGGCGTATCCTCATTACACTACTCTTAGCACTGCCGGATTCCCATGACATGCTGATTGGAATCTTGTTGCATTCCAACAGGGAGATTGGAATCCACTGTATTCCGAAATCATGCTGAGCGGAATCTGATGCATTCCGCCAGTATAAGATTTCGGCATAAGATCTTATTTCTGCTCATATTTCTTATTATTATTATATTCTGAAATTAAATAGTAATGTTCATTAATATTTCTTTGTTTGTAATATAACATTGTTGAAATCTCGATATATCTTAAATTTTATCTTTTGAGTTGTATATTTATATATCTTTTATATTATGCAGTCGACCATAGTTTATCGTCGACTTTAAATAATAAATAAATAAATAAATATACCATCATATATATATTATATATATCACCGATCTCTATGCTTTTTTTCCACAACAATATATACTATATACGTAAGCAATCGCTGAAATTTGAAGCGTCGAACTGTTAAAATGAGGCTGAAATTGCGAATATATATATATGATATATATATATATATATATATATATATATATATATATATATATATATATATATACTATATATACCACCATATATACACTATATATACCCCGATCTTTTTGATTTTCTCAGACAACAATATATGCTATATACGTAAGAATTCGTTGAAATTTGAAGCCTAAAATAGGGCTGTAATTAGAAATGTTTCTTATCTGAACAATCGGTTGTGGGTGATATATACTATATATACGACCGATCTCATAAATTTTTTCAGACAACAATATGTGCAATATACGAAAGTATGTGGTGAAGTCTGAAGCTTCAATCTGATAAATTGAGGAAGATATGACAAAAATCCTCTTTTTCTGAAAATCGGTTGTATGGAGGATATATGCTATAGTGGTCCGATCCGGCCGGTTCCGACAAATGTCTAATCGGACCCCCAAATACACCCGCTCACCAAATTTTATCAAGATATCTCAAAAATTCTAGTCCCTCATACAAACAGACAGACGGACATGGCTAAATCAACTAAGCTCTTCATCCTGATTATTTCGGTATACTTAATGGTGGGTCTATCTATTTTCCTTTAAGTACTTACAATTTTGGGTTTCGTGGCGAAATTAATATACCATTTCATTTTCATGAAAGGTATAAAAATAGGTAAGTAATTTGTGTGAAGATGCAAAGCTTCACGTTTTTTTTGGTCTGCATGTAAAGACTATGACTACGAATCACGTATTTCAACAATATATGACGTAAACGTAACTATTTGATGAAATTTGATGAATAGGTAGGTACTTTGTGTGAGGATGCAAAGCTTCACATTTTTTGTGGTCTGCATGTAAAAACTATGACTACGAATCACGTATTTCAAAAATATATGACGTAAACGTAACTATTTGATTTGAAGCTTCTAGCCGTAAGAAAGGGGCAAAAATGACAGTTTATATATTGAAACCTTATGTAATAGATGGTACGCCTTTGGAGCGTATATCTATTGCAAATGATCTAGGTGTCCTTTTTGATCCGAAATTGAATTTTAACATGCATATTTCATCTATTGCCAAAAAAGCGTTGGGTGTACTTGGATTTGTTAAAAGATGGGCTAAAGAGTTCGATGATCCGTACCTCACTATGATTCTTTACACATCGCTGGTTCGTCCAATACTCGAGTATTGCTCGTGAGTTTGTCCTCCTGTTTCTCAAAAGCATATAAAGCGTCTTGAGTCAGTTCAAAAGTAATTTTTGATATTCGCATTGCGCGGCCTTAATTGGGACTCAAGTCTCCACCTTCCTCCATACAGAAGTAGACTTCTTCTTATTAACTTACCCACTCTGGAAAATCGGAGAATATTACTGGGGGTATCGTTCATCCATAAGCTCATTATTGGAGAAATTGATTCCGCGGACCTCCTCAGCCGCTTGTTTTTTGCGGTTCCCCCTAGAGTATCCAGACACTACGTTCCTTTCTATTTACCCCTTTGTCGACGAAACTTTGCTAAAAATAATCCTCTTCTTATCTGGTGCGCGCACTACAATGACTTGTATAGCTGCATCAGTCTTGAATGTACTTTTGCCACTATACGTAATGCAATACTTGCCTATCTAATTTAAGAGATACAAGCTAATTTAATTTGCCGGCATTTTATTCCTTCGATAAAAAACAGGAACTATCTCGCTTAAGGATGGAGGAACATTTATCAACATGTATCATTAAGAAGGAACAAGACAGTACTGTGTTGATTGCAATCTGGTGCATTCCAACAACGTAAAAACATGCTTTTTCATGAGTCACTGACCGGAATCGTATGCATTCCGGCAGTATAATCTTATGGGTCAGGCATCGAGCTGATTGGAATCCGGTGCATTCCAACAACACAGGTCATGTTACTTTTTTATGCCTTGTGATGGCGTATCCTCATTACACTACTCTTAGCACTGCCGGATTCCCATGACATGCTGATTGGAATCTTGTTGCATTCCAACAGGGAGATTGGAATCCACTGTATTCCGAAATCATGCTGAGCGGAATCTGATGCATTCCGCCAGTATAAGATTTCGGCATAAGATCTTATTTCTGCTCATATTTCTTATTATTATTATATTCTGAAATTAAATAGTAATGTTCATTAATATTTCTTTGTTTGTAATATAACATTGTTGAAATCTCGATATATCTTAAATTTTATCTTTTGAGTTGTATATTTATATATCTTTTATATTATGCAGTCGACCATAGTTTATCGTCGACTTTAAATAATAAATAAATAAATAAATATACCATCATATATATATTATATATATCACCGATCTCTATGCTTTTTTTCCACAACAATATATACTATATACGTAAGCAATCGCTGAAATTTGAAGCGTCGAACTGTTAAAATGAGGCTGAAATTGCGAATATATATATATGATATATATATATATATATATATATATATATATATATATATATATATATATATATATATATATACTATATATACCACCATATATACACTATATATACCCCGATCTTTTTGATTTTCTCAGACAACAATATATGCTATATACGTAAGAATTCGTTGAAATTTGAAGCCTAAAATAGGGCTGTAATTAGAAATGTTTCTTATCTGAACAATCGGTTGTGGGTGATATATACTATATATACGACCGATCTCATAAATTTTTTCAGACAACAATATGTGCAATATACGAAAGTATGTGGTGAAGTCTGAAGCTTCAATCTGATAAATTGAGGAAGATATGACAAAAATCCTCTTTTTCTGAAAATCGGTTGTATGGAGGATATATGCTATAGTGGTCCGATCCGGCCGGTTCCGACAAATGTCTAATCGGACCCCCAAATACACCCGCTCACCAAATTTTATCAAGATATCTCAAAAATTCTAGTCCCTCATACAAACAGACAGACGGACATGGCTAAATCAACTAAGCTCTTCATCCTGATTATTTCGGTATACTTAATGGTGGGTCTATCTATTTTCCTTTAAGTACTTACAATTTTGGGTTTCGTGGCGAAATTAATATACCATTTCATTTTCATGAAAGGTATAAAAATAGGTAAGTAATTTGTGTGAAGATACAAATAAAAAAATAAATAAATGAAAGGCGCGATAACCTCCGAAGAGATCTAAGGCCGAGCTTCTCTTCCAATTTGCGTCGTGCTCCTCTTGATTTTCCCTACAAATTGGCCGGACGGGACCTACATGTTTTATGCCGACTCCGAACGGCATCTGCAAAGCAGATGAGTTTTCACTGAGAGCTTTTCATGGCAGAAATACACCCGGAGTGCTTGCCAAACACTGCCGAGGGGCGACCCCGCTTAGAAAAATTTTCTTCTAATTGAAAAATCTTATTTCTAAAATTTTGATGTTGCTCTGCCCGGGAGTTGAACCCAGGGCATACGGTGTGATAGGCGGAGCACGCTACCATCACACCACGGTGGATGCAAAGCTTCACGTTTTTTTTGGTCTGCATGTAAAGACTATGACTACGAATCACGTATTTCAACAATATATGACGTAAACGTAACTATTTGATGAAATTTGATGAATAGGTAGGTACTTTGTGTGAGGATGCAAAGCTTCACATTTTTTGTGGTCTGCATGTAAAAACTATGACTACGAATCACGTATTTCAAAAATATATGACGTAAACGTAACTATTTGATGAAATTGGATGAATTTTGAAGCTTCTAGCCGTAAGAAAGGGGCAAAAATGACAGTTTATATGGGGTATATAATATATATACCACCGATTTCTATGATTTTTTCAGACAACAATATATGCTATATACTGAAGCATTTGGTGAAATTTGAAGCTTCTAGCTATTAAAATGGGGCAGAAATTGCGCAAAGTTTCTTATCTGAACAATCGGTTGTATGAGATATATACTATGTATACCACCGATCTCAATGATTTTTTTCAGACATCAATATGTGCTATACACGTAAGCATTTGGCGAAACTTGAAGCTTCTAGCTGTTAAAATGGGGCTGAAATTGCAAAAAAATATATATATACTATATATATACTATATATACCATCATATATATTATATATATCATCGATCTCTATGATTTTTTTACACAACAAAATATACTATATACGTTAGCAATCGGTGAAATTTGAAGTTTCTAGCTGTTAAAACGGGGCAGAAATTGCGCAAAGTTTCTTATCTGAACAATCGGTTGTATGAGATATATACTATGTATACCACCGATTTCAATGATTTTTTCAGACAACAAAATATACTATATACGTTAGCAATCGGTGAAATTTGAAGTTTCTAGCTGTTAAAACGGGGCAGAAATTGCGCAAAGTTTCTTATCTGAACAATCGGTTGTATGAGATATATACTATGTATAGCACCGATTTCAATGATTTTTTCAGACATCAATATATGCTATACACGTAAACATTTGGTGAAATTTGAAACTTCTAGCTGTTAAAACGGGGCAGAAATTGCGCAAAGTTTCTTATCTGAACAATCGGTTTTATGAGATATATACTATGTATACCACCGATTTCAATGATTTTTTCAGACATCAATATATGCTGTACACGTAAGCATTTGGTGAAATTTGAAGCTTCTAGCTGTTAAAACGGGGCAGAAATTGCGCAAAGTTTCTTATCTGAACAATCGGTTGTATGAGATATATACAATGTATACCACCGATTTCAATGATTTTTTCAGACATCAATATATGCTATACACGTAAACATTTGGTGAAATTTGAAGCTTCTAGCTGTTAAAACGGGGCAGAAATTGCGCAAAGTTTCTTATCTGAACAATCGGTTGTATGAGATATATACTATGTATACCACCGAATTCAATGATTTTTTCAGACATCAATATATGCTGCACACGTAAACATTTGGTGAAATTTGAAGCTTCTAGCTGTTAAAATGGGGTAGAAATTGCGAAAAGTTTCTTATCTGAACAATCGTTTGTATGAGATATATACTACATATACAAGCGATCTCTAAGATTTTTTCAAAAAATAATATATGCTATATACGTAAGCATTCGGTGAAATTTGAAGCGTCTAGCTGTTAAAATGGGGCTGAAATTACGAAAATAATATATATATATATATATACTATATATACTATATATACCACCATATATACACTATATATACCACCGATCTTTATGGTTTTTTCAGACAAAAATAAGAGCCTCTAGCTCTTAAAATAGGGCAGTCTATACGAAAAGTTTCTTATCTAAACAATCGGTTGTGGGTGATATATATTATATATACGACCGATCTCATAAATTTTGTCAGACAACAATACGTGCAATATACGAAAGTATATGGTGAAGTTTGAAGCTTCAATCTGTTAAATTGAGGAAGATATGACAAAAATCCTCTTTTTCTGAAAATCGGTTGTATGGAGGATATATGCTATAGTGGTCCGATACGGCCGGTTCCGACAAATGTCTAATCGGATAACCAGATACACCCGCTCACCAAATTTTATCAAGATATCTCAAAAATTGAGGGACTAGTTTGCATACAAACAGACAGATGGACAGACGGACATGGCTAAATCAACTCAGCTCTTCATCCTGATTATTTCGGTATACTTAATGGTGGGTCTATCTATTTTCCTTTACGGACTTACAATTTTGTGTTTCGTGACGAAATTAATATACCATTTCATTTTCATGAAAGATATAAAAATAGGTAGGTACTTCGTGTGGTGATGCAAAGCTTCCCGTTTTTTTTGGTCTGCATGTAAAAACTATGACTACGAATCACGTATTTCAAAAATATATGACGTAAACGTAACTAGTTGATGAAATTTGATGAATTTTGAAGCTTCTAGCCGTAAAAATGGGGCAAAAATTACAGTTTATGTGGGGTATATAATATATATACCACCGATCTCTATGATTTTTTCAGACAAAAATATATGCTATATACGTAAGCATTTGGTGAAATTTGAAGCTTCTAGCTGTTAAAACGGGGTAGAAATTGCGCAAAGTTTCTTATCTGAACAATCGGTTGTATGAGATATATACTATTTATACAACCGATCTCAATGATTTTTTCAGACATCAATATATGCTATACACGTAAGAATTTGGTGAAACTTGAAGCTTCTAGCTGTTAAAATGGGGATCAAATTGCAAAAAAGTATATATACACTATATATATATACTATATATACCATCATATATATATTATATATATCACCGATCGCTATGATTTTTTTACACAAAAATATATACTATATACGTAAGCAATCGGTGAAATTTGAAGCTTCTAGCTGTTAAAACGGGGCAGAAATTGCGCAAAGTTTCTTATCTGAACAATCGGTTGTATGAGATATATACTATGTATACCACCGATTGCAATGATTTTTTCAAACATTAATATATGCTATACACGTAAGCATTTGGTGAAATTTGAAGCTTCTAGCTGTTAAAACGGGGCAGAAATTGCGAAAAGTCTCTTATCTGAACAATCGGTTGTATGAGATATATACTATATATACAACCGATCTCTATGATTTTTACACACAACAATACATGCTATATGCGTAAGCATTCGGCGAAATGTGAAGCGTCTAGCTGTTAAAATGGGGCTGAAATATGTATATACTATATATACCACCGATCTTTATAGGTTTTTCAGACAACAAATGTGCTATACACGTAAGCATTCGTTGAAATTTGAAGCCTCTAGCTCTTAAAATAGGGCAGTAATTACGAAAAGTTTCTTATCTGAACAATCGGTTGTGGGAGATATATACTGTATATAAGACCGATCTCATAAATTTTTTCAGACAACAATATGTGCAATATACAAAAGTATGTGGTGAAGTTTGAAGCTTCAATCTGTTGAATTGAGGAAGATATGACAAAAATCCTATTTTTCTGAAAATCGGTTGTATGGAGGATATATGCTATAGTGGTCCGATCCGGCAGGTTCCGAAAGATGTCTAATCGGACACCCAAATACACCCGCTCACCAAATTTTATCAAGATATCTCAAAAATTGAGGGACTAGTTTGCATACAAACAGACATGGCAAACACAAAACGGACATGGCTAAATCAACTCAGCTCTTCATCCTGATTATGTCGGCATACTTAATGGTGGGTCTATCTGTTTTCCTTTAAGGACTTACAATTTTGGGTTTCGTGGCGAAATTAATATACCATTTCATTTTCATGAAAGGTATAAAAATAGGTAAGTAATTTGTGTGAAGATGCAAAGCTTCACGTTTTTTTTGGTCTGCATGTAAAGACTATGACTACGAATCACGTATTTCAAAAATATATGACGTAAACGTAACTATTTGATGAAATTTGATGAATGTTGAAGCTTCTAGCCGTAAAAAAGGGCAAAAATGGCAGTTTATATGAGATATATACTATATATACCACCGATCTCATTGATTTTTTCAGACATCAATATATGCTATACACGCAAGCATTTGGTGAAACTTTAAGCTTCTAGCTGTTAAAATGGAGATCAAATTACAAAAAAGTATATATACACTATATATATATACTATATATACCATCATATATATATTATATATATCACCGATCTCTATGATTTTTTTACACAACAATATATACTATATACGTAAGCATTTGGTGAAATTTGAAGCTTCTAGCTGTTAAAATGGGGCTGAAATTGCAAAAAAATATATATATACTATATATACCATCATATATATATTATATATATCACCGATCTCTATGATTTTTTTACACAACAATATATACTATATACGTAAGCAATCGGTGAAATTTGAAGCTTATAGCTGTTAAAATGGGGTAGAAATTACGAAAAGTTTCTTATCTGAACAATCGGTTGTATGAGATATATATGCTATATATACAACCGATCTCTATGATTTTTTCTGACAACATATCTGCTATATACGTAAGCATTCGGTGAAATTTGAAGCATCTAGCTGTTAAAATGGGGCTGAAATTGCGAAAATATATATGAGCCGTTTATTTTGAAAGTGGCATAAGTCATTTCATGTCGTTTAGGTTCAGTGGTAATTTGTTGTATCTCTCCTCGCCTCCAGTTTTTAGAGTCCAATATCCAAAAGATGCAATTCTTATTATTACTTTATAATTGTAGAACCATCTATATATGCATTCGTTCAAAAATAACACTGCATTTAAGACCATGAGTTGGAAATTTCTTATGCCACTTTCAAAATAAACGGCTCATACATAGACTGTTACGAATATTAGCAAAACTAAGGGGTGCTGCTATCTCTAAGACGATGCTAAGCAGTGACGTGAATTCACATCACTAATTCAATCATTATGTGTCTACATAAACGAATCAATAATTGCGTCTACACATATGTACGTATACGAGCAGCGGAGAACCAATGCACAAGCACATGCATATATCATATCTGAGTTGTCACAAGAGAGGGCAATAATTTGTGCAAGTATTACTCAAATGAGAAGTTATAAGCATAGTTGTGGCTGGCGATTTTGTAGCTGAAACTAACTAGTAAGTTCTGGAATGGAAAAGCCTGGAATTATGCAATGAGAAATCAAAAATTATAAAAGGCGCGACAGTAGAGGCGAAGAGAGAGTTGCATTTGAGCTATCAATCAGTTTGGTTACTAAGCAAGCTATTCGTTGCAAAGTTTGAGTGTATTGTGAAGTACTTTAATAAAGGCCATTTTGCATTATTAAATATTGGAGTTCTTTATTCAACAGTTTAGTGATTCGAACTTAGCAGAGGGTTGCAAATAAGAGGATTTGCAAGTAAATTCGTTACAATTGGTGTCAGAAGAGGATTTGGTGAATAAATTGGAAAGTTCCAGAGGACAACAAGGACATGGCAAAGTTCAGTGAATTGAAGATCCAGCAACTGAAGAAGGAGTTGGACCGCCGCGGATTGAATACTACCGGCAATAAACTCGAACTTCAGGCACGACTACGAGAGAGAATGGAATTAGAGGGAATTAACGTGGAAGAGTATGTCTTTCATCTTGATGGCGAGGAGACAACAAAAATTTAAGAGAAAAACGAAACATCGCAGACAGTTAGCAGCACAGACTTGAACATGATATTGGCTGCAATATCTGCACAAACATCGACAGTAGCATCAATGTCGTCGCAATTGGCATCCCAACTGGAAGCGCAAGAGGCACGTATAACAGAAATGTCATCACAAATATCCACCAACATGTCATCACAACTAGAATTCCAGGAGAACCGTATAACATCCAAGATGGAAACTCAGCTGGAATCGCAGTAGAACCGTATAACAGCGAATATTGAAGCACAAGAGGCACGAATATCCGAAATGTCGGCGAAAATTTCAGCACAGATATCATCGCAGATCTCTGCTCAACTGGAAGAGCAAGAGGGACGTATTTCCTCGAAGTTGGAGGCGCAAGATACAACAATTTTACAGTTTGAGGAAAAAATCGAGGGCGAGGTGGATGCTTTGAGAGGACGTATCGAGCAGTTGCAACTAAATCGCCCAGCAGTTTCAACGAGTAATCCAAAGGTAAAAACACCATCCTTTGACGGTTCTGTTCCTTTCCAGGTCTTTAAGCTACAATTTGAGAAGACCGCAAGAGTGAACAACTGATATGCTGAAGATAAAGTTGCAGCTCTATTCGTAGCATTGAAGGGGGCAGCAGCCGAAATCTTACAGACGATTCCCGAAGGAGAGCGGAACAACTATGAAGCATTGATGGCCGCTGTCGAGAGACGTTATGGAAGCGAGCATAGGAAACAGATATTCCAAATTGAGTTGCAAAACCGTCACAAAAGAGCGAATGAGACTTTGCAGGAGTTTGCCTCGGATGTTGAAAGGTTGGCACATTTGGCAAATGCGGATGCACCCGTGGAGTACACCGATAGGGTGAAAATCCAGAGTTTTATAAATGGCATACGGGACGTAGAAACGAAGCGAGCGACATATATTTTACTCCCCTACTCGTGGTACAGGAACGGCTTTCAAGGTTGATAGTGATTGGCGGCTGCAGGCGGTTGACGTTGGAGATTTATCCTCTTCACAGTTTTTGAGGGTTTATTCACTAGTTGTACAAGGATATTTGTATTTTTTATGTTATAATTTTTGAGGGTCTATTTTATAGTTTCGCTCAATCGACAAGGATATTTGTATCCTTTTTAAGTTATACAGTTTTCGAGGTTGTATTTACTCAGTGCACAAGGATATTTGTATCCTTTCCGTTATAACTTTTTTTTTTGAGGGTCTATTTACTGGTTTCATTCAATCGACAAGGATATTTGTATCCCTTTTAAGTTACACAGTTTTTACTAGTTTCACTCAGTGAACAAAGATAATTGTATCCACAGTTTTTATAGGTTTATTAATAATTTCATTCAATTTTACGAGGATATTTGTATCCTTTTTTTTAAGTTACTTTATTGCATTATTTTTACGTTGGGCGCAGGTTACTGCCGTGCGGCGTCGTTATCAAAATTGAACTCAATCGTTACATTTATCAACTGAACCAACTGAACAACTGAACCTGACTTTATTATTGGCAATTTCTTTTTTATACAATTTTTCTTATGCTACTTACTTAGCTTAGTTGCTAACATACTTATAAATTTACTTTGATCGTACAGGTGAATTCGCTAACAGCGCAATAATTTATTAACAATGTTGTTGTTGTTTCTCTTTACAAAAGTTGCTTGATAATCAAATAGATTTTAAATCGAATTGTTTTATTGCTTTTATTATATTCTTATAATTTTGCGTATGCAAGTAAAAGTAACTTAATTGGGCAACCAACGGGTTCACATTACGTTTGCACGGCTTCCGCTTAAATTTAGTGCAACGGAATGTTAAGCAGTTATTGTTGTTGTTTTATTAAAATATTGTTTACTGAATTTGGGTTGCAGTAACTGCTGTGTAGGCAATATGTGACGATTGTTGTTAACTGTTTTAACTTACATGCCAGAACATTGAAATTCAATAAGACGTTATATGAGGTCAATCCCTAACACCACCAAGAAAATGCGGAATTGGGGAAAAGGGGGCGTGGCACCTCCCATACAAATGGAATCTTTGGTACTGAATAACTTTGAAGGTATACATGCCAGAACATTGAAATTTAGTAAGGAGTTATATGAGGCCAATCCCTAACACCACCAAGAAAATGCGGAATTGGGAAAAAGGGGGCGTGGCACCTCCCATACAAATGGGATTTTTTAGAACTATGGCTGCCGTAAAAACTTAAGTTATTTTAACACCTAAAGGATGTACTTCAATGTACTTAAGACCCTCCTGATACCTGTTTAGTGACTTTTGGAAAGCACCGTTGAGGTCTACGAAGACTTCTAAGGAGGGGTCCTTATATACCAAGGCTTTCTCTAAGTTTATAAGCTCTTTAGATAGTGCCGTGTCTACCAAATTGCTTTGGTGTCCACTATATACCATCTAGGACCGGCGACTAAAATTTAGAAAAAGTTTTCACCACCCAATCGATTTTAGTATCAGTAACAAAGCCCGGCACTACCCGCTCCGTGATCGAAGTGTACCTAAATGTTGTCTGCTGAATCTTCTGCTTTATCTATCTATGCGTCGAGAAGAGCTTCAAGGGACTATTTACTACTACGTAACCATTCCCCGTTCTCTTTGTTTATTAGTCCCTGCACTATATTTCCCCTATATAGGATTTTCCTCAATCGCGCTGTTTCACTAGAGAACTCGATGTCACCACAAAAATTTTTCCATAAGGCTTTCTTCGCCCTGTGGATTTCGCGTTTCTAGATCCTCTATAGATTCTTTTACTCTACCCTGCATACTTCGCTTTTCGCGACCTTTGCCAGCTTTTACCCTTTTTCTAAGAAGACTCAGCTCTTTCCTCCATCACGGTGGCTTTGCTTTTCCTCTGAATCTTCTAAGGGGAAAAGCTGGCTTCCCATTGGCTTATTGGATTCTTCCAGTTCTTCTACAGTGGCAACTTCTTTGGGTTTTCACAGT
Organism: Eurosta solidaginis; assembly: GCF_040869045.1. NCBI lineage: Eukaryota > Metazoa > Arthropoda > Insecta > Diptera > Tephritidae > Eurosta > Eurosta solidaginis. The sequence goes on from NC_090319.1 coordinate 224,765,495, forward strand.
TTTGTTTCTAAATGTTCCTGGGATTTGCTAAAGTCCGTTGACCTAGGGTTTCTAAAGGTTCCTTTTCTACCCTCTTTAAGGGCATGCTGAAGCTGATAAAGATGGTATGTGAAAGACACTCCAATCAGAAAATTGCTGTCTGTGGTAACACTGAGGCGAAACTTCAGCATAACCAGAAATATTTGAAAAAAAACTACGGGGTTGATAAAATAAAAAAAAAATTAAATAATTTTATTCGACAAAAAATTATAGGGTAAAAATTAAATTGTTTGTACGGGATATTTTGTGCTTCCCATTCACATAAAAAATTCTCTTAAATTTTGAATCTCTCATCTGTAAAGGACAAGCTAGGAAGTCTAAGTTCCAGCAAAACCGAACATTATACATTTAAAGCTCTCATATATGTATATAAATATAATATTTAAAGAGGAATATCATACGCACGGTTGCCACACCATGTTTTCATTTGGGTTCAAAATTTATCGAAAAGGACCAAATCTCAAAAAAATGACCAAATTTTTGTTTTATTTTATTGGTATATAAACAATTCGGCAATTTACTAGATTGTCGTATTCGTTGTAAAATGTGAAAATTTATGGATGTTTCCTTGCTTTCCTATATAAAATTTTAATAAACATAGCGAAAAGATACATTTGGCTTTAATTCAAACTGCACAAAAAAAGTAATGTGTACCTTTTTGTTTTTTAATGGACACTGTTACGGCACACTGTGCTCAAATGACCCAATGAAACCAGACTAATTCTGTTCAATTTTTTTTTTTTTTTTTGAAATTGTGAAATATAATTTTTATTGTTTATAATTTTAATGTTTAAAATTTTTGTTTGTTCCTTTTTTTTTGCTTGATGCGCAGTGCTTTTTCAAGCGCCGAAATCGAAAACTGCTAACAAACAGAATAGATATCAACAGCTGAGTGTAATACACAATAAATAGAAAAGAAATATTGGAAACATGCAAATACTACATTAATTATTTAGGTATACTATTTTCACATTTCTAGGATAAGTCTTTCACCAACCAAACGTTTTGAGCATATTTTACTTGATTACAATTAAATAAAATGTATAGCGCAGTTAGGTTTTATGTTATTATCTATATATTAGGCCGGGTCGATTTGTAGGGAGGCAAAAAAATCGCCCATTGCTCTGTAAAAATCATATTCTAGCGATCAAAATAAGAAACTTTGCCGAAGGAATCATACCTCTAAAACGAATTCTGATGTCCCCCCTTTGGGTCGTAGGGGCAAATTTTGAAAAATCCCACTTTGAAATGCCTATGTTTTTTCTTTTTGGAGTTTATTTTTCTCTTTAGAAATTTATTTAGTCAGAACATATGTAAATGAAAATATGAATTTAACTTAGTAATAGAAAAGAATTTAAAAAAATTATTAGAAATTAGCTTCTTTAAAACCCCCTTTTAAAACCAAGGCATCACTCTGATGCATTTGCATGTCGTTAACATAGTTGCGTGGGTTTTTTATTCAACCGTTTTAAAAAATGAAGGTATCACTGTGACACAATTGCAGATCGTAAAATTGCTTGTGTTGTTTTTTTTATGCCACCACAAGACACAGCAGGTAGAATTGAAATTGCCCTACCCAAAAGTTCGACCCAAAGGGGGACATCAGAATTCGTTTTAGAGGTATGGTTCCTTCGGCAAAGTTTCTTATTTTGATCCCTAGAATACGATTTTCACAGAGCAATGAGCGATTTTTAAATCGACCCGCCCTACTATATATATAAAAATCAAATTCTGTGTGTGTATGTATTTGCTATGGAAACGTGTTTCCCACACTTCAATCATCACCAAATTTTGGCTATAGGTTCCTTCGGTCAACGGGAAGGTTTTAGGCTAAAAATAATTTCGATATATAAAAGGGGCGTGGCACCTCCCATACAAATGGAATCTTTGGTACTGCACAACTTTGAAGGTATACATGCCAGAACATTGAAATTCAGTAAGGAGTTATATGAGGCCAATCCCTAGCACCACCCCGAAAATGCGGAATTGGGAAAAAGGGGGTGTGGCACCTCTCATACAAATGGCATTTTTTAGAACTATGGCTGCCGTACAAACTTAAGTTATTTTAAGACCTAAAGTTTGACAGCATTGTTGAGTTTGGCTGTTATGCCTTTTGGACGTTTAGTAATCTGCCGCTGTTAAAAAAATTGTTTAGCTTCAGTCTATCTACATCTATATATATAAAAATCAAATTGTGTGTGTGTGCGTGTTCGCTATGGAAAAGTATTTCCCACACTTCAATCATCACCAAATTTTGGTTATGGGTTCCTTCGATCAACGGGAAGCTTTTAGGCTAAAAATAATTTCGATATATAAAAGGGCGTGGCACCTCTCATACAAATTGAATCTTTAGTACTGCATAACTTTGAAGGTATACATGTCAGAACATTGAAATTCAGTAAGGAGTTATATGAGGTATATCCCTAACACCATCAAGAAAATGCCGAATTGTGGAAAAGGGGGCGCGGCACCTCCCATACAAATGGAATCTTTGGTACTGCATAACTTTGAAGGTATACATGCCAGAATATTGAAATTCAGTAAGGAGTTATATGAGGTCAATCCCTAACACCACCAAGAAAATACGGAATTGGGAAAAAGTGGGCGTGGCACCTCCCATACAAATGGAATATATTATACTGCATATATCTGGATGTCGTAATGGTAGGATAACTAAAATTGGTAAGGAGCTATATGACATTAAGTCCTAACACTCCCAGTAAAATGTGGAATGGGGAAAAACTATGGCTGCCGTACAAACTTAAGTTATTTTAACACCTAAAGTTTGACTGCATTGTTGAGTTTGGCTGTTATGCCTTTTGGACGTTTAGTAATCTGCCGCTGTTAAAAAATTTTATTAGCTTCAGTCTATCTACATCTTCTATAAAAATCAAATTCTGTGGGTATGTTCCCTATGAAAACGTGTTTGCCAGTTTTTCATATTTCAGAATTAAGAATTTTAAATTTAAATGTTTTTGTTTTTTGGCTATGCGAACCAACTATCTTAGCTCCCAGAAATGATCATATTAACAAAATCAATGATCGCATTCAAAACCAATTTCCTGGTGAAGTGACGAAATATAAATCGATCGACACAGTTACAGATGAAGATAAAATTGTGAACTATCCAAATTAATTTTTATACTCCTTAGAACCAAAAGGAATGCCTGCGCATATATCAACTTTGAAAATTGGCTCACCAATCGTGCTTCTTCGGAATTTAAGCCCACCAAAATTGTGCAATGGAACCAGACTTTGCATTTAGAAATTAATGCCGAATGTAATCAAAGCAACAATCATCAGCAGTAAAAGCAAATGTGAAGATGTGCTCATACTTCGAATCCCAATGATTCTTACAGATTTGCCATTCAATTTTAAGCGCTTACAGTTTCCTGTACGCCTTGCTTTTGCAATTACAATTAACAAAGCACAAGGACAGTCGCTTACTGTTGCTGGCTTGAATTTAGAGAGTCCGTGCTTTTCCCATGGCCAGCTATATGTTGCTTGCTCTAGAGTTAGAACACCAAAAAATTTGTTTATCTTTGCACAGAACGAATAAACCAAAACTATTGTGTACCCATATGCATTACAATAAAATACAAGAATAAAATGTTTTAACAGAAAATTTCACCAAATATGCGTACAAAATTCAATTCAATTTACAGAACAATAAATTAAATAATAAACAAACAAAACAGAAAAAATAACGCAACATCCATTCGATCTCGGGCGTTACAACGTACGCCGGGTAAAGCTAGTTAAATAATAATCTAACAAAACAGAAAAAATAACGCAACATCCATTCGATCTCGGGCGTTACAACGTACGCCGGGTAAAGCTGGTGTTAACATAATTTTTATAGATGCTTAGTTTTTCCCTAAACGTTTAAACTTCATACCGGAGCCTAGATTCAGTATGTGAGTTTTGAACTCACATTTAATATCGGAACCGGATTATATGTAATTAGGTACGAGAAACTAGTTAACGGTGTTGTTATTGAAGTTTATGGGGTTCTGCAAAGACCCAGAGGAAATCTCGTTTGCATTTTATTCAAAATCTGAATAAAAAAATACATCTTTTATTCGTACTTCGTTGTACATTTATAAAGTTATCGCTTTCGAAAAGTATTTCTGTCTACTTCCAGTAAAATTATTTCTTGTGCCAAGACCTAGGTGCCTTTCAAGTATTTTACGTGGCTTTACATCACAATAGCCCTGGAAATGCTTGAAATAATTGAGCTCCTTTGAGCTGGGTGAGAAAGATTTAAAAATACACGTTCAAAACGAAAACTAAAGATTAAAAAATTTTTGCATAGAATTTTTTCGTCAAACGTTTTAATATCTCTCGGTGTGCTTGAACATAAATCAAGTGAGTGGCAAGTACACTTAATATTAAACAGCTTAGTTCCATTCCTTTACTTAGTTTTAGTTCATTGTCATATTTCTTAGAGAAACATGCGTATTTAAAATATATTCCTCTACCTCGAGTAGTGACAAAAATCTATCGCGTAAAGTGTTTGATAACTGATCGAAATATCTAGCCACTAAAACTGGAATCTGTGGAAAATTTTGTGAGCAGTATTTTGAATTTTCGCCTCAGTGAAATAAAAGTACCAAAATCGTGGCTTTTGTTTAAAAAGGACGTAAATTTAAAATTAAGTAATTAAAAAAAATTTTTAGTTAAACGGTTTTATTGAAAACAATACTTACATGAAGTAATAAGAATACTAAAAGCTAGAAAATAATTAGGCAGGCCCTTGGCACTAGTCATCACACTCCGTTGATCAGACAATTAAATAAAAGAGTTGGGCGCGTGAAATTTCTAAAAATGTGAGGGGTAGCATAACCTGATTAAGGTTCAGTTGGTCTTATTTATGACTATCAAAAGAAATTTTACGCGTCCAACGCTTTTATTTAATTGTCTGATCAACGCCCTAGATTGATGAGGAATATGATGACTAGTACCTAGGACCTACCGAAATATTTTCTAGCTTTTATTATTATTGTTACTTCACGTAAGTATTGTTTTCAATAAAACCATTTTTTTTAATTATTTTATTTTCAATTTAGGTCCTTTTTAGGCAGAAGCCACGATTTTGGTACTTTTCTTTCACTGAGGCGAAAATTCAATTCATTTTTAAATCTTTTATTTTCAAGTTTTTAGTCTTTATTTAATTGCGCATTATTACAAGGGCTCTATACATAATAAGGCCTCAATACATAATCCTTCCAAAGACTTTACTCTACTCTGCGCCACGTATGCTTGTCCCTCCGCGAACTCCAAATAACTTTGATGTCAATTCTACCAGACTGTATGTAATATTTGTTCCAAATATGAGCCAAATCGGACATCATAGGTCCCTTTCTGTTCATGCATGTATTATGTGTTCCAAATATGGACAAAACCGGATCACAAATACGAATTTTTTAAACGGTTTTATTTAGCATGAGTTGACAGGCCGGCCGTTGTGAACGAATCTTGTAATTGAAATTTAAGTAACTTCCCGATAAGCTACAAGCTTGAAACTTGGAATATAGTTCAGAACCTGATGACAATGCAATAATAAGAAAAAAATCGCCGCTAGGTGGCGCATGGATCGAGATATTCGCAAAATTCGCATTTGTGGTCCGATTTGGCTCATATTTGGAACACATAATACGTGCAAGAATGGAAATCGACCTGTGAAAAAAATCGCCGCTAGGTGGCGCATGGATCGAGATATTCACAAAAATCGTGTTTGTGGTCCGATTTGGCTCATATTTGGAACACTTAATACACGCAAGAATAGAAATCGACCTGTGAAAAAAAATCGCCGCTAGGTGGCGCATGGATCGAGATATTCACAAAAATCGTATTTGTGGTCCGATTTGGCTCATATTTGGAGCACATAATACATGCAAGAATAGAAATCGACCTGTGAAAAAAATCGCCGCTAGGTGGCGCATGGATCGAGATATTCACAAAAATCGTGTTTGTGGTCCGATTTGGCTCATATTTGGAACACTTAATACACGCAAGAATAGAAATCGACCTGTGAAAAAAAATCGCCGCTAGGTGGCGCATGGATCGAGATATTCACAAAAATCGTATTTGTGGTCCGATTTAGCTCATATTTGGAGCACATAATACATGCAAGAATAGAAATCGACCTTTGAAAAAAAATCGCCGCTAGGTGGCGCATGGATCGAGATATTCACAAAAATCGTATTTGTTGTCCGATTTGGCTCATATTCGGAACACATAATGCATGCAAGAATGGAAATCGACCTGTGAAAAAATATCGCCGCTAGCTGGCGCATGGATCGAGATATTGGCAAAATTCGCATTTGTGGTCCGATTTGGCTCATATTTGGAACACGTAATACATGCAAGAATAGAAATCGACCTTTGAAAAAAAATCGCCGCTAGGTGGCGCATGGATCGAGATATTCACAAAAATCGTATTTGTTGTCCGATTTGGCTCATATTTGGAACACATAATACATGCAAGAATAGAAATCAACCTGTGAAAAAAATCGCCGCTAGGTGGCGCATGGATTCACAAAAATCGTATTTGTGGTCCGATTTGGCTCATATTTGGAACACATAATACATGCAAGAATAGAAATCGACCTGTGATAAAAAATCGCCGCTAGGTGGCGCCTGGATCGAGATATTCGCAAAATTCGCATTTGTGGTCCGATTTGGCTCATATTTGGAACACATAATACATGCAAGAATAAATAGCCGCTAGGTGGCGCAAGGATCGAGATATTCACAAAAATCGTATTTGTGGTCCGACTTGGCTCATGCTTGGAACACATAATACATACAAGAATAGAAAGCGACCTATCAAAAAAAATCACCGCTAGGTGGCGCAAGGATCGAGATATTCACAAAAATCGTATTTGTGGTCCGATTTGATTTGGTCCATATTTGGAACACATAATAAATACATAAATAGAAAGCGACCTATGATGCCCAATTTGGCACATATTTGGAACAAATATTGCATACAGTCCAGTAGAAGTGACATCAAAATATTTTGGAGTTGGAGGAGGGACAAGAATACGTGGCGCAGTCGAGTAAAGTCTTTGGAAGGATTATGTATTGAGGACTTAGGTTGTAAAAAAATGTAAGGAAAGAGTCCTTGTAATAATGAGTCACTAAATGAACTAAATAGAATGAGAAATAACAGGCAATTAAATAAAGACTAAAAACTTGAAAATAAAATAATTAAAAAAAATTTTTAAGTTAAACGGTTTTATTGAAAACAATACTTACATGAAATAATAATAATACGAAAAGCTAGAAAATAATTAGGTAAAAAATTAAAAATTTGTTTTTAATTATTTTATTTAATATCTCTATCCTTGCGCCACCTAGCGGCGTTTTTTCTTCATGGGTCCCTTTCTATACTTGTATGTATTATGTGTTCCAAATATGGGTCAAATCCGACCTCAAATACGTTTTTTTTATATCTCGATCCTTGCGCCACCTAGCGGCGATTTTTCTTCATAGGTCGCTTTCTATTCATGTATGTATTATGTGTTCCAAATATGAACCAAATCGGACCACAAATACGATATTTTGAAATATTTCGATCCATGCGCCACCTATCGGAGTATTTTTTGTTATTGCATTGTCATCGGGTTCTGAACTATATTCCAAGTTTCAAGCTTGTAACTTATCGGGAAGTTACTTAAATTTTAATTACAAAATTCGTTGACAACGGCCGGTCGGCCTGTCAAGTCAAGCTAAATAAAACCGTGTAAAAAATGACCAGCGAACTAAACGGGGTTGGGAACCATTTTTGTTCCAAATGGGCCAAAGTGGGAACCGAGGTTACGAATATTAAAAGATATGAAAGCTGAAATATACTACTTATGCACATGCAAATATCGGCTGAGTATGCAGCTATAATTCAATTTCATAGAAACAGTGTTCTCACCAAATCTCATTAAAGTTTGCCGCTCTTTCTTCGACGTTTTATTGTAAGTTTTGTGTGCGTATTAGAACCATTTACAATGTTTTCAAATTCATGTATTTTGCACTTACATATCAGTTATGGCAAACTGGTGGCGTGTCATGAATATATTGCCAATTTTGTGATCGTTAACGAATTTTGCTCAGATCTAAACATAAAATTCGAACCATAGTTTCGCAAAATTGCAAAGTGATACTATTTGCTTCTGGTTTACGGCTTGCAAAACCTTTAGATGTTTTTTTTATTAAGTATGGGCGGTACCATACCAAAATTTTTCAAAATTTATATTTATTTTTAAGTTTTCGAACTTTGGTACACCATATCACTACTGTGGTGAAATATCAGTTAATTTAGTTACATACCGTAAGCGCGTTAAATTTTTTGTTACCAATTGACTTTGAAAACAGTTTTTTAAGTGGGTGTGAACGTCCACCGATTACGATAATTTAGTAAGGTGTATATAATAGCGAGGACAACCTCCATGCCAAATCCTCAATGGCTTTTAATTGGCGGCTTGCAAAATCTTAAACTATCTTCCTTAAAAGTGGGCGTGGCCCATAACCGATTCCGTTTATTTTCAGAGAGTATATAAGAATTAGTAAGGATAAGCGTTGTGCCTTATTTCAACATAATATCCTCAACGGCTTTTTATTCACCGTTTGCAAAACTTAGTAGTTTGTTTTTTATAAATGTAGACGGTGCCAAGATCATTTTTCAAAATTTTACTAAATTTCTATCCTTTGTCATAAAGCCAGCCAACATGTCAGTTTTCATAACTCAATCTTTGGTAATGAATTACTATATTTTTCCTACTTTTCGAAATTTCGATATCGATTTTCAATTTTTAGTCGGCAACCCATTTTTTTAGTTATCATAAAGTGAATGTGCAATGGCAAGGAAAATCCCTGTGGTACATATTAGTATTCGCTAACTTACTGATATACGAATACTAACTACCATCAGGGTACTTAAGTATTAAATGGATATATTTACTTGAATGCTTATAACTTTTGTATTAGTCCATCGATTTTATTGAATGAAAGCTTATGTTTTGTTTGTTAATAAAACAGAGCTTAGAGAGAAAACAAAAAAATCTGCAAAAACTAACTAACTGATATGCGAATACTAACATATATGTACCAGTAGGGTACTTAAGTATTAAATGGGAATATTTACATGAATGCTTATAACTTTTGTATTAGTTCATCGATTTTGTTGAATGAAAGCTTATTTTTTTGTAATAAAACAGAGCTTAGAGGGAAAAACAAATCTGCAAAGAAATAAAAAGTTTTCGAGATCCTTCCTCGCAAAATACAAATCTTTTTATATTTTTACAAAAAAAAATTAAAAAATCCGTAATGATTGTTCGTTACCTTTGAAACTGCAGGGCCCCGCACAAATTGTTGTATTCACAGTTTATAGCAAATTGTATTACCTTTTAAAAACTTCAACTTGCTAAATTCGTTCTTGAGATATATATGATTAAGTGGACACATTTTTTTTTTTTTTTTTTGAAATAACGGTAATTCGTACATACATATCTCAAAAACGTTACCATAGAATTAAAAATAACCTTGATTTTCGGAATCAGGGGGTGATTTTACATTGGAATTTCATCTCTGATGCAGAAAAAGAGTTGGAATTTGTGATCCAGTGTAATTTTTATATCAATTATTGTGTTTGTTTTTATTTTTTCTATAATTGAAAAACTATTTCTTGATTTGTAGTAGAAGATAGAACATTTTTCAGACACCTGTCATAGCTGAGCATATAGATCCATTTCGAAGGTTGCTAAGCTTTCATCATCAGTACGCTATAGCACGCTGCGCCAACCATTTAGCTACACAGCGGTGGTTTATTTGACTGATAAAATGCTACTTCTATTCCTCTTTTAACAACTATATTTAATCAGCGTTGCGCCGTTTGTTGCAAATCGCTGAGAATGTTAGATTTTTGTTTATTGTCCATTAATTTTTGACATTTCCACGTGCTCTTGGTTTATTCACAATTTTTTTATTGTTTTATCGGCCTTTTTATAAAGGATTTCAAGTTTGAGCTGAAGGCAAGAACAATAACCTTTATGCACATTATTGTTTATTTTTAAGTTATTTTATATCTGAAGAATTGTTTTATAATTTGGAACAGAAGTGGAAATTTATCAGATGGGTCCATTTCGAAGGTTTCTAAGGCTTCATCATCAGTACGGTTAAGCACGCTTTTTCAATTATAGAAATATTAAAAAAAGACAGTAATTATCACAAAAATTATTGTTTTGGCTGGAATTCCAACCTGGATTACTTTATCAAAAAAAAAAAAAAACAATTGGAAACAAGTAAGGAAGGCTAAGTTCGGGTGCAACATATTCAGCTGACATCTATGGAGACAAAATGAGGGAAAATCACCATGTAGGAAAATGAACCTTGGGTAACCCTGGAATGTGTTTGTATGACATGTGTATCAAATGGAAGGTATTAAAGAGTATTTTAAGAGGAGTGGGCCATAGTTCTGTAGGTGGAGGCCATTTTGGGATATCGTCATAAAGGTGGACGAGGGCTGAGTCTTTGGATTTTTTTTGTACGATATCGGTATCAAATGAAAGATGTTAATGATTATTTTAAAAGGGCGTTTTTAAGGTGAACCAGGGGTGACTCTAGAATTGGTTTGTACGATATGGGTATCAAATGAAAGGTGTTAATGAATATTTTAAAAGGGAGTGGGCCTTAGTTCTATAGGTGTACGTGCCTCTTCGAGATATCGCCATAAAGGTGGACCAGGGGGGACTCTAGAATTTGTTTGTACGATATGGGTATCAAATGAAAGGTGCTAATGAGTATATTAAAAGGGGGTGGGCCTTAGTTTTATAGATGGACGCCTTTTCGCGATATCGCCATAAAGGTGGACCAAGAGTGACTCTAGAATGCGTTTGTACAATATGGGTATCAAACGAAAGGTGTTAATGAGTATTTTAAAAGGGAGTCGGCCTTAGTTCTACGGGTGGACGCCTTTTCGAGATATCGCCATAAAGGTAGACCAGGGGTGCCTATAGAATGTTTGTACGATACAGGTATCAAATTAAAGGTTGTGAGGGTTTTAAAAGGGAGTGTAGACCGGGGTGACCCAGAACATCATTTGTCGGGTACCGCTAATTTATTTATATATGTAATATCACGAACAGTATTCCTGCCAAGATTCCAAGGGCTTTTGATTTCGCCCTGCAGAACTTTTTCATTTTCTTCTACTTAATATGGTAGGTGTCACACCTATTTTACAATGTTTTTTCTAAAGTTATATTTTGCGTCAATAAACCAATCCAATTACCATGTTTCATCCCTTTTTTCGTATTTGGTATAGAATTATGGCATTTTTTTAATTTTTCGTAATTTTCTATATCGAAAAAGTGGGCGTGGTCATAGTCGGACTTCGGCCATTTTTTATACCAATACAAAATGAGTTCAGATAAGTACGTGAACTGAGCTTAGTAAAGATGTATCGATTTTTGCTCAAGTTATCGTGTTAACGGCGGAGCGGAAGGACAGACGGTCGACTGTGTATAAAAACTGGGCGTGGCTTCAACCGATTTCGCCCTTTTTCACAGAAAACAGTTATCGTCCTAGAATCTAAGCCCCTAGCAAATTTCACAAGGTTTGGTAAGTTTTTGTTCGACTTATGGCATTAAAGGTATCCTAGACAAATTAAAGGCAAAAGGGCGGAGCCACGCCCATTTTGAAATTTTCTTTTATTTTTGTATTTTGTTGCACCATATCATTACTGGAGTTGAATGTTGACATAATTTACTTATATACTGTAAAAATATTAAATTTTTTGTTAAAATTTGACTTAAAAATTTTTTTTTTTTAAGTGGGCGTGGTCAGTCTCCGAATTTGTTACTTTTTATTAAGCGTACATATAGTAATAGGACTCACGTTCCTGCCAAATTTCATCATGATATCTTCAGCGACTTCCAAATTACCGCTAGCAAAACTTTTAAATTACCTTCTTTTAAAAGTGTGCGGTGCCACGCTCATTATCCAAAAGTTTACTAACCTTCTATTCTGCGTCACAAGTTCATCTCAGCTACCAAGTTTTATCACTTTATCCGTCTTTGGTAATGAATTATCGCATTTTTTCGGTTTTTCGAAATTTTCGATATCGAAAAAGTGGGCGTGGTTATAGTCCGATATCGTTCATTTAAAATAGCGATCTGAGATGATCAAGTTATCGTGTTAACGGACAGACGGATGGACGGTCGGACGGACATGGCTCAATCAAATTTTTTTTCGATGCTGATGATGTTGATATATGGAAGTTTATATCTATCTCGATTCCTTTATACCTGTACAACCAACCGTTATCCAATCAAACTGAGTATAAAAAATTTCGCTAAGTGTTCAAGAGATCGTGAAAGTTCCAAAAAATTGGAAATTTTGCTTTCGAGTATTAAGCAACTTCCAGACTATTAGCTTGGCATATTTTGGATAAAAGAGTTTTCTTAATGGGACAGGGATTGAGATAATTAACCCCCCTAAGGACGTACTTCAGAACCCTATAACAACGCAACACGAGGGAAAAAACTTTGCTGGGTGGCTTAGGGATCGTGCAAACTCAAAAACTTGGAAATTTGGCTTTAAGCAACTTCCCGACAACGTAGATATCTTAAATTTTATACTTAGAACCCTATTAAGTTGTAATAATTAATGAAAAAAAATATTTTAGATGAGGTATGGATCAAATTAGTGAGAAAATCCATTTACAGCATTTGGAATCTTACGATTGATTATTGGTTAACTTCCCGTGGAGCTATGTAGATTTCTGAAACTTGAGGCATATATACTTCATAAACCGACGAAAATACAACATGGGGGAAAAAGTGTTCATTAGAGGGATTGTTAAAAATAAAAAAGTTATCCGAGTTTGGAAATTTTGCCTTCGATTTTTAAGGAACTTCCCGCTCTACCTCTATACTTTTGTTTTTGATTGATTTAGTCATGTCTGTCCGTCCGTCTGTCAGTGTATCAATGATATTTCTTTTACCAAGTTTTCATTTAAGAGAAAATTAGGAGATATTTTATTTAAAATGAATTGTCCACAGGTGGTTATGTTCAGCGTTTTGCAAAATGTAGCAAACGTGGATTTTTCACACTGCACAGCATGGATAGAGATGGGAAAGGGGTAAATACCCAAATTGGTTATATATAGTAAAATGGGTAAATACCAGAGCTGTAAAATGATTCAATCAATACAGTTATAAATCAAGATTGATTCATTTTACAAATGTGATTGTTTGTGGCTGAGCGACTATTACACAGTCATCAACAGCCAACTGCATCAACATAGTTTATAGCTAGTTAAAAACCTAAACTTGAATTTTATCTTGAATTTTAATTGAATTATTGAATTTATATGTACCTTTTATTTGTAAGCTACATACATGTAAAAATGTATACTAGAATTATTTATACATTGAATATGTATAGCCATCATAATCCTTAATAGTCATTACTTATACTCATCAGTTGAGGTAAGTTTTATACCAATTTCTATTTCGCCCCTCTGGCAACCCCAACTGATGAGTGGACAGTTGACATGTACGTACATATGTACATATATATATATGTTTGTTGACATTTCTTTTTAATTTCATTCGAAATTCTTTTATCATCTCGGTTGTGACACTAAATTGCTAAAACCCTCTGAAATTTTGTAAAAACCCCTCTGAACATTTGCAAAACTCTTGGAATAAAAGAAAATAATAGTAACGAATTGAAATTTTGTGAAGAATTGTATTTTTATTCGAAAAGTTCCGCGTAAACTACTCTATATCGCTTGCGAATATCTACAGCAGCACCGGAGCAGATTGAGCTCGGCCACCACCACTCCGCAGAAGTAGATAAGCTTTCTAGTATCCACCAAAGGGTCTACTACTGCCGCCACCACCATCTACATCCACACCGCCGCCATAGCGCCACCCTACATCGCCATCACCGCAACAGCCGGGTTCGCAGCAGCCACATACAAAGAGTAAGGTGAATTTTAGGTTGTGCCCACCCTGTTGATGACCGTGTAATAGTCGCTCAGCCAGTTTGATTTCATATATATAAGCCAAGTTTGAATGCGATTTCATTTTTTCCATTCAAAAATTCCCTTAGTGATTGCATGACTGCAAAAAAAGCATTCAGCATCGAGAGCACTCCCACTCACGATGATTGCAAAATTTGTTGACTGCAATCACTTTTTCATTCAGTTTCATTGAAATATCCGTTTTCAGGGTTGATAATTTCGTACCTTTGATGGCTAACATACCTGTGATTGGTTTGAAGGTGTTAAAATAGTTATAAGTAACCGAGCTGCCATATTTCATTTAAAACATTATGTTTGATTTTAAAAAGTTTTTTTTTCGGGAGATTTTGCCCCAAATTAAAGAAATACAATTTTACATGCTTCAGTTGTGATTGAAATAAGTAAGAAACACGAATAAATGAGTTAATACATTCATAGAACATAATTGGAATAAAATATTGTATCCAATAAAATAATTTCCAATCATAAATCCCAAATGTGATTCTCGCATTCAATAGCGATGGTAAATCTGACTCAATGTTTTGACATTTTATATTGTAAGACTGTATTTTGGTATTTTCTACAAAAATAAGCCTAATTTTTTAAAAGTTAAGTAGAAATCAATTGCCACATAAATAAGGAATATAATAAGTGCTTTTTGTAGATTATAGTGCAGTGAGGGTGGAGAAAAATGCATTTAAAAACCTGAAAGGGTAGACGTCAAATAGTTGTACACAGTGTTCCTCTTTATATCAAAAACACATAAAATATGATTGTATTATTCAAAGGCCCGGCATTTCTTGATCTTCCCCAAATATATATTCTCAGACCGCGAGACTATTTCACTTGCAGATATAAGCTTGCTTTGCAATACATTTATTTCATCATTTCTTGATATGGTTAACTACGCTAATCAGTGATTTTACATTTTATAATTTTGGACCTCTGTATATTTCACCATGCACAAGTAACTTGAGTTCTTTTACTACAGCTAGTTAATGATATCTTTATGAAGTAAAAGTCACATCTGGGACAGTGTTGAATACTGTTACTAGCAAATATGTATCGAAATTCAACAACATCTGTAAATCATGTTTCAATGTATTAAGCAAAAAAATAATTACAAAAAATGTCTTAAGTTAACGATTTTATTGAAAACAATACCTACATGGAGTAATAATAATACTAAAAGATAGAAAATAATTAGGTAGGTCCTAGGTACTAGTCATCACACTCCTCATCAATCTATGGCGTTGATCTTACAATTAAATAAAAGCGTTGGGCGCGTGAAATTTCTAAAAATGTGAGGCGTACCATAAGCTGATTAAGTTGCAGTTGGTCTTATTTATGATTATCAATAGAAATTTGAAGCGTCCAACGCTTTTATTTACTTGTCTGATCAACACACTAGGTTGATGAGGAGTGTGATGACTAGTACCTAGGACCTACCTAATTATTTTCTAGCTTTTAGTATTATTATTACTTCATGTAAGTATTGTTTTCAATAAAACCGTTTAACTTAAACATTTTTTTTAATTATTTTATTTTCAAGTGTTTAGTCTTTATTTAATTGTCCATTATTTCTCATTCTATTTAGTTAATTTAGTGACTCATTATTACAAGGACAATCTAAGGCCTCAATACATAATCCTTCGAAAGACTTTACTCGACTCTGCGACACGTGTGCTTGTCCCTTCTCCAACTCCAAAATATTTTGATGTCGCTTCTACCGGACTATATGTAATATTTGTTCCAAATATGAGCCAAATCGGACATCATAGGTCGCTTTCTATTCATGTATGTATTATGTGTTCCAAATATGGACCAAATCGGACCACATAGGAAAATTTTGAATATCTCGATCTTTGCGCCACCTAGCGGCGATTTTTTTACAGGCCGTTTTCTATTCATGTATGTGTAATGTGTTCCAAATATGAGCCAAATCGGATCACAAATACGATTTTTTTAATATCTCAATCCTTGCGCCACCTAGCGGCTATTTTTTTCATAGGTCGCATTCTATTCTTGTATGTATTATGTGTTCCAAATATGAGCCTAATCGGACCACAAATACGATTTTTGTGAATATCTGGATCCATGCGCCATCTAGCGGCGATTTTTTTCGTATTATTGCATTGTCATCGGGTTCTGCACTATATTCGAAGTTTCAAGCTTGTAGCTTATCGGGAAGTTACTTAAAATTCAATTAAAAAATTCGTTCACAACGGCCGTGCAGCCTGTCAAGTCAAGCTAAATAAAACCGTTTAAAAACAAAAGTCATTAGACAAAAAAAAAAATAAGCTACTCCGAAACTTAAAAAAGCAATTTTCCGATTGTGTGCATAACTTAAAATAAACCAAAATTTGATAGTTAATTTCCACTAGATCTAGGGGTGTGATGTCGCTGTGCCTTGACTAAGCTTCCCGTTGCGTTTGGTACAAATAGCATAAAGGTATCAGGGGGATCAAAACCAAGGAGAAAAGGGGATTTTGTACAGATTATTATTTATAAAAACGATTTTTTTTGTTTTCTTGGAGTCCCTGCAATGGTTTTGAAAGTTTAGAAAGTTTTGGCAGCTAATGGTATAAAAATTTACCACTTTTTTTATGAAAAATATGACCTGTATCGTTTTGAAGACTTTTTGAAAATTTGTTCATATAAAAAGATGAAATTCGCATGACAACAGCGCGCTTAATTATTAAATAGTGTAACTATATTGTACTTTTAATCACGTTAGCTGGCTATAAGCTTTTTTCTTTATGTTTCATGTTTGTTGAAAATGCTACACTGTGTCTGGAAGGCGATGTTTTTTCTATTGTCATAAACAAAAAAATATATAATATTTCATTAAATGACATAAGCACAATATTGAACTACCCACCCAATTGGAAACTTAAGCTAAGGCTATAGGTGTTCTGGCCTTTGCGAAGCGATGGTATAAAGAATTCAGCGACCCGCACGTTGCTAAAGCTCTTTTTACGACATTAGTCAGGCCGGTATTAGAATATGGTTCAATAATTTGGAACTCGAGCTACCACGTTCATATTGATCGGCTAGGATCAGTCCTAAAATAATTCTTACTTTTCTCCTTAAGAGGTTTCCTTGCTAGTCGTAGGGAAATGCTTGGAATTGTATTTATGATTAAATTACTAAATGGTTCGGTCTCTAACTCATTTCTGTTGAACGACGTAAACAACTTTAATATCCCTTCCCGGCCTTCAAGACATCTTAAACCTCTCTACTTAAAATAATGTAGAACAAATTTTGAATTAAATGAGCCCTTCCGCTGTTTGTGTCAGAATTACAACTCCCACTATAGCACATTTGATGTTTCGGAATCGCTGTTTTGTATTTGTCATTTCCTCTCTTAATAGTAACTAACTTATTCATTAGCATATTGAATTAATTTTCTACTGATTCTATACATTATATGTATGTATATTAATTACTAATACGGCATTTATTTAACTTAGCTGATGAGGTTTCCTCTGTAGCTGAGCAGTTTTAGATTTCAACGGTTAACAAACCATTGCCTTACAACGACTCGGCATGAACAGAATTAGCCTGGTTTCATTGGGTGACTTGAGGGCAGTGCGCTGTCACAACGTCCATAAAAAAAAAAAGAAAAAACTCCTTCCGTTCTGAGCACTTTTTGTTCAAAAGAAAATTTTTCAAAAATGCTCCATTTACTTGATGGGATCATTTAAAAAGAAAGTAACAAACAACTTGAATCCTTTAAGTCCTCTAATAGGTGGTGCTAAAACCTACCTTAAGAATCATAATTTTCTACATTGATTTATATCATGAAAACAACTTCTTACTACTGAGCATAAGTACGTATATTTTTATGAAAAAAAATTTGGGGAAACGATTAAGCAGAATTAGTGTGTACTGTGGGGCCGTCAGTATGCAACAAAAATTGTAAAAGTAATACTGAGGAAGTGCTTAGACTTCAATTGTTCAATTTAAGGGTGCAGTTTGGAAACAAACTCACAAAACCCTTTCTCCACTCTTGGCAGTGGATATGTTTGTGTTCTTTTCTGGAATAAATATTGATTGATTTCGCAGCCCTAAAGTTTCCGTCCTCATTTCATAAAATATTGTCCGAAAAAGCATCATTTTGTACAAATTTAGTGATCGTTACATTATTAAATAGTAACAAGTAAGGAAGGTTAAGTTCGGGGGTAACCGAACATTACATATTCAGTTGAGAGCTATGGTGACAACATAAGGGAAAATAACCATGTAGGAAAATGAACTGAGGGAAACCCTGGAATGTGTTTGTATGACATGTGTATCAAATGAAAGGCATTAAAGAGTATTTTATGAGGGGGTGGGCCATAGTTCTATAGGTGGACGCCATTTAGGGATATAGCCATAAAGGTGGACCAGGGGTGACCCTAGAATTTGTTTGTACAATATGGGTATCAAAAGAAAGGTGTTAATGAGTATTTTAAAACGGAGTAATCCTTAGTTCTATAGGTGGACGCCGTTTCGAGATATCGCCATAAAGGTGGGCTAGGGGTTACTCTAGAATTCGTTTGTGCAATATGGGTATCAAACGAAAGGAGTTAATGAGTATTTTAAAAGGGAGTGGGCCTTAGTTCTATAGGTGGACGCCTTTTCGAGGTATCGCAATAAAGGTGGACCAGGGGTGAGTCTAGACTTTGTTTGTACGATACGGGTATCAAATGAAAGGTGTTAATAAGTATTTTTAAAAGGGAGTGGGCCTTCGTTCTATAGGTGTTCGCCTTTTCGAGATATCGCCATAAAGGTGGACCAGGGGTGACTTTAGAATATGTTTGTACGATATGGGTATCAAATGAAAGGTGTTAATGAGTATTTTAAAAGGGCGTGGGGCTTAGTTCTATAGGCGGACGCCTTTTGTAGATATCGCCATAAAGGTGGACCAGGGGTGACTCTAGAATGAGTTTGTACGATATGGGTATCAAATTAAAGGTATTAATGAGAGTTTTAAAAGGGAGTGGTGGTAGTTGTATATGTGAAGGCGTTTTCCAGATATCGACCAAAATGTGGACCAGGGTGACCCAGAACATCATTTGTTGGATACCGCTAATTTATTTATATATGTAATACCTGCCAAGATTTTAAGGGTTTTTTATTTCGCCCTGCAGAAGTTTTTCATCTACTTAATATGGTAGGTGTCACAACCATTTTATAAAGTTTTTTCTAAAGTTATATTTCGCGTCAATAAAACAATCCAATTACCTTACCATGTTTCATCCCTTTTTTCGTATTTGGTATAGAATTATGGCATTTTGACATTTTTCGTAATTTTCGATATCGAAAAAGTGGGCGTGGTCATAGTCGGATTTCGTTCATTTTTCATACCAAGATAAAGTGAGTTCAAGTAAGCACGTGAACTAAGTTCATTAAAGATATGTCGATTTTTGCTCAAGTTATCGTGTTAACGGCCATGCAGAAGGGCAGACGGACGACTGTGTATAAAAACTGGGCGTGGCATCAACCGATTTCGCCCATTTTCACAGAAAACAGTTAACGTCATAAAATCTATGCCCCTACCAAATTTCAATTAGGACTGTGATATAAACTGTAAGATTTAATAATTTAGATGTAAAGTTTTAATGTTAAAAATATATAATTATGTACAATATAGAATTTTTTTGTCGCAGACGAAAAAGCCTAATTATCGTTTAAGCTTACAATGAACTTATAAAGTGTTATATTTCTTTAGAGTCAATTTATTGTTTACTTTTTAGTTAATTTTATTAGCCAAAATAATAAAAGCTTATTTTTAAAAAAGTTTTTTTTCTTTAATTTTATTTTTTACTTTTTAGTTCGTTTTATTAACAAGTAATAGAAGCTTGTTCTTAGAAAAGCTTTAAATATATGTATAGGGGGTGAAACAAAAACACATATTTCAGTTACATCTGCGTATAATGCGGATTGGAATTTATTAGTATACATTTTATGCGCAGCAACTTCAGAGGTGTATTCAAAGTTTAAAGCATAGTAAATATAAGTATTGAAGTCATGAGCCTGGGCATTCGCGCAATTTTAGTGATGTAAATTGCATGGCGCCAGCGCCAATGCGGTGCCAGCTCAATGGTAGCTCATTGACGAAATGACTCCAAGCGAATTTTTGACGCTACTTAGTAGTGAGTGCGTAGTACATTTTACTTGCGCTATTGAGTGAAACGACTTTTGTGTGTCAGGCACGAGTTCGGTGTCATTGGCGCTACTGGCAATGATGACACTGAGCTGTTGACGGTAGCGCTGGTAGTTCAGATTTTGAATCAGAGAAAGAATTGATGACCCGTGTAAATTATTATGGCTTTGGCCGTGTAAATTATTATGGTGTATTTGTATATTTTAGATTTAATGCACAATTAATATGTGTGCGTTTGAGCGGCCAAATAATAACAGTAGTATTGCTAAAGTGCTGCTTAGTTGATGGAATGTCGCTAATTTCCCAGCGATGATCAGCAGATTGTCAATATTTCGTTCAACGGACGCGCGAAATTGCCACATCTGCTCAAATTTTCCAAGATTTTCCATTCTTTATTTAACTTAAGCTGTTATGCCAATATTTTTCAGCCAGCTTTATTCAAATAGGTAATTTTTCCAAAAGCAAAATAAATTACCAAAAAGATTACAGAGTTAAACAGACTTAAAAATTCAGCTATGTTGGTTATACACAGAAATACAACAGAGGGTTGTGTCTCCGCTTTTCGCAAGCGTTGAGATTCACCACGCGTGACACGCGTGATTCACCACGTCCAAATATCACAATCCACGGATAGGTACCGGCGGGTTTGTATGGGACTTAGGCTGTTATGCCAAAGTAAATACAAATCTTTACCGATAACTGTGTTATCGACTAATTTATCGAATTCTAACAAAGTAATATTGCATTGTCATCGGAGTTATACATGTGTGCAAAATTTCAGCTCAATCGGACATCGGGAAGTGTATCCAATTTAACTTGCAAGATTCCATTACAGACAACAAAAGTGAAACTAAATAAAAGCTTATAATTATAATAAGAAAGAAAGGAAATCCCCATTAGATAGGCTTGCAGAAACTTTGCCAAACATGCGCTCATTTCTTACTGGTGCGCTTGGTGTGTAAAATTATTTGAATACATTTTTTATTTTTATTTGACAATTGCATGCTAATGATGTAAATTCAGAGACTCCACCTTTAATACAAATTCTAGCATTTTCGGGACTCCAAATTTCTTAAGAAACATGAAGTGCCGTCAGAAAACCGCTTTTTAAAGTTTACCTAATTCAATATTAATTTAGCATGCGCGCATACATATACATACGAATACATACAAACCTATAGTAGTAGTACTTTTTTGAATGTAGGAATACTTTTTGAAGTTTTTCAATGTTGCTTAGTATTAAAAGCCGAACATACACACAAGTAAAATGTTATGAAATTTCTTTGACTTATCAGATCACAATAGATTAAATGGTTCTCAAGAAATTATGGTCTTATTATACAGTTTAATTATTTTTTTTAAATATGTGATTGTTAGTTTGAATTGAAAATATCATGCAACGAAGTTTGAAACCTATTTATTTCTGAATTATTTTAACCCTTATGATTAAATGCATAAAAGGTTATCCCAAATAATATTGTGCACTTTCGTAGGTTAAGTTTTTGAAATCTAAATAATATCTAAATCCCGGTATTAATTACAATACAAGATCCCGAAAATCCCGGCGTTCCGAAATTATAAAATATTGACATCCCTAATATAAGGTGAAGTTTTAAAATTGTTTGGAATATTGATTAACCCATTTGGCGGCACATGTTGCTATTACTAGAAAAAATGATCTAAAACACTAGTCTTCGAGACCTCAGATACCTGTACAGTAGGCCGGGTCGATTTGTGGGGAGGCAAAAAAATCGCCCATTGCTCTGTGAAAATCATATTCTGGGGATCAAAATAAGAAACTTTGCCGAAGGAATCGTACCTCTAAAACGAATTCTGATGTCCCCCCTTTGGGTTGTAGGGGCAAATTTTGAAAAATCTCATTTTTTTTGGAGTGTATTTTTCTCTTTAGAAATTTATTTAGTCAGAACATATGTAAATGAAAAAATGAATTTAACTTAGTAACAGAAAAGAAATTAAAAAAAACTATTAGAAATTAGCGTTTTTACAACCCCCTCTTAAAACCAAGGCTTCACTGCGATGCTTTTGCATGTCGTAAACATAGTTGTGTGGGTTTTTTATTCAACCGTTTTAAAAAATGAAGGTATCACTGTGACACAATTGCAGATCGTAAAATTGCTTGTGTTGTTTTTTTAAGCCACCACAAGACACAGCAGGTAGAATTGAAATTGCCCCTACCCAAAAGTTCGACCCAAAGGGGGGGACATCAGAATTCGTTTTAGAGGTATGGTTCCTTCGGCAAAGTTTCTTATTTTGATCCCTAGAATACGATTTTCACAGAGCAATGAGCGATTTTTAAATTGACCCGCTCTACTGTACAGTGAGTATATATATGTATATTTTACTAATACCATAAAAAACAGTAAAAGAGCAAGAAACCTTTTTTAAGAAAAAAGAGCACAAAAAAAAACGTAAATAAAGAATACCAAGATCAGTAAGATCCATGCTTCTTAGCGAGTAGGTGCAGTTTGGAAATTTTGCAGTAAAGTAAATAGTTTACACCCAAAGCGCACTTAAATAGATTGCTCGATATCACGCCGACTTTCACAAATTTGAATATACGAGTGAATGTGCCATATGTTGTTGTATGGTGCGCAAATGATGTAAAATTTTGGATATATCTGTTTTACTTTATTCTGCCCAAGATAATAAGGTTATTGGTTTCATCTGTCACTCTGCATCGTAATGGCATAAACTAATCGAGAAAAATAAATTAAGGTTCAAATAAAAAATTTATGATTTCTATGTATAGAGTGGGATGTCTGGGGTTCAGAGCTGTAAAATCTTACGTTTTCAATTTGTGTTATTTGGGTGGTTTTGCACTTTGTCTATGACAATTTCCAAAAAAAAAATTTATAAGCATTTATTTTCCCTTTAGCTTTATTTTTTTGAAGATGTGACAGCGAAATTTAAGGGATCCGAGGGTTATGGAATGTTCAACTTGCCGGAATGATACTTTTTTTCAATATAACTCGACACTTTTAAAATTGTCATGCTTAATGCTTTTGAGCAAGTTGTTTTAACTCTTCTCACGCTAAATATTTTCATAAAAACGTTTTCAACCAATTTTTAAAACTAAGCTTTCATAAAAAGGAACTTAAAATTTTTTTCGTACCATTTTAGGTACTATTTGCGCATTTTCGTAGTAAGTGATTGATACTGCATGCATGACTTCACACACTAAAAATATGAAATCACCTGAGAGCACTCATTGATTTCAGTATATTTATTTCTGCAGTCTGATTTAGCATTTTTTTCAAATGCATGCTGTGCTGAATGAAATCCTTATTGCTCTGCATGATTGCAGAATTAAAAAAATTAAAGCATAATTCTCGTATGAAGAAAAAATTGTGAAATACTGATTGTAGAAAACTCTAATTTCAAAAAACAATTGATTTCATTCTTCACCAGCTCTGGTGAATACCCAAATATTTACCCAAAAGAAGGGTAAAAAAAAAATATTCTAATAATTCTATCCAAAATGTACACATTTTTGTCCTATTTTGGGGGAGTCATCAAATATTTAGCCAATAATGCATGCCGTTGCCATTTTAAGTCAAAAAACAGTCGGAAAAATATCTAAATTGGAGCGTTTACAGTCGGTATGCGCTCATTTGGGAGGCCGAAACCAATGTATTTCCTTCTTGCTTCTTGTAATGGTCGTCCTATATGAGCCTATTAACGATCATTTGAGCCTAAATAAGAGTCCGACATAAGCCTTAAAAGGCGTTTAAACAGCTCATATTATACTCTACTGGAACTCTCCAGCGTCATTTTAAACTCTAATAAACTCTGATTATCTGAAACCTACATGGCCTATTTATTAGGCATCGTTAGCGCTTATCGGGGTCACATATAGTTCGACATACCTGGACAGAGCGTGGCAGCTTTGCGGTCACATTAAAAATGTCGAGAAGCGTCCATGTGCGGAAAAACGTCGATGCTTATACAAAAAAAGAATAGCAAGGGTAACAATAGTGTTCAAATGTAATTCATTTTGTATTAAAATGAAAAATTGTCGTAGCAAAGTTTCAAAATTTGTTCCAAACTCGCTGTGACGAACATAAATAGTTGATATATGAAAATTTTTGCATGCTAGGTTAGGAGCTTTTAGGCCGTTAAATAAAAGCCAAAAATTAAATTTTCTTTTACCCTCCTACGCGCTTCGACGCTTTTCTGATTCCTACATTGCCCACTTATTTTGGACTCCTTTCGGATTCTTAAATTATGAGCGCCGTGAGCATGTTTGAGGGGTACCTTTGTTTGCGTAAATATGTGTACCCTATAAACATTCTCTTACAGTTGTGGAGTTCAATATGCGTCCGAAAAATATCAGCTTCAAAAATGCTATCACCTTAGAGCCTTTTATGACTCCAATTTGATGAAATTATGAACAAACGAAAAATGTTAAAATCAGTAAACTAGGCAGCTCCGTAATAAAACTCAGAAATTTTTCTGCGACAATTTATTCTAAATAAATAATTAATTCAACTAATACTTATTTCATTCTTATCTTATCCTCATGGGAGTTTTATCACAACAATTTTCTCCCCTATGTTTTCCTAAAAGCCCTGAAGTAGTGTCATTAAAAGACTCAAAATTAGAAGTATATGACGCTCATATATGATATCGGAAGGAGGCCTGTATAAGACTTATGTATGTTAGAGGCAAAATATGAGCATATATTATTCGCTTTAGGCTCCTAAATGAGTTCATAACGAGTGCAAACGATCCAAGGTTTGGACTCCTTTCAGACTAATTGTTGACTCCGAGTGTTTGCTGGGTTGTATGTTTAAAATCAAAACGAAAATTTTTTAATGTCAAATGTCGTATAAATTCAAGCAGCCTCGATTCAAATGATTTTTAAATACCCAAAAAAAGATACAAAAAAGGAATATTCCGGGTATTTTCCTGGTATTTACCATTAAAAATGGTAAATACCCGGTAGAATCCCAACTCTAAGCATGGACCTTCTTTCCGCAACCTGCTTCCGTATTGATATTTTCAAAATTTAGAACTCGATTTTGATGTGGCACGGCGAATATGGTAAGTTTCTTACATACAATGTCAGGTATTGGATATTTTATTATGAAGTATAAGCTATTGATATTTTGAAAAACAGTAATTTTGATATCCCAAATAAGTCTATTGTAGTTACATTTCTTGACTGCTCATTTATTATTTTTGTTATATCAGTGTTATTATTTAAGTGGCGGCCGCCCTGGTGTGATGGTAGCGTGCTCCGCCTACCACACCGAATATCCTGAGTTCTCGTCCCGGGCAAAGCATATTAAAATTTTAGAAACAAGGTTTTTCCATTAGAAGAAACATTTTCTAAGCAGGGCCGCCCCTGGGCAGTGTTTGGCAAGCATTCTGAATGTATTTCTGCCATGAAAAGCTCTCAGTGAAAACTCATCTGCCTTGCAGATGCCGTTCGGAGTAGATCCCGTCCCGCGAATTTGTAGGAATAATTAAAAGGAGCACGACGCAAATTGGAAGAGGAAATTTAAACTTCGTGTATGTCGGTGGTGTAGGTCAAGAGTCCGCAGTAATGTTTCGATGTGTACTATGTCAGCATCTAAAATTTTTCTCATTTGCAATCCACATTTTTTAGAAAGTTCTTTAGACTCGTCATTCAGTACGGAGTAATAAATCAAGTTTGTAAAGTTTGCCAAGTAACCGTAATCTTTCCATATTATTGCGTTTCCATCTAAAATCGGTATGCAATTCGAATTGGTATAGTATACCAATTTCTCTGTCAAGGTCGTCGGTGTTAGGAATTCCAATATTATTACTCTGCAAAGAGAGAGGGTGTTAAGTAGTCTACCTTGATGTTCCCTAGAATTGGCACAAAAAAAATTGGCAAAAGGGGAAACTATACCGACAAGCATTCAAGGTGGCTTAAGGTTGTCCTTGTGAACCCTCCTCCCCTCTATAAGAATAGTGGTGCCTAGATCTTTTTCAACCTTTTTTCCCCACATAATTCAGAAAGTTTATTTCCTAGTCGTCTATTAACTTTTATCAAGACCGTGTCAAGAGCGTTGTATGATTTACTTTTACGGTCTTTATTATGGTATTTAAGCTGGAAGCTTGCGTCTTCTCGATACTATCTCGGATTGATTCGGTGGCTCTGACAGAATGATTATGAAGAATATCTATTGGTTTTTTATTTGTCACCGAATGAACGGACTGGTTATACTCTATAGTAGCAAGCAAAATAAGATCAACAGTCTCACTTAGATTCCTCTCCAATTTCAAGCACCTCGCTATTTCAGCTAGTGTGCTGTGGAACCGTTCGACCTGACCATTAGAGGTACTATGTAGTAGAGGTGCATTGACTATTTGCACGTCATTAAAGTCCATCAGCATAGATTTCACAGCGTGAGAATTAAGAGACTTTTCATTGTCACAATACACTGTTTTCAGATTTGGGAATATATTGAGCAGTTGCAAGATTGATGGCTTTACATCTGCTATGGTTCTCCACGCAATTTTTTGCACAATAGCAAATCTAGAAAACGTATTTATGCAAGTGAAAAAATACTTTTGGTCAGTCGAAAAAATATAAATATGCGAAATTTCTCCCGCAAAAGATGGGATTGGTGTCAAGGGCGTAGCCAGGATTTGATTTTGGAACAATCAGGGGGGGGGGGGGGGATCCAATTTAATGTTTTTTTTACGAGGAGGAAGCATCGAAAGCCTCAAAGTTAGTGTGGGACGTTAACCGCACTAAACTTCCTACTGTCTGAGTACCATATACCGCCGGCACCACCGTCAGGTAGTCCGTCGGGAGGTAGGTTGAGCACTAAGCTTTACGTCTGTCGGGGTCAGGTTGCGCAATTCCATCCAATTTAATGTCAAGAAACAAGAAGCATTGAATTATGCAAGTGCCAAACGGCGTGGATCTTGTTCAAATCGTTCAAAAACTCTGAGTACCATACCCTTTCCTTTATCCTTGACCATTTTCCTATGTACACTCATCATGCATAATCTTTGGACTTTTGGATTTTCATCACTTTTCTTACCATTCAAACGATTTTCGACCATCGTTGAGTGAAGCCAAGTCTGTACTCTTCTCAACGTGCTAAATGTCCGTTCTATGGAGCTTGTCGTACAAGGTAATGCGATAGCAATATGCAAAGCAAGCTTGGTTGTTGGATAAAACATTTCCGTTTCTTAAACATCACACAGGTCTAACTTATGAAGTTCTTCAGCTTTTAAATGTTTGTCATTCCAATGAAAATACCACAATTCGGCCTCCGCTTTAATGTGCGATTTCAGAATTTTCAATTTTTCAAACGATTAATTTCCAGAGTATTAACGCAAGATCATCTTAGTTTCCAATTGTAATAGAGTAGAGTTTCGTTCAATTGTATTTCCATATGGCGGAAGTCATATGTTATGCCAGAAAACCGAACGAAAACCGGCTTGGCTTTAGCTTTGCAGACCGACAATCCGTCTTTTGGATTCGTTTCTCACCTAAGTCGGACGTCTTTAAAAAACATAAGCCTTTGGACCAATTTTTTCTTTCTTCTATTCTAATTTAAAAATTTTTTCAATTAAGAAAAAATTTATCATAACAATAATAATGATAAAAAATTATTGTTAGGCCGTGAGCTCGATTCGAACCCGCGATCTTAAAATCAGTAGGCCGACATAACAACAAAAATTGTTAATACATCCCAGAGCACGGGGAAAAAAGTGTCAATAAAATATGACACTATGGCAGCATTGCCAACAAACAAGTCCAATTTTCACAGCCATTCTGCAACAGATGTCGCAGTGTTGTGAATATCAATTGGCACGAAACAGAATAGAAGTAGGATTAATGAAGACAAACAAAAAACCGCTGTGATGGCTGAATGGTTATAGCAGCGGCGCCTAAACGTTGCCGATGAAGGAATTTAGCACTTCCCGAAATGGATCTATACAACGAGCTTTGGCAGTTGTCTAAAATTTTTTCTTTCTTCTATTCTAATTTAAAAATTTTTTCAATTAAGAAAAAATTTATCATAACAATAATAATGATAAAAAATTATTGTTAGGCCTTGAGCTCGATTCGAACCCGCGATCTTAAAATCAGTAGGCCGACATAACAACAAAAATTGTTAATACATCCCAGAGCACGGGGAAAAAGTGTCAATAAAATATGACACTATGGCAGCATTGCCAACAAACAAGTCCAATTTTCACAGCCATTCTGCAACAGATGTCGCAGTGTTGTGAATATCAATTGGCACGAAACAGAATAGAAGTAGGATTAATGAAGACAAACAAAAAACCGCTGTGATGGCTGAATGGTTATAGCAGCGGCGCCTAAACGTTGCCGATGAAGGAATTTAGCACTTCCCGAAATGGATCTATACAACGACCTTAGGCAGTTGTCTAAAATTTTTTCATTCTTCTATTCTAATTTAAAAATTTTTTCAATTAAGAAAAAATTTATCATAACAATAATAATGATAAAAAATTATTGTTAGGCCTTGAGCTCGATTCGAACCCGCGATCTTAAAATCAGTAGGCCGACATAACAACAAAAATTGTAAAAAATTTATATATATATATATATATAGATATATATATATGAGACAAAAAAAAAAAAAAAATATATATGAAAATTAGTTGAAGTCATCACGTATGTAAATACTTGCAAAGTTGGCAACAACATACATTACGACGCAAATATAAAAAAGATAAAAGGAAATAACAAAATCAGACTAAATTTGTACATAAATAATTGTATACAATGCGAATATACCAAAGGTACAGATTTTTTAGAGTAAAGTAAAAAAATTATTTATATACAATAATACAAAATCCATTGTAAAGAAATGAGGAAATATTAGTTTATGTACGAGAAGAACGGTCTCTTGATGCAAAAATATGTGTAGTAATATTTGAAGCTGAAAATAGTAAGTGCTATTAAATGTTGTTTTATATAATAAACAGGCGACACGAAACCAAAGAAAAAGGTTTAAAAAGGTGCGGTTAATTCACTATACAAAAAAAAATACACATATTTACGAAGGATTAATTGTCATATCGGTCATAAAACAAAAAAAAAAAAAAAAAGGAGTTAATAAAAATTTAGTTGCGGCAAAATTTCAGACACCCTAATATTACTTACGCGGTTTCTTACCACTCATCATACTTATATACATATATACATGATTTCTCAAAAATAAATGCAGATCAACACACATACATGGAAGCGCTGTCATCGTGGGATGTAGCAGTAATTCAAAATGTAAGTCAACCTTTAGTAAATTAATTTTTTCTCTTTGATTGTGTTTGGTATTTTATTACTCAGAGAATGCGTTATGTTAGCATGGTTGTAGAGGTGAGTTAGTTTGATCAAAAAGTTTCAAGTGAACTCTTTCGTTAGACATTTAAAAAGAGTTAGATTTTAACATTTTGGTTGAATAGAGTTTGAAGAAAAAAAAAGTGTTCGAAGTTGAAGTACAAATGTTGCGATATCACTAACATTATTGCTCTCTGCTAATGTGAAATAACAACCACACATGCATTATAATTTATTTCCCGAATTTAATATGGATTTTACATTGGTCATCTCTGTAAAAATTTATGTATGAGAAGGTGGGTGACCGTGGTGTTACATGAACATGTGTAACGTAACTGGCTTTTGGTGGTAAGTCGGAGGTGGCATGCGGCATGGTTGCAAGCCCCTGCTAGCTCGCCGAATGGGGTGCGTTTTGCACACCCTCCTTACCTGCAGTTACCTTTACAAAAATAAGAGTGGTTCATGCCTAGCTGAAAAGAAATAAATAGGAGAATTCTAAGGAAAGTAGGAGAAGAAGAAAAGGTTGAAGGCCTGTCCTGTCAGGTGGAGTCTTCCCACCCTCTTCAGCGCAGCTTGCGCTGAACCATGGGCGCTGTGCTGACTCCTCTTTCCTTACAGCGCCCCCAAACCTGACGTCCGTCTAAGTATTCATATGTCACTCAGCCATTTCTCCTCCGTTATCCTTCACCCACCGTAGCGCGCCCAAAGGCAAACCACACACCAAAAATTATTTTTACCTCAGCCCTGCATTTCAATGAAGATCACGTAGTTCAAGGATACATTCTTCAGGTGTTTATTTACAAACAATTCTCTTAGACCTAGGTATATTCTAGTATAAGTAATCCTATCTCTACGATTAAAAACTCCAGAATAGATATTCACAAATAGCTATTTCATAAAAAAAAATCCCATACAACTCGAACTCAGCAAAAGAATAAACTATAATAATCCGATCTAATTGTGTTTCTTTTAGTCTACTTAATTATAAGTCTTGAAGGCAAATCCAGTTTACAAAGTGTTTTAAAACAAAAAAAAAACTGCTACCACTAAGATATGTCTTAAACTATGGCTTCTTTCACACAGCCTTTGTATAGTTTAATTATAACCTAACTGACCCAAAAAAAATTTAACTTTCATTCTTAATATCCTATAAATATCGCCCCATCTTGATGTTTTCGTTTGCACAAGCAAACCTAACGAATCTAAAAGATACAATTGCTCTTAGCCTAACGCTAATGCGAAATTGCAAATTTTTTATATGTGAAGGATTACTAACCTGCCACAAAATGCATATGAAACTGCGGAAATAGGAAATAATAATAAAAAACTTGTTTTGAGAAAAAAACTAAAATGTATAAGAAGAAAAGGAAATACACTCAACGAGATCGCTTTTCTGGTGAGCTTATGTTTATGTATGTTTGTATAATATTTTTTTTTTCTCAGCTACAACGCATGCACATACATGTATTTTCTTGCAATCGCTGCTAATCATTCAAAATTCATAGAATTAGGAGCGCCTAGCTTAATCTATGTGCATACATAAGCGCATATATGTTTTTATGTTTTGTATTTGCACTCACCTGGTCACTCCGTCGCTCTGGTACCGTCGCTCTTGAGCACCTGTTGCTGAAAAAAAGTAACTCGAAACACATATGCTAATATACATACATACATACATACATACATACATAAAGGGAGCGTGATCACTCCGCTCTATCACCTATCATTAACTTTGGGACATTAGTTTGTGAGACTTGACACCATGTGGTCGCAATTGTATGCGCTAGCAGTAACGTGTCGTCTTATTAACAAAAATCGGTATAACAAAATTTTAATATAAAAAAACTGCCAAGAATAAAAAAAAGGTGGAGGCGGCCAAACACGGGCGGTGTGTGTAGCTAATGTGCGTCTTGGAGCCGCGAAATCGGAAGGTCCTTACCAAAGGTATTTCTTGTTTGGTAAGCAAATATGTGTTTCTGGTGTGTTTTTTTTTTTCTTTTCTTTTGTGGTGTTTCTGGTTTTGGGGTTGAATTATGCCCTAGCAATCATAAAGGCTAAGATCCCTAAAAACGGGTCGAAAAATAGTTTAACCTAAGACATGTGCTTTGGCAAAAAAAAGCACAAGAAAAATTGCAAATAAAATAATGTGTATATGGGCTAGTAGCAAAGGCAAAGAAACCCCAAAACAAAAATAGGGGCAAATACCAAAAATAGCGAAAAATGAAAAAAAGGGAAGACGTGAAAAAAAATTCTTACGAAATCGCTCGTGAGATGAAGTAATTAACTCCAGCGAGTGGAAAAAAAATGCAAAAATCAAAGTGAAGATCACTTCAAAAGGATTTACTTCGCACCTTTTACCTATGTGTCCGCAACAAAGATCGAAAAACGAAGTCGAAAGAAAATTTCCAATATTTAAAAAAAAACAAAAAAAAATGAATTAAAGGGAAACTAATTAAAAGCCTAGGTGCCTTTCTACCTCAGCTACCTACGCCTTTCCAAAACCTCTCTCTTCATACGTATAAAATCAAACTTCTTTGCAGCTTTAAAGTATTACATACAAATATAAAATAAAAAAAAACTTATAAACTAAACCACTTCCTTCGGTGATTTTTGGACTGGACCGTCTCCCGGGGTTGGTGCCGCTAGTAAAAAAATGTCCGCTTCCTGATGCGTGTCTGGCGAAATGAGTGTTGTTGTTGTTGCCGTCACCGACTTTAAAAAAGTTGTGCTTCCTATTAGGTATTTGCTCTACGGCTGTATCGTATTACCTGGTGTTGTTGTTGTTGTTGCCGTCACCGACTTTAAAAAAGTTGTGCTTCCTATGAGGTATTTGCTCTACGGCTGTATCGTATTACCTGGTGTTGTTTCTGTGTGTTGTGCGAGGTGACAGTGGGCGTGTGCGGTACATACCAGTGCGTAGAAAGAAAAGGTCCTAATTAGGTTTATATAAATGTATATCCGCCTCTACTATACGCGGGCACACACAAAAAATTATTTTTTTCTTTGTCTGCTTGGATTTCCGTTGCTTGCATCGACATAAGCATGTCTAGCAGCAAGGGTTAAAGCAGTTGCGGGTTTCATTTGCCTTGCTTTAACGTTGGGGACTGGACAGTCCATGCCCCTGTTCGTAAGCCAAGGGAAACACCTAGCAACAAAGAGCACGGATATCACTTACCTTTATATCGGGCCTATAGCCGTGACAATACCTGGGGAGGATTCCCCTCACGCTCCTGGGGCTGCCTGGATAATTTTAGCGCTTCGCGTTTACTTATTTTGCGCCCGCACTTTTAACGTGAATTTATACGCGCACTTAACTTTCACTTTGAAATTTTTTTAATTTTTTTTTTTTTTGTACTACTGTGTTTTGGTATCACTACACTTCGCACTTGCACAGATTTATTGAAACTTTGGCCCGTTGCCTTGTCTTACTCCCTTTTATAACTACTGCTGGGGCATGGAATGTTAAGTAAAAAAAAAAAACGGAAAAATTTTAACAAGTACATATACAAAATACCTATCGGATTTCCCGTATTCACACGTACACAATCATACACCCACACACTCGCACTAACTAGCTTTTAGATGTAAATCATAAGTGTATTTTCCGTAATGTTGCTAAGCTTTCTGCAACATTGTGGCTGCTGCAAACGTCGTGCTGCTAGCGCCTTTTGTTTCTGCCACCTGCATCAATCCTGCTGCGTTTACCATGGACACATGTTGCCTCTCGCTTATGCCCGTGAGGTAAAAAGCTGGCGTTACAGGCTCGCAACCGCCGATGGTGCCTGCACCATGGAGCGAGTGCGTAAAAAAAAGTTCAACGCAGCCGGCAACATGTGATTCCCTCGCTCAATGTGTGGCCTCGACCCACGCCATAATGCCGGGCCTAATGTTACCATCATTACTAACCTCTCTAGTTATTCCTTCCTACGCATGTGTCTGGGTTAACTCAGTGTGCTTCCATTTCTACATCTTATACTTTACTTAAACTATACCACAGACAACTTAGATACTCTACGTACCTAGCAGTAACAATATATTACAGGTAACACAATAAAAAAAAATTTTATAAAAAAAATCACAGCAAAAATTTAAAAAATAAATAAATAAAGCGATCGGAAAATACCACAGCAAAAAGGGAAAAAAGTATATATACTAATCAAAAATATATAAATAAGGGCTTAAAGACACATACACAAATAAATAAATAAAGTCAATCGTAAAGTAAATAAATAATACATTGGTCAAGAGATATGTACATACGAAAATGCGACAATTAATAACAGACAAAACAATTAAAATAATATGACTTTAATTAGGACAACATTAAGCAGAGGGACTTGCTACAAAGACACAACGGACTATTTTGCAAAGATATCCTTGGCGTGGTATATCCCCATTCGTTTACCATTTATGTCGCCTAGCTCTTACATTGAATTTCCAATGACCTTCAAGACGAGACACTTAATATTCTTCGGGGCCAGTTTAGCATTATAGCTCGCTATTTGCGAGCTTTGCCTAAAGTTGCGGCGGTACACCACTTGTCCGATTTTGAATTGCACTTCTCTAGATCTGGTGTTATAAACCTTTGCGTTCTTGTCATGGGCCAACTTCAGCTCCTTCATGATCTTATCTCTAATCATTTGCATTTTCTCATCGGTGGTCAAAATCTCGCAATCTCCATCTTTTAAGGCTCCGAGCTTACGATACAACTCATACGATGCTGCATGCTGTACCATAGGAATACCAAACGCTGCGAAATATGGGGAACTTCCTATACTGGTATGTACCACACTGCGAAGAGCGAAGGCGGCATCACTGACGTGTTTGTCCCAGCTTCTCTGGGTTTCTTTGACGTATGACCTTACGATTTGTAACACCGATCTTTTAACCCTCTCTGCAGCATTCCCTTGTGGTGAATAGAATGCCGTCCTTATGTGTTTTGTACCATATTTTTTTAGGAACGAAGAAAATATCTCGGAGACAAACTGTTTTCCATTATCCGAATGTATGTATTCCGGAACCCCGAATACATGGAATACATCCTTTTCTAAAAATTTAATGGCGTCGGCTGAAGTGGCTTTTCGCATAGGTTTCAAAAATACAAATTTAGAGAAGTGGTCTAGACACACAAAAACAAACGTATTACCCTCTGACGTACGTGGATAAGGACCCATAAAATCAATAAACAAACGCTGAAAAGGTCGCTCAGTTAAATGTTGTTGTCCCATAGGCGGTTTATGGAAATAATTTTGTGTTTTGCTCACTTTACAGGTTTCACACCCTTTTACATGTACCTGCACATCGGTCACCATACCAGGCCAATAATATTTTTGTCGTATCCTTGCCAAGGTTTTATGTATCCCACAATGCCCTGCAGATGGTGAGCCATGGGAAGCTTCCACCAAGCCCTGTCTAAGCTCAGTTAGAACCCACAGTTTCCAGGCCTGGTCCTCCTGAAGATCGTCCCCCCTTAAAAATTGTGTCCGTCTATACACATATCCGTCCGAGATACATAGTTCTGGTAGTCGGTCGTTGTTGTTCTTTACTGTCTTCTTCAACTCTTCATATTCGTCAGTTTTGAAGCAGGGTGAACCCATGTCGACGTCTAACAGTCGGCTGTTCGTGGCGATTTCCTCCATATCCATACGAGATAGCGCATCTGGTACAATTTTTTGTGTTCCTTTGCGGTGTTGTATGTCGAAGTCATACCCTTGCAGCTTAAGACTCCACCGTGCGAGCCGTCTAGCTAAATCCTTCTGGTTCATCAACCACTTCAGGCTCGCATGGTCAGTTATAACTGTGAAGGGTAATCCTTCCACATATGGCCGGAAACGCTTTACACTCAGCACTGCCGCATAGCACTCGAGCTCGGTGATGCTGTAGTTGCGCTGGGCCTTGTTGAGCTTAGCTGACATATACGCGATTGGTCGCTCGTTCCCATCGTCGTCCAGTTGGAACAGCACGCCCCCTACTCCGTCGGTCGACGCATCGCATTGAATATAAAACCGTCTAGAGAAATCAGGATGGGTCAGTACTGGGGCTGATATCAAACTCTCCTTCAAGCGCTCAAAAGCTTTCTTTGCATCGTCTGTCATTGTAAATTTTTTAATTCGGTCTTTACTGAGGCAATCGTGGAGCGGCGCTGCAATTGTCGCGTAATCCTGAATAAACCTGCGGTACCGGCCTCTCATCCCTAAGAACCGCCTAAGTTGCTTCGGCGTTCTTGGCTCGGGGAAATCCCTCATGGCGGTCACCTTGTTGGCATCCGTGCGAATGCAACCATTGCCAACGACATATCCTAAATACCTGACCTCCTTAAAACAGAATTTACTTTTTTCAACATTTATAGTCAGTTTTGCATCGCGCAAGCACTTAGCGACCTTTTCTAGCAGACACAAATGGGAAGGGAAATCAACTGAGCACACAAGCAAGTCATCTAGATACACAAACACTGATTCACGCAACGAGGCTGGAATAACTTTATCCATAAGTCGGCACATTCTCTGCGCTGCATTACACAACCCAAAAGGCATAACTTTAAATTGATATAGGGGCCGACCAGGTACCGTGAACGCTGTCTTTTCTCGAGATTTCCGCTCCAGCAGTATTTGCCAAAAAGCGTCTTTTAGATCTATGGCTGAAATGTATCGCGTGGTTTGCAACCTACTCAAAATTCCCTCTATATGCGAAAACGGGTAAGCATCTTTTATTGTACGAGCATT
Source organism: Eurosta solidaginis (assembly GCF_040869045.1). Classification (NCBI taxonomy): domain Eukaryota; kingdom Metazoa; phylum Arthropoda; class Insecta; order Diptera; family Tephritidae; genus Eurosta; species Eurosta solidaginis. The sequence continues at coordinate 224,801,749 of NC_090319.1, forward strand.
CACCTTCCTTGCATCTAAGCATAACCGATTTTTCGTTCCTTTTACCACTAGGGAGACTGGCGAACTCCAGCTGCTGTTGCTCTCTTCGATTACTCCCAATTCCAGCATTCGATCAAGCTCTGCATATATCAATTTCTGGATAGCCGGCGATATTGGGTAGAATCGTTGCTTCACGGGTAAGTTTTCATCAGTAACCTCGATTGTATGCTCCTCTATATCAGTTTTGCCAAGCCCTAAAACTTCGAATGATGGAAATTTGGCTTTTACTCGCTCCAGGGCTTCGTTTTTCTCGTTGGAAAGTTCGTGTCGTACTGCGTCAAAGGACAGATCACCATCGGTGGGTACGAGCTCTGTCACACCGTACTCATTCAGACTCACATTCACACCTCTACTAACGACACTCATCCCGAAGGCCTGCCAGAAATCCACTCCCAAGTATACCTCTTGTTTTAAATCGGGCACAATTAGGAACTCCAAATCCCTCACGGTATTATCCCACAAAACAGGCAACGTAACAACCCCAGTGACCGCACGTTGGGCGCCATTGTAACGTAACTGACTTTTGGTGGTAAGTCGGTGGTGGCATGCGGCATGGTTGCAAGCCCCTGCTAGCTCGCCGAATGGGGTGGGTTTTGCACACCCTCCTTACCTGCAGTTACCTTTACAAAAATAAGAGTGGTTCATGCCTAGCTGAAAAGAAATAAATATTAGAATTCTAAGGAAAGTAGGAGGAGAAGAAAAGGTTGAAGGCCTGTCCTATCAGGTGGAGTCTTCCCACCCTCTTCAGCGCAGCTTGCGCTGAACCATGGGCGCTGTGCTGACTCCTCTTTCCTTACAGCGCCCCCAAACCTGACGTCCGTCTAAGTATTCATATGTCACTCAGCCATTTCTCCTCCGTTATCCTTCACCCACCGTAGCGCGCCCAAAGGCAAACCACACACCAAAAATTATTTTTACCTCAGCCCTGCATTTCAATGAAGATCACGTAGTTCAAGGATACATTCTTCAGGTGTTTATTTACAAACAATTCTCTTAGACCTAGGTACATTCTAGTATAAGTAATCCTATCTCTACGATTAAAAACTCCAGAATAGATATTCACAAATAGCTATTTCATAAAAAAAAATCCCATACAACTCGAACTCAGCAAAAGAATAAACTATAATAATCCGATCTAATTGTGTTTCTTTTAGTCTACTTAATTATAAGTCTTGAAGGCAAATCCAGTTTACAAAGTGTTTTAAAACAAAAAAACTGCTACCACTAAGATATGTCTTAAACTATGGCTTCTTTCACACAGCCTTTGTATAGTTTAATTATAACCTAACTGACCCAAAAAAAATTTAACTTTCATTCTTACTATCCTATAAATATCGCCCCATCTTGATGTTTTCGTTTGCACAAGCAAGCCTAACGAATCTAAAAGATACAATTGCTCTTAGCCTAACGCTAATACGAAATTGCAAATTTTTTATATGTGAAGGATTACTGACCTGCCACAAAATGCATATGAAACTGCGGAAATAGGAAATAATAATAAAAAACTTGTTTTGAGAAAAAAACTAAAATGTATAAGAAGAAAAGGAAATACGCTCAACGAGATCGCTTTTCTGGTGAGCTTATGTTTATGTATGTTTGTATAATATTTTTTTTTTCTCAGCTACAATGCATGCACATACATCTATTTTCTGGCTCTCGCTGTTAATCATTCAAAATTCATAGAATTAGGAACGCCTAGCTTAATCTATGTGCATACATAAGCGCATATATGTTTTTATGTTTTGTATTTGCACTCACCTGGTCACTCCGTCGCTCTGGTACCGTCGCTCTTGAGCACCTGTTGCTGAAAAAAAGTAACTCGAAACACATACATACATACATACATACATACATAAAGGGAGCGTGATCACTCCGCTCTATCACCTATCATTAACTTTGGGACATTAGTTTGTGAGACTTGACACCATGTGGTCGCAATTGTATGCGCTAGCAGTAACGTGTCGTCTTATTAACAAAAATCGGAATAACAAAATTTTAATATAAAAAAACTGCCAAGAATAAAAAAAAGGTGGAGGCGGCCAAACACGGCGGTGTGTGTAGCTAATGTGCGTCTTGGAGCCGCGAAATCGGAAGGTCCTTACCAAAGGTATTTCTTGTTCGGTAAGCAAATATGTGTTTCTGGTGTGTTTTTTTTTTCTTTTCTTTTGTGGTGTTTCTGGTTTTGGGGTTAAATTATGCCCTAGCAATCATAAAGGCTAAGATCCCTAAAAACGGGTCGAAAAATAGTTTAACCTAAGACATGTGCTTTGGCAAAAAAAAAGCACAAGAAAAATTGCAAATAAAATAATGTGTATATGGGCTAGTAGCAAAGGCAAAGAAAACCCAAAACAAAAATAGGGGCAAATACCAAAAATAGCGAAAAATGAAAAAAAGGGAAGACGTGAAAAAAAATTATTACGAAATCGCTGGTGAGATGAAGTAATTAACTCCAGCGAGTGCAAAAAAAATGCAAAAATCAAAGTGAAGATCACTTCAAAAGGATTTACTTCGCACCTTTTACCTATGTGTCCGCAACAAAGATCGAAAAACGAAGTCGAAAGAAAATTTCCAATATTTAAAAAAAAAACAAAAAAAAAATGAATTAAAGGGAAACTAATTAAAAGCCTAGGTGCCTTTCTTCACCCCTTCTACCTCAGCTACCTACGCCTTTCCAAAACCTCTGTCTTCATACGTATAAAATCAAGCTTCTTTGCAGCTTTAAAGTATTACATACAAATATAAAGTAAAAAAAAAAACTCATAAACTAAACCACTTCCTTCGGTGATTTTTGGACTGGACCGTCTCCCGGGGTTGGTGCCGCTAGTAAAAAAATGTCCGCTTCCTGATGCGTGTCTGGCGAAATGAGTGTTGTTGTTGTTGCCGTCACCGACTTTAAAAAAGTTGTGCTTCCTATTAGGTATTTGCTCTACGGCTGTATCGTATTACCTGGTGTTGTTGTTGTTGTTGCCGACACCGACTTTAAAAAAGTTGTGCTTCCTATGAGGAATTTGCTCTACGGCTGTATCGTATTACCTGGTGTTGTTTCTGTGTGTTGTGCGAGGTGACAGTGGGCGTGTGTGGTACATACCAGTGCGTCGTTCAGTTGTTGTTGTTTGGTGTTGAGCGAGCTGAGCGAGCCCTTCCTCATGGATGGGATGTGAACTAAAACAAAAAAATACAAAGAAAAGGTCCTAATTAGGTTTATATAAATGTATATCCACCTCTGCTATACGCGGGCACACACAAAAAATTATTTTTTTCTTTGTCTGCTTGGATTTCCGTTGCTTGCATCGACATAAGCATGTCTAGCAGCAAGGGTTAAAGCAGTTGCGGGTTTCATTTGCCTTGCTTTAACGTTGGAGACTGGACAGTCCATGCCCCTGTTCGTAAGCCAAGGGAAACACCTAGCAACAAAGAGCACGGATATCACTTACCTCGGGCCTATACCCGTGACAATACCTGGGTAGGATTCCCCTCACGCTCCTGGGGCTGCCTGGGTAATTTTAGCGCTTCGCGTTTACTTATTTTGCGTCCGCACTTTTAACGTGAATTTATACGCGCACTTAACTTTCACTTTGAAATTTTTTAAATTTTTTTTTTTTTTGTACTACTGTGTTTTGGTATCACTACACTTCGCACTTGCACAGATTTATTGAAACTTTGGCCCGTTGCCTTGTCTTACTCCCTTTTATACCTACTGCTGGGGCATGGAATGTTAAGTAAAAAAAAAAAAAAACCGAAAAATTTTAACAAGTACATATACAAAATACCTATCGGATTTCCCGTATTCACACGTACACAATCATACACCCACACACTCGCACTAACTAGCTTTTAGATGTAAATCATACGTGTATTTTCCGTAATGTTGCTAAGCCTTCTGCAACATTGTGGCTGCTGCCAACGTCGTCCTGCCAGCGCCTTTTGTTTCTGCCACTTGCATCAATCCTGCTGCGTTTGCCATGGACACATGTTGCCTCTCGCTTATGCCCGTGAGGTAAAAAGCTGGCGTTACACATGCACATAGATTACGTGGTGCACCTTTAACAACGTTGCAAGTAAAGCTTTAATTTTGTACATTTTTTTGATATCGTTAACGCAAGATAACAGGGTTTGTACAAATATTTTTACGCCTCCTATAAAACAACATTAGTAGCATAAAACTGTGCAGATAAGCTTTGAAAAAAGGAGGAGGTTTCAATCCTTTTAATTTTAAGGTTATGCGAATTCCACACAGAAGCTTTCTTATATCATAACATTTTTTTAAGAAACAATTAAATTTTCCATCTTTTTACATACAACCATTAGCTTCATCAGCTGCTACACGGTAAAATTTCATATTTCTTTTTATATATACAAAAAATACGTCAAATGGAAAATTGTCTTTTTTTGACATTGTGAACAATTTGAATAGAACGCAGGTGTAGTTATGTATAGACATCACACCTGAGCGTAAAGGTACTGGTTTTATTCAAAAGCCGTTTTATCTTGTGCTGTCAATGTTGCAGGAGTTCAACTGCAGATATTTACTTTTTCAGCTTTTTATTAAATATTGAAAATAATAAATCTTTAACGTTCAATTGTTGTTAGAAATAATATAATAATAAAGTTCTAAGCACCAATCTAAGTTGACTAGATTTGGTATTCCATTAGGCATTCAATATTACGCTGATTAAATAATCAGAAATCTTTTGTGTGAGGAATTAAGCTCAATAAGGGCCTTGATATAGAAAAGCTGATTTATGACGTCGCAAGCTGTCTGTGTGAAATTGCGATTAGGTTAAACATATACATGTAAAATTTAGAACGTATAAGTTACCACTACATACAAATTTTTTTTGATTTAAATAAAATATATTAATTATGTGAATGAAGGGAAATCCAATATGATCGAGTAAATTTAATCGTGGTTGTAACCAAGTAAAAGGGTAAGTGATCCTCACATAGGGACATTAACGAAATTTCAGGTGCAGAGTTGAATGTCAAGGTAGGGAGGGTATAAAAGCACGAGCGCCCCGACATCTAGGCAGCTCATTTTTAGGGGAAGGAATTTTTTAGCCATGAGATAGTGTCGCCTTTATTAATAGCAGAGTTTTATTTTTTTTTGTTCGTTAGTGGGAAATTAGTGCACCAAATAAATTTTTTTGTGATAAATAAACAGGGACTCTGAAATAAAATGTAATGGGGTCTAGTGCTATGAGGAAAGGTCGCGAACCCCTCCACCACTGTTTTGCTAGCCAATAGACGGGTCCCGATGGACCTACTCCTCACGGCATGAGCAGGTAAGAAGACCTTAAGTCCTTTTTGGATATTTGTCAATACCAAAAACATTACAAAATGGCGCCCAACGTGGGGCAAGGAAAGCAAGGTAGAGCCAAGAAAAAATATATATGTATACATTGTATATGTATACACATACAAAATAATTTGCAAGTTTAACATCTGCAATCATCATTTTGCTCCACAGTGCACTGGTTTCATTTTAGCAATACGTTTTTAATCTTTCCATCATTCTTACATGTTCATTCTTATGTATCTTTATATAAGTATCTTATTTATATCAAAAAAATTTTTTTTCGTTCATATTAGAAAGAAATATGTTGTGAATCCTCGCAGGTTTATCGACTATGGGGCGTATTTAAGACCCAGTAGAACCGATCGCCTGGCTCTTCTTGACTGTTTTCTTTTCTTTTTTTTAATCACCTTTAGAATACAATTCCTTAAAGTCTATAAAGGAACATTGTACCAAGTATAAGTGATTTGATTGGAAATACTAAGTTATCGACTTAGTTCATTATTTAGTCCAAAATCATCCTCTACTCAAAACAATGTACCACTACAAAATATCTGTCAGCAATAGCCCAAGTAAATGCCAGCGAAAATTTCTTCCCGTTCGATGTTCACTTACCCGTCACGAAGTTACCACCTTAAGAGTTATATTTTTTTATTTTTCGAAATTTTTAAAACACAGCGCTATGGCAGTAGTACATAGTAATGAAAATCTTTCACTGGTACCAGAAGGCTCAGAGGCCGAAGGTAATATTTGTACCATCTGTCAACAAGACGTTAAATCAGATCAGGAAGTGCGTAAAACTTTATGTAACCATATATATCACACAGAGTGTATCAGAAGTTGGTTATCCACTTCACAAGAATGTCCATATTATAGAAGGGCTTGTAATTTTCGCGAATTGCAAAAGATTACGATCGGTAAAAGTAATAATCCGACATTTTCCAATCCGACTCAAACTTCACAAGGACGAGGAGGAGCGGTACCCAGATACAATTTTCGATACAATTCTAAGCGCCGACTATATAACGAGAGTAATAGTAATAACGTATCACAACCAACTAATAACGATGATCAAAATCGCTCTTTACCTTTGATAAATATTAATTCTGAAAATCGAAATAATAGTTTTCGAGCAAACGATAATACCCGGCAAAACGTTAATTCAAACTTAGTTGATAGTAGCCAAATATCTCAAATCGTCGATGCAGCTATTGAACGATTGAGAGCCAGCCTAAATCTTCAGTCCAATACCCCGAATACATCACTGTACCCGGATAATAAACAAATACGACAGGATCAGCAAGGTTTTCAGCCAGCTAACGTTCCATCAATTCGCCAGGATAAAATAACTACCATCATACAAAACTGGCACGTAAAATTTTACGGTTCAGCTGACGGACTAACTTGCAACGAGTTTATATATCGCGTCCATGCGCTGACAGCGGAAAGTTTAAACAACAATTTTAATGCAGTTTGCAAAAATTTACATATTTCGCTTGCTGGCAAAGCCAAAACCTGGTATTGGCGGTATCACAAACAAGTACCGGCAATCGACTGGAATTCTTTCTGTACTGCGTTAAGGTATGAATTCAAAGATTACCGTTCGACATACGACCTACGTGAGGAAATAAGAAACAGAAAGCAACTTCCAAATGAAACTTTTGTAACTTTTTATGACTCAATAATGTCCATGATAGATCGACTCCCCATACGAATGGAAGAGCACGAATTAGTAGAGTTGCTAACTAGGAATTTGCGTCCCGATATCCGACATGAGCTTCTTTATGTCCCTGTACTTTCAGTAGTACATCTACGAAAGTTAATACAAATGAGGGAAAATCTGTTAAATGAAGCCACATATCGACGAACACCCCTACCTCGGACCAATCCGCCAACATATGCTCCGAGACGCAATGTTGCATCGTTAGAGGCAGGTGAAATGGAAGAAATCAGCTCTGATTTGGAGCAAGCACAAGTATCGGCAGTGGAGTTACCATCCGGTCACATCCGGCAACTAATCTGTTGGAACTGTGATGAAGAAGGTCACCCATGGGATATGTGCACTAAGGCACGTAATATTTTTTGTTACGGATGTGGTGCTAAAAATGTATACAAACCCCAATGCGAAACTTGCATATCCAGGCCAAAAAACCCCTCGAAAAAGACGTTCGAACACAAGCGAACGTCCAGCAACCCGAAAAATTAGAGTTGAACGGTGAAAAAATTAAAATTAATTCCGATAGTGATTTAGGATTCGACCAAACGTTAGGTGTAGAAAACTCCAACCATAAAATTTTAAAACGAGATATCGATTCGAAAGGAGTGGATAAACTCATTTACCCCGCATTACATGAGCGTATACGTGACTATATTGAGGCAAGAAACAGAATTTTTCCGGATCATCCTGAACCCAATAAATCTTCAATAAAAACCAAAAGATCAACCTTGCGACTTAGGCGCTTTTGGAAAGCAATTATAGATAAGAAAAAGATGTTAATATCGTCCATTTTAAATGAAGAAGATGCTAGGTATTATGCAAAATTGAAGCTTCTTGACCGCGAAATGTTCGGATTGCTAGATACAGGTGCGAATATCAGTTGTATAGGTTCTAGTTTAGCCAAAGAGGATTTGTTAAACTTATCCGAGTTCGGAAAATTTAAATCTAATGTCAAGAGAGCAGATGGAAAATCTCAAACAATAACTGGGTATCTCGATATAAATATAGAATACAAGGCAAAAATTAAAAGGATAAAACTTTATATAATTCTATCTATAAGCCAAAACCTAATTTTAGGAATTGATTTTTGGAAATTGTTTGAATTGGCTCCAAGCATAATTAGTAGTATTTCTTCCAACGACAAATGTGAAAGTAGATCAGATAGGGATAATCCACACATAAGTGAAAATTATAAATCTATTTTGTATCCGCTGACCGAGGGTCAACGTCAGCAGCTAGAAGCAGTTAAGTTACTTTTTCCTGATTTCGAAAAACAAGGACTCGGCAGGACAAGTCTCTTGCGACACGAGATTGACGTAGGAGATGCAAAGGCAATAAAGCAACGCTTTTATCCAGTTTCCCCAGCAGTAGATAAATTAATGTATCAAGAGGTAGATAGAATGCTGAAGTTAGGAGTTATTGAAAAGTCTCAAGGTCCTTGGAGCTCGCCAATGCATATGGTTATAAAACCCAATAAAATTCGATTGTGTCTAGATGCAAGAAAAATAAACGAAGTAACAAAGAAAGATGCATACCCACTGCCGTCAATAGAGGGTATATTCTCTAGATTGCCAGAGGCAAATATTATAACTAAAATCGATCTAAAGGATGCCTTTTGGCAGATTCCTTTGGCAGAGGAAGCCAAAGAAATTACAGCTTTTACTGTGCCTGGACGTCCTTTGTATCAATTTGTTGTGATGCCTTTTAATGGACGAAATTATTCCAGCTGACCTACGAACATGTGTATTTGGATATCTAGACGATCTTTGTATCGTATCAGACACCTTTGAATCCCATTTATCTATTCTTGTTAGGATAGCTGAGCAGTTTAGAAAACCGAATTTGACAATTAACATCAATAAAAACCAATTTTGTGTAACAAAAGTAAAATATTTAGGTTATGTTATCGGTAACGGTGCCATTGCGACAGATCCAGAGAAAATCGAGTCAAGTAAGGACTGGCCAACACCGAAAAATATTAAACAAGTTAGAGGTTTTCTAGGTTTAGCAGGATGGTATAGAAGATTCATAGAAAACTTTTCGGACATAGCTTATCCAATAACTGAGGTTTTGTCTACCAAACGCAAGTTTGAGTGGACCGAAGCTGCCCAATCAGCCTTTGAGAAAATTAAAGAAAGTTTAATGAATGCTCCGGTTTTACAGATCCCGGATTTTTCAAAAAAATTCTATGTTCATTGCGACGCCAGCGATTACGGGATAGGTGCCGTTTTAATACAGCTAGATAGTGAAGGAAACGAACGTCCAATAACCTTTATGTCAAAGAAATTAAACTCTACTCAAAGGAACTATAGCGTTACGGAGCGTGAGTGTTTGGCAGCAATAGAAGCAATAGAACGTTTTAGGTGTTACATAGAAATGCAAGAATTTGAAATTATTACAGACCACTCTAGTCTCGTGTGGCTTATGAGGCAACCAAAGTTCAATGGCCGCTTGGCAAGGTGGGCGCTTAAGCTGCAGAGTTATACATTTTCCGTTAGCCATTGAAAAGGAAAGGATAATATAGTTCCCGATGCATTGTCTAGGATGCATTGCGAAGAGCTGTTTTCGTTAGAGATTGAATCAGGAATCGATCTGGATTCTGTTTACTTTTCTAGTGAAGAATACCAAGCCTTAAAATCAAAGATTTCTGAAAACCAAGAGAAGTTTCCGGACATTAGGGTTGTAGATAAATATGTTTACATACGCACAGAGCACTCAGACGGTACGCCTGTCACCGAAGAATGCGCTTGGAAGCTGTGGATCCCTAGTGAACTTCGTAAAGATGTCATGTCGCGTGCTCACGACCATATTATTTCTTCTCACGGCGGGATTCATAAGACATTGGATCTTATACGCCGCAAGTTCTATTGGCCAGGATTAGTTCGAGATGTTAAAACCTACGTAGGCAATTGTGAAGTATGCAAATCGACCAAAGCACCAAATGTTATATTGCGACCACCAATGGGAAATCAAGTTAGTACTGATCGTCCTTTTCAAAGAATTTATGTAGACATTTTGGGACCTTATCCCCGTAGCAAAGCAGGTCATATCGGACTCTTAATTGTGCTGGATCACATGTCAAAATTCCACTGGCTGTGTCCTCTAAAAAGATTTACGTCTTCAATTATAATCGAATTCCTACAAAAACACATTTTTCATACATATGGAGTACCAGAAACTATTGTCAGTGACAATGGGTCACAGTTCAAATCTAACGATTTTGAAGCATTTCTCACGGAGTATGAAGTTAAACATGTATATACAGCGCTTTATTCGCCACAAGCGAATGCTTTAGAACGTGTGAACCGTACATTGATCGCTGCCATTAGAGCCTATTTAAAGGATGACCACAGCGAATGGGACACCAATTTAACCTTTATAAGTTGTGCGCTTCGGAACACAATGCATCAGTTCTTAAAATGCTCACCATACCACGCGTTATGTGGACTCGATATGATCACTCATGGGTCATCATATGAATTGTTACGCAAAGCGCATGCGCTAGATGAACCTTGCATACGACTAGCTAGAGACGATATATTATCCCTTGGCCGCGTCAAGTTGAAGAAAAATTTAACGAATGCCTATCATTGTAATGAAAGACAATACTATCTACGAGCCAAACTTGTATCATTTAGAGTAGGGCAAGAAGTATTCCGTCGTAATTTTGCACAAAGTAATTTCGAGAAGAATTTCAATGCAAAATTAAGTAAAGCTTTTTTAAAAGCGAGAGTTCGCGAGAAGCTGGGTAACTATTACTACGTCTTAGAAGATTTGCAAGGGAAGATCGTGGGAACATTTCATGCCAAAGATATCAAAGTTTGATCGCCCCTTTTTCAGTATAATTCACCGATTTAAAATAAATCGTTAATTATCCAGTTTGTAATGTGCGATTTCAGAATTTTCAAGTTTTCAAACAATTAATTTCCAGCGTATTAACGCAAGATCATCTTAGTTTCCAATTGTAATAGAGTAGAGTTTCGTTCAATTGTATTTCCATATGGCGGAAGTCATATGTTATGCCAGAAAACCGAACGAAAACCGGCTTGGCTTTAGTTTTGCAGACCGACAATCCTTCTTTTGGATTCGTTTCTCACCTAAGTCGGACTTCTTTAAAAAATATAAGCCTTTGGACCATAATTGGTAAGTAAGAATTTACTAAATATAAAAGTAAATTTTTTTATATACCATTCTGTGTATACATCAAAAAAAAAACAAAGATTAAATATAAATGCTTTGTTATAATTGCATTGAAATATGTGGCACATCCATCTTCAATTAAATTCCTCCACTAGTTGACAAAAAAATGTTAAACTAGGCCAAATCTAAAAATTCAAACTAAATCCTTTTACCCAATTTATCGAAAGGTATATCCGAGTATAGGTTTCAATTAGTTTTATTAACGCTAATAAAAAATATTTTCATTAAACTATAACAAAGAATTTTCTAAAAATCGTAGATTATAAACTTGGTAATCATCGCATTTAGTGGGAGATACACCGATCGGGTACAGTGTTACTCTCTCACCACAATTTACAACGTTTTTCATGAGGTGGTTGAGGTAATGAAGGAGACCAACAAAGCGGTCAAACGATATAAACCACGCGGACAGAAACATGGCAGCAGAGCACACAAAGTGTTGAAAAAAAAAATATTTAGTGCGGAAAATAATAAAATGTGTAGTTAATTAAATAATCTAGAAACTTTGAAGTGAAAGAGTGGTGTAGCCATCATTCAGAACAAGGCTAACTATATAAAAAAATTTAAGAAATAGAAATTCGGAAGTAAATTTGGTATCAAACAAAAAAAGGAAAGAGTTAAAAGTATTTAGCGACTCAATTAAATTGTTCCTAGTGTAGACACAAAAAGTAGAAAGTTCGCAAAAAAAAAAAAATATGTCTCGCTGATTCAAAAAATAAAAAATTTATATATATAATTTTCATATATGAAAATTAGTTGAAGTCATCACGTATGTAAATACTTGCAAAGTTGGCAACAACATACATTACGACGCAAATAAAGGAAATAACAAAATCAGATTAAATTTGTACATACATAATTGTATACAATGCGAATATACCAACGGTACAGTTTTTTTAGAGTAAAGTAAAAAAATTATTTATATACAATAATACAAAATCCATTGTAAAGAAATGAGGAAATATTAGTTTATGTACGAGAAGAACGGTCTCTTGATGCAAAAATAAGTGTAGTAATATTTGAAGCTGAAAATAGTAAGTGCTATTAAATGTTGTTTTATATAATAAACAGGCGACACGAAACCAAAGAAAACGGTTTGAAAGGGTGCGGTTAATTCACTATACAAAAAAAATACACATATTGCGAAGGATTAATTGTCATATCGGTCATAAAACATAAAACAAAAAAAAAAAAAACAAAAAAAAGGGAGTTAATAAAAATTTTGTTGCGGCAAAATTTCAGACACCCTAATATTACTTACGCGGTTTCTTACCACTCATAATACTTATATACATATATACATGGTTTCTCAAAAATAAATGCAGATCAACACACATACATGGAAGCGCTTTCATTGTGGGCTGTAGCAGTAATTCAAAATGTAAGTCAATCTTTAGTAAATTAATTTGTTCTCTTTGATTGTGTTTGGTATTTCATTACTCAGAGAATGCGTTATGTTAGCATGGTTGTAGAGGTGAGTTAGTTTGATCAAAAAGTTTCAAGTGAACTCTTTCGTTAGACATTTAAAGATAGTTAGATTTTAACATTTTGGTTGGATAGAGTTTGAAGAAAAAAAAACAAAAAATGTTCGAAGTTGAAGTACAAATGTTGCGATATCACTAACATTATTGCTCTCTACTAATGTGAAATAACAACCACACATGCATTATAATTTATTCCCGAATGTAATATGGATTTTACATTGGTCATCTCTGTAAAAATTTATGTATGAGAAGGTGGGTGACCGTGGTGTTACATGAACATGCACATAGATTACGTGGTGCACCTTTAACAGCGTTGCAAGTAAAGCTTTAATTTTGTACATTTTTTTGATATCTTTAACGCACGATAACAGTGTTTGTACAAATATTTTTACGCCTCCTATAAAACAACATTAGTAGCATAAAACTGTGCAGATAAGCTTGGAAAAAAGGAGGAGGTTTCAATCATTTTAATTTTAAGGTTATGCGAATTCCACAGAGAAGCTTTCTTATATCATAACATTTTTTTAAGAAACAATTAAATTTTCCATCTTTTACATACAACCATTAGCTTCATCAGCTGCTAGACGGTAAAATTTCATATTTCTTTTTATATATACAAAAAATACGTCAAATGGAAAATTTTCTTTTTTTTTGGACTTTGTGAACAATTTGAGTAGAACGCACTGTTTTTCTAGCCAATAGACGGGTCCCGATGGACCTACTCCTCACGGCATGAGCAGGTAAGAAGACCTTAAGTCCTTTTTGGATATTTTTCAATAACAAAAATATTACACCGCAGCAAAACTTGTAAGACCGTAAAACTGAATAAAATTTTCAGTTGCTTTCTTGAGGTCTTGGAAATTCATTTTCAACATGTTTGCTGAGTGCAAGTGAAACAATGTATACGTTGGCAAGTTCTCTTCAGGAAATCTTTGCTCCAGTGAGGCGACAAATGGATCTAAATACGGAATTAAAACTGATCTCTTCCAAAATTGAGCGTCATCAGAAGCAGGATGATCCGAGCGAAGTTTTTGACGGTCCACGGTCCTCAGGTTTTGCAGTTCTAATCGTAGTTGTTCAGCAATCGATTTTGAATCTGTCAAAAGTTCATAAATTCCAGAATCCGCATTCATTCGATGATCTTTTGCTAATTGAATGATCCGTTGGATTTGTTTTCTGCACGAAAGAAGATCCAACTGCTTTGATTGTAAAATATTAACCACTGGCTCAAGATAAGACGAGTATTTCGAAATAAAAGAAAGACATATGATGAAAGTTGATTGATTGACAGCTGAGTGCAGCTGAAAGGCAGTTGTTTTTGTTGAAGCGTTTCCATCAATGAAAAGTTCTTTGAATCCATTAACGATGCTGAAAAAGTGCTGTAAAAAGATCGAAATATTTCTCTGACCATCATGTTTCGCAAAAAGCAGGAATATGTGGAACATATTTCCTTCTGACAAGAGAACAACGATACAAATTGATGACGTCCTTGATTGTTGCAATAGTGTTACGAATTTCGGGGACTTCATTTAAACCATTTTCTATTAATTCAATTTGTGACTTGCGCAATGAAAGTATAAAGCTTGAGAATACTCCTCCCTCAAAAGCTTGCACATCATTTTCTTTTCCTGACATTGTTGAACAACCGTCATACCCTTGTCCTTTAAGTTTCATAGGATCAAGTCCTGTTTCAGTGATAAATTTATCTATCGCGGTGGCAATTGTTTTGGCATCCATAGCGTCGAGTTGAACAAAACCTAGAAATTCTTCTCGAATAACTTACTTTTCTTCATCGTAGAGTCTGATACCAGTTGCTAATTTTTCATTTTCTGCTATGTCACGGCTTTCGTCCCCCATAAGACTGAATGCTGTAGCTTTTTTTGCATCGTTTATAATGTCATCTTGAATAACCTGTCCACAAAAAGTTATGACTTCATTCTGGATTTGGGGCGAGGTGTAAGTAGCTTTTTTTTCCCTTCTTAAAAATGCTGCTTAAGGTGCTGATTCTCCGCTTTGATTTGGAGGCCGAGTAGGTCATAAAATACACCTTAAACATAAAATAGTTTTCGAAGTTTGCTCCAAATCATGAGATATGAGGAGAGAAGTAAAAGTTTTGAAATGATAAGCAGTAACAAGGCAAATTAAACAAGGTAGAATTGACAACTGAAAAATTTTAGTTTTGCATGTATTGTTACTTAAAAAAATTGCAAACAAGCGCATTAACCCTTTGTGGCCTAAGCATTTATTTTGGTTCCTACACATGATTCAACTACTGCAGGTTTGCTCACTCGAAGCACTCGAAATCAAAAGTCAGTACGGGTTGCTTTTACTTAGCATGGAAAAGGGGGAGAAATTATATCTTTCTCAGCCGAAATTGTAATAGAAAAGACTTAAAGTAGTATTTAGTAGTAGTAGTGTTAGAAAATTCGTAAATTCGAGTAGGTTTTCAGAAAATTGTAGATTTCAAACTAAATATTTCATCACTTTGGCAACCAGGTTTCGCAAAAAAAATATAACCAGCTCGGTCAGAAATATGCGAAAACTTCCTTAACATGAGCCACTTGGAGTCGCTTTTCATCCGAACTAGATGCCTTAAAGAATTGAACAACTGATATTCTGAGTAACTCCGTAAACAGCACAACTAATGAATGTCTTCCCACACTGATTTATTCCAGGATATCACTTATTACGGATGCGCGTTGTTGTTTTTTTTCAACGAAAGTATTCAAATTGAAAATTCTGTGAGTTTACGAAAAAAATAAAATTTTTCGGAAGTCAACGGGTTAAATATTTTTTTCATTTGAAACAACAATCCATACAGTTCACTATTACTTTGTTTAATATACTTTGAGCAATAATATTCAGATTTGTCTTATATACAACACTTCTATTCTAGGTCGCTTCTGTAAATGAGAATAAAATTGTCATTAAACCGAAAAAGAAGGGCAAAAAAGCTAAGGAGACCAAGGAAGCTCTAAAAAAAGTTGTCGAACCTACCGAAGGCCTTGTTAAAAATGTTAAAGAAGTAAATAGTGGTGCCATTATTGTAGAATGTAAAAATAAAGACGCCTGTGAAAAAGTCCAGCTAAAGGTAAGAGAAGGTATTGGAAACGATTACGAAGCAGAGAAAACAAAAAATAAGGATGAAATAAAAAAGAAAATAAAAATTGTTGGTTTAATTGAAAAAGTTAGCAATGAGCGTTTGGTAGAATGCTTAACTAAGCAAAATGACTCATGTAACGGAAAGGATTTTAAAGTGTTAAAACTGTATGAAAATACCAATCGTAGAGAAGTAAGCTACATTGCGTTAGTGGAAACAGATGCAGTAACATTCGATAATGTATTGCAACAAAAGAAACTATATATAGAGTGGGATACTTGCGTCGCTTACGAGCATATAAGTGTTGTGAGGTGTTTAAATGTCTGGGATATAAGCACAAAGCAGCTGAGTGCACGAATAAAGTAGCTTGCAGCAAATGTGCTGGACCCCATGATAGCAAAGAGTGCACATCTAACATTGTTAAATGTGTAAACTGTAGCGAACTTGTTCAAAAAAAACTTATTGACGTCGATGTTAGTCATTACGCTTTCAGCAAAGATTGTCCTGCGTATAAAAAATATTCGCAGCCAAGAAATAAGGCACGAGTTTAGCAACGAATACCAGAGGAGCTAAGTTGTATATATTTAAATATTAGTAGTATCGTCGCCAATAAAGCTGAACTAGAGCGTCTGATAGATGTACATAAACCACATTTAATATTTTGTTCGGAGACTTGTTCGACTGAAGAAATAACGAATCAAGAGCTACAGATACAAACATATAAACTTGTACGGTGCGATTCCCACAGCAGGCACACAGGCGGTGTGCTAATATATATAAATGAAACAATTGAATAATCAATAAGTTACAACAGAACATTAAACAAGAACATCTGGTGTATTATACTAAAAGTTAAAAATATTTTCCCCCAATATCAAATAGCTCTGATATATCACTCACCGAGCTCAAGTGATGCAGAATTTATAACGTACTTATACGAAATTTTAAATAATAACTGCGTAACACAGGATAATATTATCTTCGTGGGCGATTTCAATATAAACCTTTACAAGAGCACAACTTATAGTAAACAGTTAGTTGACTTATTTCGATCCTTTGCTATGGAGCAAAAAATAGATTTTTATACACGAAAGGGCGATAAGACAGATACATTGATCGACTTGTTATTTACAGATAGTAGCTCTATATCATGTTTAAAATTAGAAGAGTTTCAGATTTCAGATCATGAAACGATTAAATTCAAAATCAAATTACATAATTTATTTCAGATGAGAACGAAGAGAACAATAATTTCCTGGGAAAATTATACAAGTGACAGCCTTGTTAATGAATTACGACAGCTTAACTACACTGGCTTTGAAAATCTGAGCATCGAAAAAAAGGCAACATTCCTATATAATACGATATCAAGCGCAGTGACCACTCTGACATACTCCTAAGAAGTCAGTGTCAAACTTATGAACAAGTGGTATGATTTTGAGCTGGCTAACTTAAATAAACGTAAACTAAATCTTTACAAGATCAGCCTATCCACTGGAGAATGGAGTGAATATTATAGTGCGAAACGCCAATATAAACTGCTAATTAAGATAAAGAAAAACCAAGTACATGGAAAACAAAATCAACCATAGTGCTGGTGATAGTAAGGTCATGTGGAAAAACTTGAAAAATTCCATAAGCATGGCTAAAGAAAATAATGGTATTAAAAAAATTAAAATAAACGACCAACTCTACACAGAGGAAAATGAAAGAGCGCAGTCTTTGAATGACTATTTCATTGCTAGTATATTGGAGATTAGCATGAATATTCCTACTTCTTTTAGTAATGAAGGTACTATAGATGAGCAAAAAGGCCCTAATGTTTTTAAGTTTCTGAAAGTATCCACTTCAGAGATAGTTGATATAGTAAGTAAGTTTAAAAATAAAATTGGAGGGAAGAAACTTGTGTCGGAAAGAGTCGTTAAATACTACATAACGTATACAGGTTTTTTCTATTCTCAACTTGTTAATGAGAGCTTAGATAAAGGTCTCGTTCCTAGTTTATGGAAATCTTCTATAGTTGTGCCATTAGAAAAAGTTAAAAATACCATCAAAGCTGAGGAGATAAGACCTATTAACACGTTACAATGTGATGAAAAAATTTTGGAAACAGTGGTAAAAATCAGCTGGTAAAATATTTAGAAGATAATGTAATTATTATACCTCAACAATCTGGTTTTCGAAAGAAACATTCATGTGAAAGTGCTTTGAATTTGGTTGTAGCTAACTGGAAAGAAGACTTAAGCAGGAAAAAACACATATTAGCTGTGTTTTTGGATTTAAAGCGTGCATTCGAGACGATCGACCAAAACTTAATGCTGAAAAAGCTTTCTTGCATTGGCGTTTCTGGTATAGAACTAAAATGGTTTCAGGACTTCCTAATTAACAGATACCAAAGAACAGTGATTGGAACGTCCGTATCGGATAAAAGGGAGGTACCTGTTGGTCTACCTCAAAGGTCTGTGCTGGCACCCATACCGTTCAATATATATATTAATGATATAACTAGCTCCATTAAGCACTGTGAAATAAAATTGTTTGCTGATGATACATTGCTGATGATAAGTGGGAACAATATTACTGAAATATATGCTAAGCTGCAAGAAGATTTTAACAGCGTATATGGTTGGTTATGCGTAAACAGACTAAAAGTGAATGTCAATAAAACGAAATTTATGGTTATATCTAGACGCAATTTTCAAAACAGTGAGCTGCAAAACTTAAATATAAATAACGAACTAATTGAAAAAGTCAGCACCATAAAATACTTGGGAATAAAAATAGATGATAAGCTGAATTTCAACGAGCACGTGGATTATACGGTAGGAAAAATAGCGAAAAAGTTATATTTTACACAACGAACCTGCAAATATTTAAATAGAAGGTATAAAATCATCGTCTACCGATCTATAATCGAACCTCATTTTATTTATTGCCCAACTATATTTTTCATCTTGCGAGATAGTCAGATATACAAGCTACAAAAGCAACACAACCGCGCTATGAGATTCATTTTCAAAAAACGGTATGACACACCTATCAGGGACATGCTATGCTCTCTTAATTGGCTTAGCATTAGACAGCAACTTTTTTATTATACCATAAAATTTATTAAAAACATAATAGAAGGAACTTTGCCTGCGTATTTGAGGACTAATATAAAATATGTAAAACATATGCACTCTGTAAATACTCGTAATAAAAATGATTTTAATCTGCCGGCTTATAAAACTGAAGCAGACAAATGTAATCTGTATTATAAAGGTCTTAAATCCTATAATGAACTACCGAATGATATTAAATCATGTCATTCCAATAAATTTAAACAAAAATTGTACAATTATTGCAGAACACTACCAATTTAGTGCTGGACAGGCGGACTTCCATAGCACCGATAGAAGTGCAGCGAAACTATACTGCTATGTAGCGCCAAGACTTCCAAGCTCTTGTACGCATACAAAAAAGGTTGCCGAAGCACATACTGAAGCGCATCACTCGATTAACTCAGTGCACCGCCGTGCAGATGTTGCCTTCGCGCTTTACTAACATGCGTAAAATGCCTACATACTACACAAGCACAACGCTTTGTTCATCTGGAAGTCTCCCATCCATAGTACTCCAAGGTAGGACATAGATGTAACTATTCTAGATTGCATAGTCCAGAAGACAATTATAAACATGTAAAATTGATTTAAGTTAGGCTTAGGAAAGCCGTAATAAATAAATACATTACATTACATTATCACAACTGAAAATGAAAAGTGATATTTGGCTGAAGTGATAAAGTTACACAATTCTATATAAATCTGTAATTTACGAAGCTTCACTGGATGAGTCTTGATCTCCATAATACAAATGCATTGCAAAGTGCGCATTACTGAACAGGATAATCAAAATGCGCTTAATTTAGAACAACCAAGTCTCAAATGATACTTGTATTTTTATTTGTTTGCGAGAAGCGTTCTACTGTATATTGTCACAATCAAAATTTTAGATACTTACGATTTAAAAACTAATGCTAGTTTAAAAATAAATACTTCTACCTTATACAAAAAATTCAAAATATGAAGGTAATATCATTATTCTTTCCTCTCAGTGGCAGATCATGGCCGCCACAGAATATAACAGTTTCTATAATAGACGATATGAATTTTCTATTCTCCTCCACTATTTTTTCGTGCCCAATTTTGTAATGACAGGTTGATTGGTGTTATTTCCAAAAAGTTCTTTGCTTCTCTGACTGCTCCCAGGTGCCATTGATTTGTAGAGTGCTTTTTGCAATATTCATGCATTGCTCGGTTTTTTTTATCAATGATCCTAGAACACCTTGAACATATTTCGGCGGAAAAAGAACACAATATAAACACAATGCTTCCTTCAGTTTTTTTCGAATACTGAAGCCAAGGAGAATACATTTTCAGCCATTCAAATTTAAATTTCCGGCCTAAGCCTTCGAAGTCGTCATTAAAATTATAATTTTCTGACGGTACACAACATTTCTTTAGAAATTCCATCTTGTTAGTAGTTGATATCTGTGATGATCGTCCAACACAAAAGCCTAAATCGTGTGAGTGATATTCTTCCAAACTTGTTTCATTTAAACATGATGATGCTGAAGTGAAAGAACTTTTTTTAACACCATCGGAGAAATTTGTAGGTTGATGACTAGAGGTCGTAGTTTGGCATTCATCACACTTCGAAGTGCATTCTTTAGGATCGTTCGATGGAATATCTGTTAAATTTTCTACAAATACGAGCAATTATTTGTTATTGAAAAACTCACAATGAATGTTGTGAGCATGAAGCTATAATTTTTACCAATCACAAAATTCATTAGCATGTATACGCAGGTAATGTTCTAGGACAGTGGCCGAGTGCTAAAAAAATACCTACAAAGTGGTACCCAAAAACGCTTTTTGCACAGCATTTCTGCGCAGAACAGTTTTACCTACAAATATTTTTGTGTGTACAACAAAAACAAAAGAACCACATGAATACTTCAAATTGGTTTTTCAAAAATCTCGAGAAATATCAGGGATATAGGGTTTATGGTTTCTGCTTCGATATCCTGGGGTCAAAACGCGTTTTTGGGTACCACTTTCGGATTTTTAGCTTTTTTTTTAGCACTTGGCCACTGTCCTAGGACATTACCTGCGTATACGTGCTAATAAATATTGTGATTGGTAAAAACACAAAAAAATTATATCATTCATTCAAACCTTTTGAACATGTAGGCTTCTCTTGCAGACTCAAACAAGAAGCAGCAACTTCTTCAACCCGAGTCGGGGGTTCCACAATCTTTCGTTTTTGTGCTGTGAAGACACAAGTATACAATTTGGGTTGAAGCAAGAACACGACTTTTTGAGGAAGATAAGCTTCAAATGCGAATCCCTTCAATTTGAATAGTTGTGTGATTTGTGTGGAAATGCATTGTATACTTTAAATCTTTCAGCCTGGCTTGAAAAATTTTAATTAATAAAACTAATTTTGGTAATATTCTAGAACAGGGATCAACTTCAAAAGCATTTCCAACAAGTAAGGAAGGTTAAGTTCGGGTGTAACCGAACATTACATACTCAGTTGAGAGCTATGGTGACAACATACGGGAAAAAAACCATGTAGGAAAATGAACTGAGGGAAACCCTGGAATGTGTTTGTATGACATGTGTATCAAATGAAAGGCATTAAAGAGTATTTTATGAGGGAGTGGGCTATAGTTCTATAGGTGGACGCCATTTAGGGATATCGCCATAAAGGTGGATCAGGGTTGACTCCAGAATTTGTTTGCACTATATGGGTATCAAATGAAAGGTGTTAATGAGTATTTTAAAAGGGAGTAATCCAAAGTTCCATAGGTGGACGCCGTTTCGAGATATCGCCATAAAGGTGGACCAGGGGTGACCCTAGAATTTGTTTGTACAATATGGGTATCAAAAGAAAGGTATTGATGAGGGTTTTAAAAGGGAGTGGTGGTAGTTGTAAAAGTGGTCGCCTTTTCGAGATATCGCCATAAAGGTGGACCATAGGTGACTCTAGAATGCGTTTGTACAATATGGGTATCAAACGAAAGGTGTTATTAAGTATTTTAAGAGGGAGTGGGCCTTAGTTCTATAGGTGGAAGCCGTTTCGAAATATCACCATAAAGGTGGACCAGGGGTGACTCAAGAATGTGTTTGTACGATATGGGTATCAAATTAAAGGTATTAATGAGGGTTTTAAAAGGGAGTGGTGGTAGTTGTATAGGTGGTCGCCTTTTCGAGATATCGCCATAAAGGTTGACCAGGGTTGACTCTAGAATGCGTTTGTACAATATGGGTATCAAACGAAAGGTGTTAATGAGTATTTTAAAAGGGAGTGGGCCTTAGTTCTATAGGTGGACGCCTTTTCGAGGTATCGCAATAAAGGTGGACCGGGGGTGACTATAGACTTTGTTCGTACGTTATGGGTATCAAATGAAAGGTGTTAATGAGTATTTTAATAGGGCGTGGGGCTTAGTTCTATAGGTGGACGCCTTTTCGAGATATCGCCATAAAGGTGGACCAGGGGTGACTCTAGAATGTGTTTGTACGATATGGGTATCAAATTAAAGGTATTAATGAGAGTTTTAAAAGGGAGTGGTGGTAGTTGTATATGTAAAGGCGTTTTCCAGATATCGATCAAAATGTGGACCAGGGTGACCCAGAACATCTTCTGTTGGATACCGCTAATTTATTTATATATGTAATACCTTGCCAAGAATTCAAGGCTTTTTTATTTCTCCCTGCAGAACTTTTTCATTTTCTTCTACTTAATATGGTAGATGTCACAACCATTTTACAAAGTTTTTTCTAAAGTTATATTTCGCGTCAATAAACCAATCCAATTACCATGTTTCATCCCTTTTTTCGTATTTGGTATAGAATTATGGCATTTTTTTCATTTTTCGTAATTTTCGATGTCGAAAAAGTGGGCGTGGTCATAGTCGGATTTCGTTCATTTTTTATACCAAGATAAAGTGAGTTCAGATAAGTACGTGAACTAAGTTCAGTAAAGATATGTCGATTTTTGCTCAAGTTATTGTGTTAACGGCCATACGGAAGGACAGACGGACGACTGTGTATAAAAACTGGGCGTGGCTTCAACCGATTTCGTCCATTTTCACAGAGAACAATTAGCGTCATAAAATATATGGCCCTACCAAATTTCAATAGGATTGGTAAATTTTTGATCGACTTATGGCATAAAAAGTATCCTAGACTAATTAAATGAAAAAGGGCGGAGCCAGGCCCATTTTGAAACTTTCTTTTATTTTTGTATTTTGTTGCACCATATCAATACTGGAGTTGAGTGTTGACATAATTTACTTATATACTGGAAAGATATTAAATTTTTTGTTAAAATTTTACTTAAAAAAAAATTTTTTTAAAGTGGGCGTGGTCCTTCTCAGATTTTTCTAATTTTTATTAAGCGTACATATAGTAATAGGAGTAACGTTCCTGCCAAATTTCATCATGATATCTTCAACGACTGCCAAATTACAGCTTGCAAAATTTTTAAATTACCTTCTTTTAAAAGTGGGCGGTGCCACGCCCATTGTCCAAAATTGTAATAATTTTCTATTCTGCGTCATAAGATAAACTCACCTACCAAGTCGCTTTATCTGTCAATTGGTAATGAATTATAGCACTTTTTCGGTTTTTCGAAATTTTCGATATCGAAAAAGTGGGCGTGGTTATAGTCCGATATCGTTCATTTTAAATAGCGATCTGAGATGAGTGCTCAGGAACCTACATACCAAATTTCATCAAGATACGTCAAAATTTACTCAAGTTATCGTGTTAATGGAAGTGATATATGGAAGTCTATATCTATCTCGATTCCTTATACCTGTACAGTGTACAACCAACCGCTATCCAATCAAACTTAATATACTCTGTGAGCTCTGCTCAACTGAGTATAAAAATATCTGGAAGGTTGTCGAAAGACGCGTTTTGAGTTCGGTATTATTAAACCGAAAGCGGGAGTCCAAAATTTTGCTTTGTCAAAAGATACGCACCAAAAAAACACAAAATGACCCCGGATATGCGCTAGTGCATATATGTATTATGGTGGATGTCAAACCCGGCCAAGTGCCAGGTCCATGACAAAGTTCAGGAAGATTTTGTAGTATCACCGTAATATATATATGTATTTGTACGCGCTAGTGCATATATATATTATGGTGGATGTCAAACCCGGCTAAGTGCCGGGTCCCTGACAAAGTTCAGGAAGATTTTGTAGTAATACCGTAATACATATATTTGTACGCGCTAGTGCATATATATATTATGGTTGATGTCAAACCCGGGTAAGTGCCAGGTCCCTGACAAAATTCAGGAATATTTTGTACTATCATCGTAATATATACTATATTTGTACGCATTTGTGCATATATGTATTATGGTGGATGTATTTTCTGGCGCCCGCTGGTAATTTGCATTTTTCTGGAGTTTTCGCCTTGCGCCATTGCGATTTTATGAAATATAGAATAGATTTATTAATTAATACAATATCTCGAAACAAACAATAATACATCACAAAAGTGTGTAAAATGCATTTCAAAAGCGGGCGGCAGAAAATTCACCATCCAAAATTTCAGCAAACTCTGCCCGAATAACGTGTTGGCGCCTCTTTTTGGAATTACCAAGGTTAATTGCAGACTGCAATTTTATAGAAATGTGACTAAATTTAACCAAATGGTAGCCACTGTGGTTAAAAGTGCTAAGGTTATCAGTAGTAAACATCTTACCTTTAAAAAATTTGCGTATGTCCATCTTTGTAATTTATTATTAAACAATTAAACTCTTTTTTTTTGAACTTTAAATCAATGGCAGAGAAAATAAGTCTCCATAAACCAAAATTATTCCAAGAATTATGTATTCATTTCCAAGTAATTTTAACTAAACCAATCCAAGTATAAATGTATTCCAAGAATGTTGTATTGAAATCCAAGTAATTATAATAATTACATACTTTCCACTTCAAGAATATAATTTAATTGTAATAACGACGTGATAAAAAACTATTACTCAAGTAGTCATATTTGGACATGAAATACTACAGGGTGATCAATTGCATTCAACTACACCAAAATTTGGTACTCCAACTAAAAAGCTGAACCGATAAAAACATCTGTAAACTTTTGCCATTTTTTTAACCTTTTTTCGGTAATTGTTATATAAAAAATGCATCCCACTAAAATTAAAAATGGCAAAAAAATAAAATAAAAGTAATTGTATAAATACGCAAACGTCATTATAGCTGAGAAGTTGCATTTTATTTTGCGAGTTTTAAATTATAATATCTAAATTGTAATACTAGTTTGTGACAACAATAAGTGCGAAAACCTAGAGTTCATTTTCAAACAATTGGTTTGCTTTGAAAAGTAAAGATTTTGTGAATTTTAAACTTTTTGATCAATTTCTTATTATTCATTTTGTGTTCGCCGAGTCATTGTGCATTTGTGTTTTTGTTGCAATTTTGATTGGCACCTTTTCACCTTGAAATTGTTTTTGTGCGCACAGTTTTTGTTTTTCTCGCATTTTACTGTCTTCCCAGCTGTTTGCGTCGCTTTTTAAATGTCAAGTGACAGTAACTCTAAAACTGCTAGCTACCGCTAAGCTCCCAAACTTTCAGAGTTGCTTTATATATAACCTTTCTCATTCTCAGTGCTATTCCAACTGTTTTTTCTTTGTAATTTACAAACATATCTTTACCATTTCTATATTCTTATACTAGTCCATTTTCATTATCTTTCTATAAAAAATGACTTGCATTTTCAAAAACTGTCAGTGGTACTGTCTGAGTACCATATACCCCCGGTACCACCGTGAAGTATTCCGTCGGGAGGTAGATTGAGCACTAAGCTCTACGTCTGTCGGAGTCAGGTTGCGCAATTCCATCCAATTTAATGTCAAGAAACAAGAAGCAGTGAATTATACAAGTGCCAAACGGCGTGGATCTTTTGCAAATCGTTCAAAAACTCTGAGTACCATACCCTTTCCTTTATCCTTGACCATTTTCCTATGTACACTCATCATGCATAATCCTAAAAAAAATTAATCATATTCATCATTACAATCTGAGAATAACTTTAAGATTTTCATCACTTTTCTTACCATTCAAACGATTTTCGAACCTTGTTGAGCGAAGCCAAGTCTTTACTCTTCTCAACGTGCTAAAGGTCCGTTCTATGGAGCTTGTCGTACAAGGTAATGCGATAGCAATATACAAAGCAAGCTTCGTTGTTGGATAAAACATTTCCGTTTCTTGAACCTCACACAGGTCTAACTTATGAAGTTCTTCAGCTTTTAAGTGTTTGTCCTTCCAATGAAAATACCACAATTCGGCCTCCGCAGCAAAACTTTTAGGAGCGTAAAACTGAATAAAATTTTCTGTTGCTTTCTTGAGGTCTTGGAAATTTATTTTCAACATGTTAGCTGGGTGCAAGTGAAACAATGTATACGTTGGCAAGTTCTCTTCAGGAAATCTTTGCTCCAGTGAGGCGACAAATGAATCTAAATACGGAATTAAAAGTGATCTCTTCCAAAATTGAGAGTCATCAGAAGCAGGATGATCCGAGCGATGTTTTTCACGGTCCACAGTCCTCAGTTTTTGTAGTTCTAATCGTAGTTGTTCAGCAATCGACTTTGAATCTGTCAAAAGTTCATAAGTTCCAAAATCCGCATTCATTCGATGATCTTTTGCTAATTGAATGATCCGTTGGATTTGTTTTCTGCACGAAAGAAGATCCAACTGCTTTGATTGTAAAATATTAACCACTGGCTCAAGATAAGACGAGTATTTCGAAATCAAAGAAAGACATATGATGAAAGTTGATTGATTGATAGTTGAGTGCAGCTGAAAGGCAGTTGTTTTTGTTGAAGTGTTTCCATCGATGAAAAGTTCTTTGAATCCATTAACGATGCTGACAAAGTGCTGTAAAAAGATCGAAATATTCCTGTATTTCTCTGACCATCGTGTTTCGCAAAAAGCAGGAATATGTGGAATATATTTCCTACTGGCAAGAGAAAAACGATAAAAATTGATGACGTCCTTGATTGTTTCAATAGTATTACGAATTTCGGGGACTTTATTTAAATCATTTACTACTAAATTCAATTTGTGACTTGCGCAATGAAAGTATAAAGCTTGAGGATATTTCTCCCTCAAAATAGCTTGCACACGACTTTCTTTTCCTGACATTGTTGAACGACCGTCATACCCTTGTCCTTTAAGTTTCATAGGATCAAGTCCTGTTTCAGAGATAAATTTGAAAAATAAATTTTTTTTGATTTATTTCTATACTTGTGTTGACATATTTAATTAAATATGAACCTTGAAGTTCTATACTTTCATTTTCAAATTGTGCATTACCATTTAAATTATTAAGAAAAATTATGTCATCTGAAATCATTTCTACTGATTTTACATGTTGGTTATTTACTTTAGTACAATTATTTATTTTACTTTTTAGCAGGTGTACTATGCACGTGCAATTCGTGATATCTTTTACAATATCTCTTGAACAAATTGATAAATTCATATATGATTTACAAATTTCTGTTTTTCCATTAATTTTATTTATTGACTTGTACTCTATTTTATTAATGCTTTCTCCTATTTTTATCGGTCTTATTTCTAAAGCTCTACAGTCGATTTTTTCTGTTGTAGGTAAACTTATAACGTAAATAAGACTTTCTTTATTTGAAGCAATTTTTATTTCTGCAAACTCTAGTGCTTCGTCTAGATTTATAAAGGGTATATTTTCATTTTCTAAAAAACTTTTCCTTATATCCATTTCCTTATTGGATAAAATGTATGAGTTGACTATATTTGATTTTGCCCAGTGAATGGCATAAGCTATATTAATAAGTTATTCCTTCAAAATTTCTAACTTGAATTTTATTTGTAATACAATTTCATTATATATTTCTTTCTCTTTCTTCACTAATTTAGATATTTTATAATATTTTCAATGATTTCGTTTATTTTTTCGTAGCTTAATTTATTTATGACAACTTGCCTATTATTATTTTCTAAAACATTATTCATTTTTTCGGTGAGGATTTCGAAGTCGCTGTGGTCTGGATTTCCAGCTATCCATTTGCGCACTGAAACTATGAAGTCTAATGATCTTTTATTGCTATGTTTGACTATCCTAATTCTATCTAGATAAATTTTCCAAAAATATCTTTTATGGTAATTTTTCTCTTTGTCCAGTATAACGACATTTTCAAAATCTGGACAGTGCCCTGTATCCTTACAATGGGCTGTTAAGACCGTCTTATTTTCAGAATTACTGTTTCTAAGTTTAATATTTGATTTGTGAGCGGAAATCCTTGTCTTTAATTTTAATTTTGTTGTCCCTACATATACCTTCTCGCATACGTTGGATCCGTCGCCGTTGCATGGTATTCGGTAAACCACGTCAGATTTCTCGTACTTCAATATTCTATCCTTCGTATTGCTATAAATCTGCCTCAATGTATTATGATATGTAAAAGCTATTTGGTACTTCTCATTGTCATATAAATTCGAGCTCTTAATCCTCTCCGCTATTCCCTGTACATATGTGATTGTATTGTATATTTTATCATTTGATGGATCCATCACCACTGTGGCATAGAAATCCCGGACCAGTTTATTAATTAAGTTATGAGGGAACTCATTCTGTTCTAAAGTTTTTTGAATAATCTTAATGTTTTTTCTGTGATATATTTTATCGCTTATTGTTAGGACTCTATCTATAAGGTTTTCAGCCGTGTTTATTATTGTTTTTCTTTGATGTTTCGAGTTGAAGTTCACCAGTCTACCGGAAGATGTGGGCTTTCTGTACCAATCTATGGATATTTTATTGTTTTTTCTATTTACTAACGTATCTAAGTACGGTAGGTGTCCTTCTTTTTCCATATCTATTGTGAACTTAATGGACTTGTTGTAGTTATTGAGCCCACTGAGCATTTTACCGATGTCCTTTGTTTTTACGATCGCAAACAAGTCATCTACGTATTTGGTTAAAAGTCGTGGTTTACTTGTAGCGTCCCTCTCGAATTTAGCAAGTAGTTCTTCCATGACAATGTCCGCTATGACTGGGGAAGCTGGTGATCCCATCGGCACTCCTGTACGCTGTTCATATATCTTTTCGTGGTATTTAAAGTATCTGTTAAGACCGTCTTATTTTCAGAATTACTGTTTCTAAGTTTAATATTTGATTTGTGAGCGGAAATCCTTGTCTTTAATTTTAATTTTGTTGTCCCTACATATACCTTCTCGCATACGTTGGATCCGTCGCCGTTGCATGGTATTCGGTAAACCACGTCAGATTTCTCGTACTTCAATATTCTATCCTTCGTATTGCTATAAATCTGCCTCAATGTATTATGATATGTAAAAGCTATTTGGTACTTCTCATTGTCATATAAATTCGAGCTCTTAATCCTCTCCGCTATTCCCTGTACATATGTGATTGTATTGTATATTTTATCATTTGATGGATCCATCACCACTGTGGCATAGAAATCCCGGACCAGTTTATTAATTAAGTTATGAGGGAACTCATTCTGTTCTAAAGTTTTTTGAATAATCTTAATGTTTTTTCTGTGATATATTTTATCGCTTATTGTTAGGACTCTATCTATAAGGTTTTCAGCCGTGTTTATTATTGTTTTTCTTTGATGTTTCGAGTTGAAGTTCACCAGTCTACCGGAAGATGTGGGCTTTCTGTACCAATCTATGGATATTTTATTGTTTTTTCTATTTACT
Source organism: Eurosta solidaginis (assembly GCF_040869045.1). Lineage (NCBI taxonomy): Eukaryota > Metazoa > Arthropoda > Insecta > Diptera > Tephritidae > Eurosta > Eurosta solidaginis. Next base: position 224,831,364 of record NC_090319.1, read on the forward strand.
AACGTATCTAAGTACGGTAGGTGTCCTTCTTTTTCCATATCTATTGTGAACTTAATGGACTTGTTGTAGTTATTGAGCCCACTGAGCATTTTACCGATGTCCTTTGTTTTTACGATCGCAAACAAGTCATCTACGTATTTGGTTAAAAGTCGTGGTTTACTTGTAGCGTCCCTCTCGAATTTAGCAAGTAGTTCTTCCATGACAATGTCCGCTATGACTGGGGAAGCTGGTGATCCCATCGGCACTCCTGTACGCTGTTCATATATCTTTTCGTTGTATTTAAAGTATCTGTTTTCCTTTATGCAAAATTTAACAATAGTGAGAAACAGTTCCTTGTTCAACGTCGTGTATTCTTTTATATGATCCCATTTTGTAGATATGATTCCGATGGCCACATCAACAGGAATGCTTGGGAACAGTGATACCACATCGAAGGACACTAAACTTTCATCATCACTTATATATGTGTCTTTGACTCTACTTTTGAATTCGGTGGAGTGTTTTACGTTATATTTCGACGAATTTGTTAAATTTTTAATTATATTGACCAAATATTTACAAAGATTGTAAGACGGGGAGCTAATAGATGAGCAAATAGGACGGAGTGATATGCCTTCTTTATGTATTTTCTGGGTGGATAGGCATTTTTACAAAGAAGAAAATTCTTTCCTTTTACATCTATGGAACCGTTGTTAAACATTCTTTGTACTATCTCATTATTTCTTTCTTGATATTTGTACGTCGGGTCACGATTTAAAACTCTATACATAGATATGTCGTTGACCAATGTTTGTATCTTTTTATCGTATTCATTCTTTTCCATCACCACCGTAACGTTGCCCTTATCGGCACTAAGCACAAGTAATTCTCTATTGTTTTTAAGGAACCTTTTTGTATCCTCTAAGGTTTTTCGTATGAAAATGTCCCGAGAAAAATGTTTTTCTTTTTCGAAAGAGAAAACTTAAAAGTCCAATACTAACTTGATGCAAGTTGATTAAAAAGGAGAAAAGAAAAAGAAATGAGAAAAATTTTAAAATTTTTTTTGATTTTCCTCTTTCCCTTTTTCCCTTTTATTTTCAAAAATTTTTTCAAATTTTTTATTTTTTTTGTTGGTAAAAATTTTTTTTGATTTTTTGTTTTTACTTTTGTTTTCTTATGAACCACTATGTCCGATTCTGTTATGACTATTGATGTATTGTTTTCCTTAACTATCTCCTTTTTATAGCGGGGGGTTAGTTTGATACCGTATCGTTTATTGATTTTAATGTAGATGGTCTGACCTGGGATATAGTCCTTACAGGGTGTCCTCTTTTTGTTATGGTATTGCAGATCTTTTTCCTGTGTAGCTTTCAGTCTCTGTATGTTATTTCGTCTTGCTGCTTCGTATTGTTCAGGTTTAATGTGAATTCTACGTCCGAAAAAGTTTTCTATAAGTTTCTGTCCAGTTGTTGAGTGAATTGAGAAATTGTATTCGTAAATGGCTCTGTGGAGTAATTCTTCAAAGGCCCTGTCTATGTTTTCGGCTTTTAAACACCTTAATATTTCTGCAAGGGTTGAATGGACGCGTTCGACCTGTCAATTGGTTATGCTTGTGTGTGGTGGGGTTTTGTAGATTTTAATTCTCAACTGATCTTCTAACATGAAAGTTATCGAATGGGAGTTAAGTGACTTTTCATTGTCTATGACTATTGTTTGGGGTACTCCAAATGTGAAAACGATTTGTCGTAAAGGCTCGCGTATGTCTTCCGTTAATCTAGATTTAATTACTCTTGCTTGGGCGTACTTTGAATACTTGTTTATAGCGGTTAGCACCAATTTTTTTCGGCTATAAATATGTCTATATGGATGATTTGCCCTGGATATTCGGGAATTGGAGTTTACTTTACTTCGGGTTTGTTTGGATTTCTATCGTATTTGATTTCGGAACAGATTCTGCACTATTTTACTAGTTTGTTTATTTTAGCCTGCATTTTGGGGAAGTAAAATTTTTCTATAATTGGTTTTTTTTCCTATTGCATTCCTATGGGCTCTTTTGTGTTCAGTCAAAATTTGTCGTTCTTGTTGTTCGCCCGTTTGTAAGTCCTCTACTTGCGATTGGGTGAATCTAATTTTGAAGGTGTTAAAATGTATGGGGTATAACTTCTGAATTTGGCCCATTATCTCCTCCGAGGTAAATAAGCCGTTGATTACAGACGTGTTTAAACATCGTTGTAACAAATGTCTAAGATCTTCGGTGGCGCAATTTGGTTGAGTGATTGTATGTCTATGGTATGCTGGAAAGGGGATTTTGAAATTATAAGATTTTTGTTGTCCAACAAGTAACCATTGATTTTTAAATACGTTAATTGGAGCTTCTGTTTGGTATTAGATTGTGTCCTGAACTATCATCCGAATGGGTGGCAATGGTTACTGAATTAATTTCTGGGGGTCGGGAGAGGGTGTCGGCTACAATGTTAGTTTTACCTGGTTTGTATTTAAGTTCGTGGTCGTATTCCTCCAAAATTGATTTCCATATTTGCAGTTTTGTGTTGTCGTTTTTATTACTTAGAGCGTAGGTGAGGGGTTGGAGGTCCGTGAATATTTTGATTTTGGCTGTGCCCTAAAGATAATTTCGTAAGGATTTAAGTGACCATATTATTGCCAGCATTTCGTTTTCATTAGCGACGTAGTTTTCCTCCGTCTTTGTTAGCGTCCTTGAAATAAACGTAATCGGCTTACCGTCCTGTTCTAACACTGCACCAATGGCGTGTTTCGAGGCGTCTGTTATTAGATGGATTTTTTTTTGATAGTTGGGATAGGTCAGTATTACTTCTCTTGAAATTAATGCATTTTTGATTTGGTTAAGTGCTTCTTTAGCTATGTTGTCCAACTGAATGAGTTTATTTTTTGAGTGATTTTTCGATACTCTTCCGTCTTCTCCTCTAAGTCCTCTAAGAAGACTAGTGAGAGGTTTGGCTATTTTAGCATAGTCTTTGATAAATCGTCTGTATTAGCCGGAGAGGCCTAGGAAAGATCTTAAGTCTTTCAGTGTTAGTGGGTATGGAAAGTCAACTATTGCCTTCACTTTAGTGGGGTTTGTAGTGATTCCCTTAGATGAGACCAGAAATCCCAAAAATTCTATTTCGGTTTTACAGAATTCGCACTTGTCTATCTGTACTTTCATGTTTGCTTCCTGTAGGGTTTCAAAGACTTCATGGATATTATTGGCATGTGTTTTTTCGTCTTTGCTGAATATGATTATATCATCGATATAGACATAGCAGATTTTTTAAATATGTTTCCTTAAAATGTCATCCAACGTCCTTTGAAAAATGGCAAGAGCATTTTTGAGTCCAAAAGGCAATCGCGTAAATTCATATTTTCCATTTTTAACTGAAAAAGCAGTTTTCTCAAAATCAGATTCTTTCAATGGAATGTGGTGGAAACCGCTTTTCAGGTCTATTACTGAAAAGAAAGTATTTTTACCTAGTTGTGCTAAAACTTCATTGATGTCGGATATTGGATAACGATCAGCTATCGTTATGGCATTGAGTTTCCTATAGTCTATTACTAGTATGTATTTTTTTTCTAGAGAAGCATTCTGTTTTTTTGGTACAATCCATATGGGCGAGTTATATGGGGACCGTGAAGGTCTTATGATTCCGTCGTCTAACAATTTCTGTATTTGTTTTTCGACTTCTCCTTTTAAGGACATGGGATAGGGGTAGTATTTCGTGTAGACTGGTACGTTCGAGTTCGTCCTAATGGTGGCAACAACTATGGTGGTATAAGTTAACTTTTCATTGTGGTCAGAGAAGAGGTCAATATTTTTACTAACTAAGGAATTCATTACTTGTTTTTGAAAATTGTTCATATGTTCGTTTCGGATGTTGATATGGTCGACATCCTGTGAAATAAGCTGCTTAAGTTTTATTTTAATTGAATTATTTATGGTCATGAAACTTTCTTTTGTGTGAATAACTGCTGCTAATTCTTTCAGGCTATCATTTCCGAGTATCGCGTGAAAGGAGACGAGGGAGGGAAGGAGGTAAAACTTTACATTAACGTTTCGCAAATTGAAAAGGTTGACATATGGGTGATGGGTTATTTCTATTTGTCCTCCTACTGAGTTTGCTAAAAAGTTGCTGTCATTTTGAATTTTCCTTTTCACTCAGTAAGGCCGAATGTAATTTTTGTTTGATCCTGTATCTACTAAAATTTTTAAGATTTCTCCACTCTTCGTCCTGCAGCTAAAGTAAGGCAACGCAGAGTTCCTTATTCTAAACAAGTAAGGAAGGTTAAGTTCGGGTGTAACCGAAAATTACATACTCAGTTGAGAGCTATGGTGACAACATAACGGAAAATAACCATGTAGGAAAATGAACCGAGGGTAACCCTGTAATGTGTTTGTATGACATGTGTATCAAATGAAAGGCATTAAAGAGTATTTTATGAGGGAGTGGGCCATAGTTCTATAGGTGGACGCCATTTAGGGATATCGCCATCAAGGTGGATCAGGGTTGACTATAGAATTTGTTTGCACTATATGGGTATCAAATGAAAGGTGTTAATGAGTATTTTAAAAGGGAGTAATCCTTAGATCCATAGGTGGACGCCGTTTCGAGATATCGCCATAAAGGTGGACCAGGGGTGCCCTAGAATTTTTTTGTACAATATGGGTATCAAAAGAAAGGTATTATTGAGGGTTTTAAAAGGGAGTGGTGGTAGTTGTATTTTTGCCTTTTCGAGATATCGCCATAAAGGTGGACCAGGGGTGACTCTAGAATGTGTTTGTACGATATGGGTACCAAATTAAAGGTATTAATGAGGGTTTTAAATGGGAGTGGCGGTAGTTGTATAGGTGGTCGCCTTTTCGAGATATCGCCATAAAGGTGGACCAGGCGTGACTCTAGAATGCGTTTGTACAATATGGGTATCAAACGAAAGGTGTTAATGAGTATTTTAAAAGGGAGTGGGCCTTAGTTCTATAGGTGGACGCCTTTTCGAGGTATCGCAATAAAGGTGGACCAGGGGTGACTATAGAATTTGTTTGTACGATATGGGTATCAAATGAGAGGTGTTTATGAGTATTTTAAAAGGGCGTGGGGCTTAGTTCTATAGGTGGACGCCTTTTCGAGATATCGCCATAAAGGTGGACCAGGGGTGACTCTAGAATGTGTTTGTTCGATATTGGTATCAAATTAAAGGTATTAATGAGAGTTTTAAAAGGGGGTGGTGGTAGTTGTATATGTGAAGGCGTTTTCCAGATATCGACCAAAATGTGGATGAGGGTGACCCAGAACATCATCTGTTGGATACCGTAAATTTATTTATATATGTAATACCTGCCAAGATTTCAAGGGTTTTTTATTTCTCCCTGCAGAACTTTTTCATTTTCTTCTATTTAATATGGTAGGTGTCACAACCATTTTACAAAGTTGTTTCTAAAGTTATATTTCGCGTCAATAAGCCAATCCAATTACCATGTTTCATCCCTTTTTTCGTACTTGGTATAGAATTATGGCATTTTTTGCATTTTTCGTAATTTTCGATATCGAAAAAGTGGGCGTGGTCATAGTCGGATTTCGTTCATTTTCTATGCCAAGATAAAGTGAGTTCAGATAAGTACGTGAACTAAGTTCAGTAAAGATATGTCGATTTTTGCTCAAGTTATTGTGTTAAGGCCATGCGGAAGGACAGACGGACGACTGTGTATAAAAACTGGGCGTGGCTTCAACCGATTTCGTCCATTTTCACAGAGAACAATGTGTGTATGCCTCTACCAAATTTCAAAAGGATTGGTAAATTTTTGTTCGACTTATGGCATAAAAAGTATCCTAGACTAATTAAAGGGCGGAGCCACGCCCATTTTGAAATTTTCTTTTATTTTTGTATTTTGTTGCACCATATCATTACTGGAGTTGAGTGTTGACATAATTTACTTATATACTGTAAAGATATTAAATTTTTTGTTAAAATTTTACTTAAAAAAAAATTTTTTTTAAAGTGGGCGTGGTCCTTCTCTGATTTTGCTAATTTTTATTAAGCGTACATACAGTAATAGGAGTAACGTTCCTGGCAAATTTCATTATGATATCTTCAACGACTGCCAAATTACAGCTTGCAAAATTTTCAAATTACCTTCTTTTAAAAGTGGGCGGTGCCACGCCCATTGTCCAAAATTTTCTTTTCTACGTCATAAGGTCATCTCACCTACCAAGTTTCATCGCTTTATCTGTCTTTGGTAATGAATTTTCGCACTTTTTCCGTTTTTCGAAATTTTCAATATCGAAATAGTTGGCGTGGTTATAGTCCGATATCGTTCATTTTAAATAGCGATCTGAGATGAGTACTCAGGAACCTACATACCGAATTTCATCAAGATACGTCAAAATTTACTCAAGTTATCGTGTTAACGGACGGACGGACATGGCTCAATCAAATTTTTTTTCGATCCTGATGATTTTGATATATGGAAGTCTATATCTATCTCGATTCCTTTATACCTGTACAACCAACCGTTATCCAATCAAACTTAATATACTCTCTAAGCTCTGCTCAACTGAGTATAAAAAGTTTAAAATTTATTGTTGTTGAGCGTGTACTTCTTGTCCCCTGCCCTGTGCGCAAGTGTTGCAGCGATGTAAAAGTGTGCTATGTTCTCCGCCAACAGCGTTGCCGCAGCCGAAGCAGTATGCCCGCGTTTTCCGCTGCCGCCCGTACTCAGAACGGCAAAGGCGACATGACGGTCTACTTGACCTAGCCGCAAACGACGGTGCATTGCCTTCCATCGGTCTTGGTAATACCTGAAATGAAAAGAAAAATAAAAAACAAATAAATATATATTCTATTCTTGAATTTGAAAATGTTTTTCTTACCCTGACATCGAATGCTTCCATCGCATTGCGTATCCTTGTATATGAGGTTATATGGTTGTTCAGGGCACGTTCTTCGATATTTGGTGTGGCCAATTGTTTCGTTAGCAGTAACAAGAACGACCGCCGTCTGTCACTCCTTTTTATAGGCTTCATTTCGTTGTAAATCGTAAAAGCTGCCAATGCAGCGACATCCAGCATATTATAAAACTTGGCCAACTGCCATCGTGGTGTTGCTCTTTTGCAGCTGTCAGTGCCTAGCATTTGATCCACGGTATCAACGCCGCATTTGTTGGCGTTGTAATCTAATATGGCATAGGGCTTCCGATTCTCGGTTTGCTCGTCAACGCGGCAGGCGTAGTGCATTGTGGAGAGCACGTTCACCACTTTATTTTTTTTCGGCACGTATGAGCATAACGCTATATCCCCTTCCTTGAACCCAAATAATGTACTATTGATGGTGCGCTTCGGGTTCTTCTTGAACTCTTCTGGAATGAATGTTTTGTTGTAGCGCACTGTACCAACATATGCGGTCTTCCTCCTCATCAAAATACGAGCCAAGTCAAGAGTGGTAAAGAAATTATCCGCGTATATAGTACGGCCAGCATCTAAATATTTTTCCACAAGATCCTGCACTACGTTCTGCCCTTGGTTTATCTACCGTTGTTGGTTTGGCAGTTTTCCAGAATATATCATTCCTTTCACAGGATAATAACTCTTTGAGTCGCATAACCACCATACTTTCAAACCATACTTTGCTGACTTTGACGGAATATATTGTGTGAAGCGGGTGCGGCCTCTGTAAGGGAACAACTGCTCATCAACTTTTAGTGCTTCATGAGCAGTGTAAGCTGCTGCCAAGCTATTATTTATTATTTTATTTATTATTATTCAGTATTATCTTATAAAATGAAATTTAACAGATTTTAACATTAGTACATTAATGAACATACAATAAAGTAGATATAATAAGATAATAGCTAATGGCGTTGAGTGATCAAAATGAGAACAGTGATAACGCCATTTCTTCTAATGATTACAATGGAAGTTGGAATGCGGGGTGCAATCAAATAACATTTAATTGGAGTTAGAAAGGTTTAACATTGATGATGAATAAAATATTAAAATAAAGTATTTAAAATAAATAGAAATAAGCACATCGGTTCATTACGTAGCAAGCAACTTACAAGTGAGCATATTGTGTAAAATATGAAAGTAGCAAGAAAACATGTTGCAATGTTATAAAGGTTACAAATTGATGATAAAAATGTATCAAAATAAAATTTTTTTAAATAAAATGAAATAAAGTATTTAAATTCAATAGAAATAAAGTACATCGGTTCATTATATAGCAAGGAAATTACAAGTGAACTCATTAAATAAAAATAAAAAAGTAGTAATAAAATATGTTGCAATGTTTTTAAATTGGAAGCCAATTATGTGATAGGCCGTAACAGAACTTCAATATCTTCATGGCCCAACCCAAGAGCCCATAGTTTTACCTGCTTTAAGAAAACTCTTATTCTTCGAATTGTTTGTATATCTTCGGGAAGCTTATTGAAAATCATACACGATACTATGGTATAGCAGTTTCGATACAGAGTTATGCGTGACGCAGGAACAGTAATACTAGGTTCAAACACACACCAAATTGGCAATTTATACTATTTGGGCAATTTATTACGCAATTTGTCATATAATAAATTGTAATAATAAATTGCCAATTTAAAAAAAATTGCGTAATAAATTGTTTCAAACTGCAAATGCAACATTGTAAAGTGTGTTTATTGAGTATATTTAAATGTCAGCTACGCACGGCTGAACTATATGGTTGGCTCATCTCATCAGCTGATTTTATGTCTTTCATTTCACTGGAGTAGGGATTGTCAAAAGAAGATGGCAAACTCAAAATGAAACCAAAACATTGAACACAATTTCTTACAACACACAAAAATTTCAAAGTTTTATGTTTTCATTCCATTTCATTCGCTTAATACCAACACGCACATTTTGACAGTCTGAACAAAGGTATGTTTTTGCTGTAGAGATGAGCCAACCAGCTATCAAATTACTATTGTGTAAGCTAAATCGAGTTGTATGAACAGCACTCAATTCAAATCGAAATTTCCTCAATTTATTTTTCTGTTTGAACATAGTATAACAGTTGCATTAGAATTGCTCCTTAACATACGTGAAGTGTATATTGGACTATGTAGATAACCACTTCTCATAAAAAAAATTTTAATACTTTATAGTAGTACAAGTGTCTTACAGGGAGAATATTTAATCTTCTAAAGAGAATCATCGAGTGCGTTAAATGGTTAGCGTTACAAATTCTTCGTATAAGACACTTTTGCAACATTAAGAGTGGCCGAATTCTACTAGAATATGCACTGCCCCAGCAACTTATGCCATATTGAAGTTTTGACTGTACAAGTCCATAATACATCATTTTCAATACACTGTATGCACATAGTTATATAGCAGGCGATAAAAAGAGCGAAAAGTTGCTAGCAAGTAAACTTTCATGGATGAGATATGCGAAGACCAGCTTAGGTTATGATCGACTATAACACCCAGATATCTAAAATTATTGACAACTTCGACGTTGAAACACATTGCGTCACAGTTTAAATAAGGAAAATAATTAACTCGAGACTCGTTTTCAATACAAGCACTAGTACAAAGTTTGTGCCGCAAACAACTTGAAGATTGAAAAATAATATCACCACTAGTTGCTTCCTTTCCACCAAGACCAAAATACATTAGTCTAGTTTTATTGCTTACAATAAGCTTATGAGAAGCGAACCATTCTCTTAGGAGGCTCACATCGTGATTTATATCCACATAAAGATTAAAAGTATTGTTTGATCTATATGCGATTGCCAATTCATCGGCAAATGCTGTGACTTTTCCTACAAAAGACATTGAAAAAAGCGAGTTTATATAAATCAGAAATAAAATAGGTCCTAGGACCGAGTCCTGCGGGACACCCAAATCAATTAGTCTAGGTGAGCTTAGATTATTGTTTACTTTCACCTTTTGACTTCTTAAATTTAGATATGATTTAAACCAATCTAGAACGTTTCCACGGAAACCTGCTGAGTGCAACTTACTTAAAAGAATATTATGGTCAACCATGTCAAAAGCTTTTGTAATATCAACAAAAAGACTAGCACAAGTCCCTTTTACATCCATTGTTTTATAAATAAACGAGTATAAGTTAAGAAGAGCGTCTTCAGTAGGTACTCCTGACCGAAATCCATATTGCAATGGACTAAAAAACTTGATTTTCTCCAAATATTGCAAGACTCTGCATTTAACACTCTTCTCAAAAACCTTAGAGATTGATGGCAAGAGATAAATAGGTCTGTAGTTATTTTTATATTTCTTATTACCTTTCTTATGTAATGGTATGACAATAGCACATTTTAGATCGGCTGGAAACACTCCTGTGACTATACTTAAGTTGAATAAATTCTTTAAAATGTTAACAACATAGAAAGCAATGTTCTTTAAAGTACGATTTGAGATACCATCATTCCCAGAAGAATCAGTATTTTTTAAAGAATTTATTAAACTTAAAATCTCTGACCCAGAAATTGGTTCACAGAAGAAACTACAACCTGGAGAAGTATCTACAGAGTAAATTAAGCGGTTGTTGCAAGTGCAGCGTATATTATTATTTTTTTGGAGCTGACTCTTTGCCAATTGTAACGAAAAAATCATTCAGCTGAGTGGCAATTTCTAACGGGTGAGAAACAAGTTTACCGTCGATATCTAGAACAAACGAATTAGTTTGGTCTTCCTTATTCCGATTAAGAATATCGTTGACGACATTCCATTCTTTCTTCACGTCACCCTTCGCAGCTTAAAATCTATTTTGATAAAAACTGTCATGCCTATAATGACATTCTTTATTTATACTGCATGTGAGGTGTTTTACACGCTTCCGGAGGCGAGTTTTTGTAGGATGCTTGCGACATTTGACGCGTAATTTATTTTTAAGTTTAATTTTCTTAAGTAGATCGCGATTGATCCAGGGTTTAAGAATAGTCTCAGAACGTTTAGGTGAAGAAACAAAGCTAGAATTTGTTATGTGCTATTGAAGCGTAGTCAAAAATAAATTGTAAGCTTTACTCACACCCATTTCAGCATAAAAAGTTTCCCATTTTTCATAACGAAGTGAATTATAAAGAGCACTAAAATTTATTTTTTGAACGACTGCCGGACTGTTATTCTTAACATTACCCACATTATTTAGACAACTGATTTTCAGTCCAGTCATACAATGGTCAGAAACTCTAAAATCAAAGTTCAAAACAGCAGATGGGCTAAGTGTACTATTATCGAAGCGTCCCAAAAAATGGTCTATATTTGTTCCAGAAACTGGACGGGTAATAATATTTAAAAAAAAATTGTAAAGCCATGACTGGCCAACAATTCAAGATGGTTATCTACTCTAGCATTAGCGCTTAATAAATCAATATTGATATCTCCCAATATGACTAAATTCGCTGTGGTTTCCTCATCTAAAACAGAAGAAAATTCTTCATGAAATAACTGTACCGATTTTGAGTGAAGTCTATAAACACATACGAAATTAATTAGTTCCTTATTAATATTCAATTTAAATTTTAAAATATCCGCACTTGGTAGGCAAAAACGTGAAATATCGTGCTCATATATATTGCGTACGAATACTCCGACACCACCAGCCGAGTATGAATCATTAGTATTCGCGAAGAAATCGTAACCGGAAATATGGTAATCATTAACTTCATAAGAATAGATCCATATTTCCGCCACAAAAACAATATCTGGAGAATGTGCAAAGGCTTCCAGGTTCAAACATAATGAATTAAAATTCTGTCTTAGGCTTCTCACATTTTGATGAACAACGGATAACGTATTACTTTCTACTGTTAAAAAGTTTAAATCTTCTATGACATTTATGTTGACATTTATATTAGAGCTGTCGTCTTTAAAAACCGTTCTAGTATTCATTTATGGAAACAAAAAATGAAAAATGAAATGAAAAATTAAACAATAAAGAACTAAACAGAGAAGACCGCTAGGTCTTCAAACGTTCTTATGACAACAGCTCTATCATGTTCAGATTTTGCAACATTTGCCAAATATCGTCAATAGCCGCAGTTTTGCTGTTGACGACTCACTGTTGTTGAGTATTTCCATTGTCGAATCGAATAAATTGCTTTATACACATGAAGCGATCGTACGACAACGCAGTTTTGTATATTGGGCAACGCGTCGCGCCCCATAATTCCATAGCTGGTTCCTGGTTTGATCTTGTGAGTCCAGCATACAAATGAATAGCTAAAAAGGCGTCAAACTCTTTCACTGTTACTGGCTTCCACTCCTTTTTCTTCGTGGGATTCGCCAAATTCCATGCAGCTGTAACCTCCCTGCCTTTACGATTTGTTTCACGTAGCACTAAGTGTATTATTTCCTGTGTCACGATTGAACGCATTATTGTATAGGGGTCGTGTATATTTCCTGTTGGTCCTGATTTCTTTCTGATGAAGTCGACCACGTTATGATTACGAGTGTGTGATGTTGGTGGTGCTTTTTTACTCCATTGGGTACCATCTTTACCAATATAGTAACTTTCATTCGTTTCCTGTCCATCATTTTCTTCCTCTTCGTCATCGTCGTCATCACTATCTTCATTTATTTTTTTTTTTTTATCCTTCAGTTTCGGCATCTGACTCTTCAGAAGGTTGTTATGTGCGATCTTCATCATCCTGAACTTCATAATTATCAATTGCAGCAATATCAATTTCTGCATCCATAAAATCAGCAAATCTACTATCAACTGCACGCCTTTCATCATTTGCTGGTAACGTCTACTACGGCGTACAACCATTTCAGCAACGTCCAAATTACTTGCATCTGCCATATTTATATTTTTGTTTCTATCACACACGATTTTACTCTCCGCTGTCTAAACTTTGACTGATTTGGTTTACGAAACTACAACTTCCTTTATACTCTTTCGTACGTTTACCTGAACTCAAAGACATTAGGGATGATGATAAAAACAAAAAATTCTAAGAATTGGTTTATTGCTAGTAGTATAAAATTAGAATATTGTGCCTTTCCTTGAAGCCATAAAGTTCATGTCTTCGAATTTTTCTTAGAATTTTTTGTCTTTATCATTGTCCCTAATGTCTTTGAGTTTAGCTCTTTGTGTTCAGAACAAGTATATTATGTATTGAAACAATAAAAAAATTATAATGATGCCCAAAAACATGCATTTATTAGTGAAATTCAGTACAATGTCCATTCGGAGGAGGGTTGTAGTGGCCGAAGTAGGAGTAATTTCAGTTTGAAAATGCAAAAGGGTCCCTAGGGACCTTCACACTCATCGGAGGGTGAAAAATGTTACACTTTATGTGATACACTAACGAACCAATTTGTTCAAATACTTGGAGACAACTAAAAATGTAACTCTTTAATTCAGTCTAAAGAAGTCATTCTGAAAACAAAGAGAGTCATAACTGTTTTTTTAACGAAAGACTAGACAAACCACTGAACGATTTTTACAGTGTAGAGATGACCACTGTGCATTGTTTTCTTGCAAAAAATTAAAATTTGGAAGTTTTGAGTTGTTACACTTTAACGTAACAAGTGCGATATATACCCCCATATATATATTCCCTCCATCTAAAGTACGGACCCGAAAAGCTAAAATTCCCAAATTTCAAACCCTCCGATCAAAAGATCTGGACACTGGTATACAAATTTTCATCATAAAGCCTAAACGGCAAAAAATTCATTTGCCTACCCACTGGCATTGTCATTTTTCAATAAATTTATTTTTATTCCCGTACCAACGGAAAATCCACTGCCCGGTTCTATATACCCAAAAAAGTCGTTGCGCCAAATATCTAGATACTTATAGATAAAAATATATACGTATATATATTATATATGTATTTACCCACTTAGTACGGTAATATTCCCCGAGCTACATATTTTTCCAGCGCGAAATTCACAGCTGCCCAAATTACCCTTATATAAATATATTACATAACATATCTATATATTAATACGCTAACAAAATTTCCATACAATCAATTGACAGGCTGTTTCGCATACTTAGCATACGTAAAATCATATAAAAGTTATATGAATCGATTCGTATGGATCAGCCGCAGTGCATAGGCCTATTTTTGTTAACAAATATTACTCTATTTGTTTATAATTAATAGAAAAATTTTTTTGTAAATTCGAAAACCATTTTCGTGCACAAGCGCGCCATCTTTGGGAACAATTATCTAAGTGTTCTAATGCGAATTTCAAAGACCTAAACCTTTATGTATCCCCGCTAAATTCGAAAGCACAAATGTTTCACCTACATACAAATATGGTTTCCCATTGTTGCCACTTACTTATAAAATCCTCTACCAAAATCCTAGAAAATTGTTCCAAAATAATTTGTAGCGTACCAAAAAATCTTAAATAGAATTAATTTTTGACCGGCAAATTTCACTTACACGTAAATACATAAGTCTTTATTTAACAGATTCTTTGTTTTTTATTTTAGTTGTTTTCAAAAAGACATGAAATCACAAATAATGAGTTAACTTTTGTTGAAACTAACTAATTTATTTATAACAATTAATGGCAAATTTGCCCGAAAATGTTTTTGCATTTGCAGATTTAGGCTTTTCAATTAGAAGAAAATTTTTCTAAGCGGGGTCGCCCCTCGGCAGTGTTTGGCAAGCGCTCCGGGTGTATTTCTGCCATGAAAAGCCCTCAGTGAAAACTCATCTGCCTTGCAGATGCCGTTCGGAGTCGGCATAAAACATGTAGGTCCCGTCCGGCCGATTTATAGGGAAAATCAATAGGAGCACGACGCAAATTGGAAGAGAAGCTCGGCCTTAAATCTCTTCGGAGGTTATCGCGCCTTACATTTTTTTTTATTTTAATGCAAATTATTTTATTTCTTATTATATTTTATTATATGTTCTCTTGTTTAAAATTGGTTTATTAGTATTTAAATGCACTGAAAAATTAGACTGAATCGGAAAGTTTCACGTTGTATATTAAACGAAAAAAAAGTTGCCAAAAACGTTTTTGATTTTAGGTCAAAACGGCAACCGGCATCATAGCGCCCGTATTGCATAGGCCGTATATTATCCTACCATATTTATTATTAGGCTACAATTTTTGGATTATATGCTCATTATATCGGTTGCTTAGATCCCATAACCCTAATTTGTTTATGTCGCTTAAAGTTATGAAATTAATTTTATTTTAGTAATTATGTTTGCGTGAATAATTTGTTTATTCTGCTTTGTTATATCTTGGTATTATATCGTTCTTAGACGATATTTTATGGTAGATATGGATATATATATTTATGAGATGGAGACTTTACAAATTTAATATATATTACATAGATCTCAATTGGAATCCCAACATTAAATATCCGACCATTAGAATCTTCATATTTCCACAATGATAACATTAGAACCCGGAAAAAGTCCAAGTGTACTTATTGAGTTTTTATATGGAACTGTTTATTCACTTCACATAATTTTTTTGCACTTTAGTACTTTATTTTTATTTAATTTAATAAACTCTGCCTTCTTTCGCTTAAAATAATTTTTTATATTTTTATTTCATTTTTTATGAAGGTATCCTCAATTCTTTTCGAAATTTTCTTTTTGTGTCACACTTACATATTAAATAGGTATTTATATAAAATAAAAATCGGTACAGCGCCAAGTGCATACCTAACGGGTGGTGTGAAATGGGCTAAATTCCTTTAGCACATTTCTTCGTTTTTAACTAAAAATTCGTGTTTTTTGAATTATGACGCTATTGAAGTAAATGGGCGATATATGTATATGTAGTTTATATGGGTGATATAGGCCTACTGGGAACCAACCACCAAAACCTAACTTCGGTAGCGCGCCAACGGCGTATCTCCCGGGTGGTGTGGAAAAAGCAAATTTTCGATTCAATTTCAAGTCATTTCACCATAACTCTATGTCGATTTCGTTTGATTTTACATATTTTTTATATTTTTGTTTAAGGAGCTCCATACTAAAACGTTATAATTACATTTGAAAAGTTTGTAGAAAATTAAAAAATGCAATCAAACAGTATACCGTCTTAGTTCAAATTCAAAATTTTAATGAGAAATTTAAGTAAGTTAGACCAGTTTGCTATATTTCCAATCGCTGCTCAACTATTAACGCATTATTGCACTACCCCTAACACTGGATGCATTGACTGAGTTGAAAAAAATACAAGTTGGTCGAATTTCGACCACAGGTGATACTAGTAATTTTTAATATGCACATAGCAACGAACTTTGCCAAATTTTTGTCACTTTTCTTAAAGTTTATTTTACCGGTGCACCCAAGAAAATTTTTCATACAAATCGACAAGTATATGCACCCATAACACCCACACGCACTTGTACATATTTTTGCGTCAAAGAATACAAAAACAACAAATTGCACTTATTTAAAACGACCATAAAAGATCTACCCAGCAAACCATATAGTTTCAAATTGGTCTAAATAGAAAATCGAAATTCGATATTGTTTACAGCGCAGATTGTTTACCTGCGCTGGCTATGCGCGCGTGTGGGAAAGTGCGTCGTCAGCTTATTCTCACTAATAAGCATATTAACCCTCGTCTTAACTACCCTCCCTTTAAACATCTGCGTCCCGCTGATGATCTGATTTCTGATGGGAATCTGTGGCATGTGGGGTTGGTAGCTCCTGCTTTGTGGTTTGGTTTAGCCAAGGAAAGTTGACTATAGTCGTAAGTTTCTTCCAGATCATGTAGCAAACGGCTGCCAGGATTGTTAAGGCAATAGCGTCAAATATTAACGAGTAGTGGAAGTGATTTCCAAGGTGCTTAAGCTGATGGATATTTTTTAGGCTGAGCTCGTGGATGTGGTCCAGATTTAGTCTTAGACCTGCGTTCGTAACATTTACTATAGCTGGAGGCAGGGCTTGCGATGTGCGTGCTGATCGGCTGGTGAATGCTTCATTGCCGACCACCAGCTTTTGTTGCTGAGGAAGATCACGTATGTTCCGTTAACTTGTTTCGAGAAATTGTTTCCTTGTATACGACAATTATAGTTGGTTAAAAATATTGATGTGTCGCTAAGCATTTCGACGACTTCATTGTTTCCTGGTTCAAAGTGGCATTTCGCATCACCACCCTTTATCAATCTTGCCAGGCAGTCTTACTAAGGATTCGGGAGAGCAGATAGTGGAGTTGCTAATTGAAAGGCAATCTGAGTTTAGGCCGAAGGCTTCCTCTTCATTTATCAGTATTTTCTTGAAGCTTAGGTCGATATGTTGTCCCGATATGGTAGCTGCTCGAGTGTCTTTGGCATTGAGAGCACGTAAAGGAGTATTGTGCCGTTAGAATACACAGATGCCGAACCATATTCTATAGCCTCGATAACGTTTTGGTACAGGAGAGATTCTTCTTCATGTCTAAGAGTTTGGATTTCGGTTCGATCGAGCAAGTTTGTATTTATAACACCCGATTTTGTCATTTGGCATGCCTGTACGATTTCTGTTACTTGTTCTTTTAGGATCAAGACGTTACTTAAATCCAGGAGCTCGATGTTTTCCTCGCTGATGTTTTTCGATATCGTGTTGATGTTTGCCATTATTTCATTTGACTTCTCTATAGCTATGCGAGTAACGTTAAATAGATTTTCATTGACTAGGTACTGATGGTTATTGTTTGCTATGACTTCATTCATATTCGCCAATATGAAGTCCCAATCTGCCGCGTCTGGCGAGCCGGCAATCCATTTCCAGGCGGACTCAATCCAGTTAATAGACCGAGACTTCCTTGAGCTATTTATCTGAAGTTCATCAAGGCGAAGCCGTGTTTGGTTTAGGTGAAAGTATAGCACAGCACCCACTGCCTCACTCTGTATATGACGAAGCGCTGACACTCGCAGTTCTTCCAGTCCTGTTCCAAAATAGCTAAGATCGATCATGTGAATTAGACTGAAGTGTCCGTTCAGGATGAATCCACGCCCATGCTCTATAGTCACCAACGGGGAGTCATAGCCGTAAATGTTCAGGCCAGAAACGCTAGATATTAATACCAAACTGCCATAAGTAAAAAAATATAATGGTTTAGATTATTTGTTTTAAAGTGGTAAGACTTTTAAGTTTCGGGGACGGTAATTTAGATTCTTCAATTTTCATGACTACAATTATTCTTCCTTTTTCTGCTTTTTAACACAATTTTTCCCACGATTTAAGTAACACGATTTTCTAATTTTTTGTTTTGTTGCCTTTTTTTTGGTTTTATCATGGCAAACGCATTTAAAGGTAGAACCGGCTATGATGCATCTAGAACTTTTCACCAAAGAGGAAAGAAGAGGAGGAAAAAAATTTTGAATTTTTCATTGCAAGGATACATTTAGAACTGTTTTAATTAGAGTTATACATGGTTCCACCTTATGATGCTCTACCCATTATACGTACAACAAGTATACAATTTTTTTTTTATTTTCCTTTGATTCGTCTTTATTTCTTATTTTTTTGTTTCTTAACCATATCCATTAATTCAATCGTTTCATTTTATACAATTTTACCGTCCCCGATTTTTGTGTGTTTTGCCAAAGACCACAGGACATTGTATTTTTCGGTTAGTCATGTAGTCTTGCCCAGATGCCCAATAAGGGTATATCTTATAACAAAAAAGTGTTGGGCCATTTCTTTAATTTTTTTTGTTGGGCCTCTTTACTTGTGGAAAAAAAATTCTTGGGCCATTTCTTTAAAATATATTGTTTGTTTTTTTTTTTTTTTGTTCTCTTTTTTTATTTTGGGCCTTTTTACTTGTGACAAGCAATTTTTGGGCCATTTATTTAAATAAATTTTTCTGTTGGCCTCTTTATTAGTTAGTTTTTCATGCGTGGAAAGACATTTTTTTTTTGTTTGCGCAGTTCAATTAATTGAATATTGCCAAGCGACTTTGCGTAATTGCCATTGTGTTTGCTTCGAGGATTCTCGTAGGCGTCTTGCCTCTTTTGTTTGCGGTTCTCTATATTTTATTTATTGCTCGATTATTGCCAAACGATTTTATGTTGTTGCCAAAGCCATTGATTACTTTCTATTATTGATTTTATATGAGGGGGTTCAAGGATTTCTTACTTGTGCTTTGTGAATTTTTTTCGGTGCTTGTCACTAGCGTTACCCGGTTATCCTTTCCTACGGCTTCCTTTTTATAGATCGCCTTTTGTTTTCAATTTATCTGTTTGTCCCTTACATAGATTTCATCTCCTGGCTGGAATTTCCTAGGTCCCTTCCTTTTCCTGTTTGCCCGTGAATTTCTCAATTCCTGATTTTTCCTTATCTGTTCCCTAATTTCTTTATGAACCCTTGTCTTGAAATCGGATAACATTTTATAGTTTATCCTTTTCGTCCTGTTAAAAAAAATATCGCTTGGCTTTCTCTTCGTGACCGAATGTACTCCCCTCTGTAAAGATAATCTGGTTTCGGAAAACGTTTAAAGGAGCCTCTACGTGTGGTATAAGCTCTGACGAATCTTGGTCCGCATTGTGAACTGTCCTTTCCTCGCTTCCGGCTTCCGCTAATACGTCGCTGGTTTCCGACGGTGCTGTTAAATGGTTTGCCTGACATGGAATTCTGGAGAGAGCATCTGCCACAACATTTGATTTACCAGGAGTGTAAATCAATTCGTGGTTATACTCTTCAATCTAGCCTTCCACCTCTTCAACTTAGCGTTGTAGTTTCTACTTCCCAACGCAAATGTGAGAGGCTGATGGTCAGTGAAAATTCTGATTTTTTCGCCCCATAGAGGTACGACCTAAGGTTATCTAGGGCCCAAACTATTGCCAGCATTTCTTTCTCGTTTGTGGCATAGTTCTCCTCTGTTCTAGATAAAGATTTTGAGATGTAGGCGATGAGTCGATCATTTCCTGGTTCTCCTTGGGATAGCACCCACCAATGGCATAATTTGAAGCGTCGGTAGTGAGATTAAAAGATTTTTCAAAATCTGGAAAGGCAAGAATATCTGAAGAGAAAAGCAATTGTTTCAGGTTATCGAAGGCTTGAAGGGCTTCGCTGTTCATACAGATTCGTATTTTCTTGGACTGATTTGCCCTGGCCTGTGCGTTTTCACCCCTAGTTAGATTGGTTAAAGGTTTGGCAACTTTCGCGTAGTCCCGACTGAACTTTCGGTAATATGACCTCGTTCCCAGAAAGCTTTTCAGTTTTTTTAGTGTTTCGGGGGGCGAGAAATTCTCTATAGCCTGGACCTTAGACGGGTCTGGTTTTATTCCGTTAGATGTGATTACGTATCCCAGGAATTCTACTTCCGTTCTCATTAATTTGGTTTTTTCTAAATTCACCCTCAAATTAGCGTCTGCGAGCCTTTCAAATATTGTTTCCATATTCTTTAAATGTTCATTTATATTTTTCCCAAAGACAATTATGTCGTCTATATACACGTAGCATATCCTTCCGATGTATTCCTTAAGGACGTCTTCGATCATGCGTTGGAATATAGCAGGCTCGTTCTTCAATCCGAAGGGTAGCCGCATAAATTCGTACTTCCCATTCATGGTGGAAAACGCTGTTTTGGGAATATCCGCCTCCTCATTGCGATTTGGTGAAAACCTGAAGTGAGATCGACCCAGACTAGCTAGGGTTGCATTGATATCCGGAATAGGATACGCATCGGACACGGTAACCACATTTAAACGTTTAAAATCTACGACCATTCTATACTGTTTTTCACCGAAGGGCTTTGGCTTCTTTGGAACCACCCAAATGCGAGAATTTTAAGGACTTTTAGATGGTTGTATGATACCTTCTTCAAGCAATTCGGCTATATGGTTTTCTACCTCTACCCTCATGTTTGCAGGATAGGGATAACTTGTTGTGTATATGGGCTCATCAGTGGTAGTCTTTATCTCCGCCCGAACAGAAGTTTTAATGTTTGTTTTAGCATTTAGTGGACCTTGTGAGGACCCAAATCCACCGGCTTTGGAGCTCACACATTCGAACCTACAAATATTTATCAAAAACTCATTAAAACGTGTATAAATCCTACTTGAATTACAATGAATTTATACATATAGCATGTAAAATGTACAAAACTGAATTATATGAATTAAATTTACACATACAAAATAATCATTTTTGAATTACCCTAATATACATATAAACATTCATGACAACATCTAATTTCTTCGTTTAAATAATTGTCTCTGCCCGCATACGGTAAATATTTTGGTTGAACATTATAATTTCCACAGATAACCCATAACCGGCTGGAATTTTAAATAATGCTGGGAATACAGCAATACAATAAGCAACACACATAAGCTCCCATTGAAAGAACACCAAAAACATACAAACATACGTATACCAAGCCATTGCGACCAAGCACAGCAGGCAATGAAGCGAACCGTCGGGGCGGACATCGCACAAAGAGAAACGAAAAAATGCAATGTACTAGGAAGCGGTCACGTTAGCATACCAACAACACAGCGTGGGTACTAGCACAAGTTACCTACGAAGGGCAACCAACTCGTCGACAACAACAAGACCCAATAAGCAAGCAGCAGAGGGAAAACAAAAATAACTATGCTAGCTAACTGGAGATGCGTACCAACGAACTCACATGTTAGGGGGGCAGTACAAGAGGCATTTTTACATACGCAATTTGGAGATAAATACTTATAATGCGATATATGGGTAGAATAATACAGTTAAATGTAAGATACCTTAAGTAAATACATATAATAAGTAAAATTTATTGTTGCAGGATAACTGTCCACCTGCGCGTGGACAAGTATAAAAGGGCGACAAATTTCGCGAATTGAGACAGTAGCCAGCTAGGTATAGTAGCCTGCTAACGCCTTGTTTAGCGGTGAATGGGACTCCTGGGATTTTTCCATCTCACGAGTTCTTTATTTTAGCAACTTTGGGGATTTTTCCAACCCCATCGTTAGAGGGATTGTGGTGGTTTTTCCACCTCCGCAACCTTCAGAAAGAGCAGGGTATTCTTAAGCTATATACTCGGTGGGGGTTTTACCAACTCCACCGACTGGGAGGAAGTGGTGGTTCTACACCTCCACTTTCTTTACGAAGTAGTCTCAGATTTTTAGTTTAAGCGTAGTCCCGGTGGGGGTTTTCCCAACCCCATCGGCGTAGAACCGACGGTGGTTTCCCACCTCCGTCGCCATAGCTTTAAGGGTAGTTTGAATATTTTGGAATAAAGAGTTTATAACGTTTCTTCTTTTTAACAACAAAACGGTATCTTTCTCTTTAAAAGGAGACGATAGGGATTCTTCTCTAATTCCACAGGGATCCTGGACGGACTGAGCATACCCCGGCGCAAGGAAAAGTCCGTCACAAATGGCGCCCGAGCAGGGACGCTGAATATAGAGTCACAAATGGCGCCGGAGCAGGGACGGCTTCCAAGGGTCCAGGGACTCTGAATACATAGACTCATGGTAAACAAGTAACAGCACGAGGATAACCACACAGAGGATTTCGAGACACAAACCACAGAGGATTGCGAGATACAAAACATCCACAGGAAAGGCACGGAGAGAAGGCAAAATAACTAGCAAGCATGGTGAAGGTAGCTTGGGTGTATTACCTCAATCGTGAGGAACTTCTCAAATACGCATCCGAGTTTGGGCTGGAAGACAGCGGAACGGTGGAACAGCTACGCAAGCGCCTAGCAGGCTTCATCCAGACGAAAGGTACCGACACAAGATTCCAGGAACGATTCACAGAATTAGCCCTACAGCACGTCCGCCCAGTAATCACGGTAAGGCCACCAACTCCGATAGAAAACGCCGAGCAAACATCGCCAGGCGGCAACACACAGAAAAATGTCAACAAAACAACCAGGCACGAAGAGGGGTCACGAACACCGCCATACGCGATGTACCAACCAGCATCACACACAAATATAATGGATCGAGTACGTAAGTGGGGTCTGAAATATGACGGTGGTAAGGACCCGCTATGTTTTATTGAACGGGTGGAGGAGCTGGCCGACAGTTACGAAGTTGGTCGCGATTCCATCCCACGAGCGTTACCTGAGTTGCTGAAGGACAAGGCCTTGGTGTGGTACCGGAACAATAACAGGCAGTGGCAAGAGTGGGAAGCCTTCAAGAAGGACTTTCTAAAATTTTTCCTGAGCTCGAGGTATTTCGAGAAGCTAGATGACGAGATCCGTCAGCGTACGCAGCGCGCAGGTGAGCAGTTTAAGGATTACGTTTTATCGTTACAGGCACTCATGCGTCACGCTGACTACAACGGCGAGCAGAAGCTGAACCGGATTTACAGAAATTGTCGACGAGAGTACCAGCTTTACATCAAACGGAGCGAGTTCACCAGCTTAGAGGAACTGGTAAGCATGGCCGAGGATTACGAGAACATCTTACCGGAGAAAGAACTGCTGAGGCCGCCGGCGAAACCTTTTGTGCCGCGACGGCCAACCGAGCATTATCAATATATACACGAAGATGAGAAGCAAGGAGATCGAGAACGGAGGCGGAACGACAAGCGAGCACGCCAGAGCATGCGACGATACCACGCCAAGGGCCCATCGATCCACGGAACGCATGCAGGCGATGCGGGGAAAGCGGACACTACGCGCATGGGTGTCGAAACGAACGAAGGGATTTCTGCTGGCAGTGTGGCCGAGTAGGTATACTAACGCGTGACTGCTGTCGTGGACAGCAGGGAAACGGGCAGAGACCCCATTGGTATCGAGGGGTGGCGTCTCAACAAACCCAACCTCGTACTCAGTAAGTACATTTAGGCAGACCCAAGGGCGAATCTTGGCTGCAGTATTCCTGGATGGAGAGGAAGTCATGGCGTCAGTAGATACGGGGGCGACACGAAGTTTCATCAGCGAGAAGACAGCGGCGAAAATAGACGCACGGAAGCTCAAGAAGATACATACACGAGTGGTGATGGGCGATGGCAGCGCAGCATGGATAGCGGAGGCAGTGGACGCAGAGGTAAAACTGGGGGATCAAGTGCATCAGAGTGAGTTGTTAGTTCTGTCTGGGTTAGTCGACAGCGTGGTGATCGGGACAGATTATCTGGCAAAGGCTAAATTTGAGCTGAGGTGTGGCAACGAAACAATGACGTTACGAGCAGAAGAGAGAGCGCAGGAGATGGTGACGTGTACAACCATGATGGAGGACGAAGGTAGCGCAAGTATCGAGAAAGACGTGAGGAGTGACGTTGCGGTGAGTACGTTTCTAAAGCGCGAATTACAGATTTTCGAAGAGATGACAGGAGTATCCAACATTGCCACGCATAAGATAGTGATGCGAGATGACCGTCCAATCAAACAGCGGTATTTCCCTAAGAACCCAAAGATGCAGGAGATCATAAACAAGGAGGTAGACGAGCTAATAGAGAAGGGTTGCATCGAACCATCCCACAGCCCACACAGTGCACCAATAGTTCTAGCCCGGAAGAAGAACGGCAAATGGAGACTCTGCGTTGACTATCGGCAGCTCAACGCTCGCTCAGTGCCAGATGCGTACCCACTCCCAAGAATACAGCATATCTTAGATAGGCTACGTAGCGCGCGTTTTATCAGCAGTCTGGACCTCAAAAATGGTTATTGGCAAATCCCGATGGAAGAAGATAGCAAGAAGTATACAGCATTTACCGTGCCCGGCCGAGGGTTGTATCACTGGAAAGTTATGCCGTTCGGTCTACATTCCGCTCCGGCTACGTTTCAGCGAGCACTCGACCGTGTTATTGGCCCAGAGTTGGAACCAAATGCGTTTGCCTACCTGGATGATATCATCATCACCAGCACAACCTTGGAAGAGCACATAAAGCACCTAGGAGAAGTATTTCGGCGGCTACGGAGGGCGAATCTGAAGATCAACCCAGAAAAATGTGAGTTTTTTAAGAAAAGTTTGAAATATCTAGGACACTTCGTCAGCAAGGAAGGAATACACACGGATCCCGACAAAGTTGCGGCTATCAAGGAGCTGACGCCACCACACAACATACGAGAGTTAAGGCGATTTCTGGGGATAGTCTCTTGGTATCGGAGGTTCGTACCCGACTTTTCACAAGTTGCGCACACACTGACGTCAATGTTGAAGAAGGGAAGTAGGTGGAAATGGTCCGAAGAACAACAGGCGGCATTCAAAGCGTTGAAGAATGCACTAATACAAGCACCAGCACTAGCTTGCCCAGATTTTATGAAAAGATTTCGATTACAGACAGACGCGAGCGATTATGGTCTCGGAGCAGTTCTCACACAGGGGTTGGATGACGAAGAGCGAGTAATAGCGTATGCTAGCCGCCGACTGAATAAAGCCGAGATGAACTACTCACCAACTGAGAAGGAATGTTTAGCAATCGTGTGGGCAATAAGGAAAATGAGACCGTATTTAGAAGGGTACAATTTCACGGTTATCACCGATCACCTGGCTTTGAAATGGTTGAACGCGATCGAAAGTCCGTCAGGCCGGATCGCTCGATGGGCGCTCGAGTTACAGCAGTATTCGTTCGACGTGCAGTATAGGAAGGGCAAGATGAACGTGGTCGCAGATGCACTGTCGAGGCAGCCCCTGGAGGAACAGCTGGGTAGCCTTACGACACATGAAGAAAGTTTGAGTTGCAAGTGGTACACGTCAAAGATGGCTGAAGTAACGAGGACACCAGAGAAGTTTCCCGAATACGTCGTAGAGGAAGGAAGACTATACAGACGAATTGGAAGTCAAATGGATGGTGAGGATGCCGTACCGTGGAAGTTATGCGTACCGAAATCGGAGAGGCGAAGAGTGCTTAACGAGATTCACGACACACCAAGCGCGGGGCACATGGGGATATGGAAATCTATCGCGCGTGCAATGATGCGGTATTACTGGCCTGGGATGTTCAGGGACGTACGGAAGTACGTACAACAATGCCACGCATGCCAAGTCTACAAACCCAGCCAGCAACAAGCTGCAGGTAAGATGCTAACGCAGATTTCAGATGAACCTTTTGCTACCGTTTGTGCAGATTTCGTTGGACCACTCCCTCGTTCGAAGCATGGTAATACGATGGCATTAGTTTTCGTGGATAAATTCTCGAAATGGGTAGAGATCATAGCAATACGGAAGGCGACGACGGAAAATGTGATCAGAGGTATGAGGGAGAGGATTTTGGCCCGATTTGGCGCGCCAAAAATTCTAATCACAGACAATGGAGCACAGTTCACAAGCAGAAATTTCAAGAACTTTTTACAAGAAGCCGGCATAAAGCACCAGCTAACGGCACCGTACACACCGCAAGAGAACCCGACGGAGATAGCGAATCGTAACGTCAAGAGGATGATAGCACAATTCACTGGGAAGGAGCATAAGACATGGGATGAGTTGTTGCCAGAGATGACACTAGCACTGAATACGAGCGTATGCGAGTCAACAGGCTACAGTCCAGCATTCGTGGTACAGGGTAGGGAACCGAGGATCCCCAACGCCCTCTACGATGAGCAAACATTTGGCACAGGCGAGGAGAAGGTGGCTCTCAGCGAAAAGATGGCGAAAATGCGAGAGGTATATCAGATGGCACGTCGTAGACAACAGCAAGCGTCAGCGGAGCAGGCAAGGCATTATAATTTACGTAGGAGGCAATGGCAACCGGCGGTGGGCGACTTGGTACTAGTAAAAGAGCATCAGCTGTCCAAAGCAGTGGACAATTTCGCAGCAAAGTTAGCACCAAGATACAGTGGGCCTCATCGTGTAACGAACTTCGTATCGCCCGTAATCGTCGAGCTAGACAAGGTGCATAACGGCAAAAGGAGGATGGCACACATAAGCGAGCTAAAAACATACCATCAAGCGACAGTCGAAGAAGAAGCAAGTCCAGAAACAGAAAGAAGAATACGTTCACCCCGCGAACGTGGTAAGTCAAAAGCGCGCCGCCAAGCCCCGAATGGGGGCTTCACCGAAGTCCCCATCGGGGAACAAACGAGACGACCGACGACGATAGCAACAACACGACGCGCGCCATCATCAGCATCGTGTAGTAGAACCTCGAATCAACATTCCACCGAGATATCCACCGAGGAACACACAGAGCAACTGGCCGTAGTAAGAGCAACGCCACGCGCGCCAACATCGCAAACAGTCCAGGTCACGGAAGAAGATCAGACGGATTACAGTACGGTAGCGACGTGTGGTTCACTAGCACTCGCCAATTCAGGTGCAAATGGTTTCGGAATCGAACGCGCAGACATAATCAACAACCAACAGGTAGTAGATGAAGACCGGAGTGGGTGGCACACAGCACGAGCGCAAGCCCCAACCCTAGACAACGGGATCCTGACGACGATGAACTACGTCAACCACATAGCCAGCCAATGCTATAACCTGGTGACGGAATTCTGCATAACATTTCATTTTAGAACAAGACCCAGATCGCGAGAGATTACCCTATAAATAACGCAAGTATTGACCGCTACGAGAAATTGAATTTTACAATGGTGACAGTAAGTCACATTACGGCAGGTGAGGAGAGAGCGTGAGGACCCAAATCCATCGGCCTTGGGGCCACACACGCAAAACCACATTTTTCAAATTTTACAATATTCAAATTTACCGACATAATTTTTTTGAAATACCCTAATGTACATATACGTATAACTTTGAATTTAAATTCGTATATTGGTACATCATCATTCCGCAGCAGTAGGACCACATATACAGCGAAAACCAAAGCACATAAAGAGATCCAAATATCCTGCAACAACAAGACAACGTACCCAGGAAATCATGATGAGCGCTGCCGGGAATAATACCGTTAGACGATCCGCGAGGACTCCTATAAAAAGGGAGCACAACACCGAAAATAAATCAAAAGTTTCTAAACATGGACAAAAGCGACAACGCAAGTTATACCACCGAGAGTGCTAAGGACGGTTCACCCCGTATCAGAATCCGGCGGGACCTAAGCCAGCACAACCACCATACGACGGGCCCAGTGCTACTAGAAGAGGAGGAAGTTGCCTACGACGGCGAGACCGACAGTCAGGGCACGGAAACGTTCGGATATCTCAGGGGCACCGAGGGCGGCCCGATACTTAGCCCGAGGTACGAGACGGTGTCGGAGTGCGAGTCGGCAGGGTCACTCGTCGACATGGGTAACGAGATCCAGAGTCCGACATACAGTACTGAGTACGGATATGAACCCGAGGAGCGTGCCGTGGTCCGGGACTCTACACCAATTCCCATTTCCTCAGACAGCGAGGAAGAAGGCGACGAACCACCACCGAAGCAACAGGGCGAGCTTTCCATACGCCAAACCGACGAAGAGGTACAAGGCCGGGGGTTTGTCGAATACCAGCGGCACATCACCCTCCGCATGCGGATATACGACGCCAACGCAAGCACGGAACCCCCGACCAAGTGGAGGATCTTGGAGGCGGTAATGGGACCACCAACGAACGTCAACAACGACGACGAAGTATTTAGCCGTTTGACCAATGAGGTCAACGGCAGCCTCAACGACGACGACGAAGTATTTAGCCATTTGAACAACGAGGTCAACGGCAGCCTCAACGACGACGACGAAATATTTAGCCGTTTGACCAACGAGGTCAACGGCAGCCTCAACGACAGCGACGTACTAAGTTTCAACGCGAGTGACGGCATGTCGACGACAAAAGGCGATACCAGCATAAAGCCCGCCGACGACGGCAACATAGGCGAAGGTGAGGATGTGCTCACAGAAATCGAGAGGTGGCTTGAAAAGACAACAGCGGAGGCGACCGAGATATGGGCCAACCGAACCGGAGTCGAACCCCTCCCCGAGGAATTAGCGAGAGACATCAGGGAGCACGTACAGGTAGTACGGACGAAGCGGCGGAAGAGGACGTTCCATCGGAACATAGACGGTCACACGTACCGAGTGAGAATCACTAGGACCGTCCTGGTAACGGTAACCCTGCTTACGGCAGGTGAGGGGAGAGTGTGAGGACCCAAATCCACCGGCTTTGGAGCCCACACATTCGAACCTACAAATATTTATCAAAAACTCATTAAAACGTGTATAAATCCTACTTGAATTACAATGAATTTATACATATAGCATGTAAAATGTACAAAACTGAATTATATGAATTAAATTTACACATACAAAATAATCATTTTTGAATTACCCTAATATACATATAAACATTCATGACAACATCTAATTTCTTCGTTTAAATAATTGTCTCTGCCCGCATACGGTAAATATTTTGGTTGAACATTATAATTTCCACAGATAACCCAAAACCGGCTGGAATTTTAAATAATGCTGGGAATACAGCAATACAATAAGCAACACACATAAGCTCCCATTGCAAGAACACCAAAAACATACAAACATACGTATACCAAGCCATTGCGACCAAGCACAGCAGGCATTGAAGTGAACCGTCGGGGCGGACATCGCACAAAGAGAAACGAAAAAATGCAATGTACTAGGAAGCGGTCACGTTAGCATACCAACAACACAGCGTGGGTACTAGACACAAGTTACCTACGAAGGGCAACCAACTCGTCGACAACAACAAGACCCAATAAGCAAGCAGCAGAGGGAAAACAACTATGCTAGCTAACTGGAGATGCGTACCAACGAACTCACATGTTAGGGGGGCAGTACAAGAGGCATTTTTACATACGCAATTTGGAGATAAATACTTATAATGCGATATATGGGTAGAATAATACAGTTAAATGTAAGATACCTTAAGTAAATATATATAATAAGTAAAATTTATTGTTGCAGGATAACTGTCCACCTGCGCGTGGACAAGTATAAAAGGGCGACAAATTTCGCGAATTGAGACAGTAGCCAGCTAGGTATAGTAGCCTGCTAACGCCTTGTTTAGCGGTGAATGGGACTCCTGGGATTTTTCCATCTCACGAGTTCTTTATTTTAGCAACTTTGGGGATTTTTCCAACCCCATCGTTAGAGGGATTGTGGTGGTTTTTCCACCTCCGCAACCTTCAGAAAGAGCAGGGTATTCTTAAGCTATATACTCGGTGGGGGTTTTACCAACTCCACCGACTGGGAGGAAGTAGTGGTTCTCCACCTTCACTTTCTTTACGAAGTAGTCTGAGATTTTTAGTTTAAGCGTAGTCCCGGTGGGGGTTTTCCCAACCCCATCGGCGTAGAACCGACGGTGGTTTCCCACCTCCGTCGCCATAGCTTTAAGGGTAGTTTGAATATTTTGGAATAAAGAGTTTATAACGTTTATTTTTTTTAACAACAAAACGGGATCTTTCTCTTTAAAAGGAGACGATAGGGATTCTTCTCTAATTCCACAGGGATCCTGGACGGACTGAGCATACCCCGGCGCAAGGAAAAGTACGTCACAACCTTACTATGGCTTTCAGGTCCGGGAGAATTTCACCGGGTATATCCTTGGCTTCGAAGAAATGTAGGTGGCGAATGGTTTTGTTTTTTAAGGGATTTTTATGTTGGGATCTATGGTTAGGACATGATTTCTCCCGTCTATGATGGCGCCTAGGACTTTAAGGGTGTCATCTCCTATTATTCCCCTGAATGAGCCTAAGCCAGGTAGCCCGTAAAACGTTACTACGGCGTCATTACCTACATTCTGAAAGAACTTTCCATTAATTAAATTTTTTATAAGGATAGGGCCTGCAACAGTGTGGACTTGAAATGGTGACTTCACCAGGTCAGCTTCTAGGGCTAGTGTGGGCTTAATAAAGTTTTTGTTGGCACCTGTATCCACCAGGAATTTTAAAGGGACGCTATTTGCGGACAGACATGTCAAGTACGGTATGCTTGAGTGTTGGGCTTCCTCCCTTAAATGAAAAACGCCGGCGGTCCAGCCGTCATAAAATATTCTTCGGTCGATAATTGTTCTTCCTCTACTTCCAAATCCTGTGCCTCCAAGTTGTAAACGCGTTGCTGCTTTGGAACTGCTCCTAAGGACGACTCAGGCCCGCGTTTGAACACGTTACGGTTGCTATTGGGCCTGTTCAAATAACTAACCTGCTTCGTTGGGCACTCCCATCCACTTCCATCTTCTCCGCCGGTTTTGGAGCCGTAGGCCTATTAGGAGGGGCAGGATTTTCCCTGCTATTCATTTGGGGTCTACTGAAAGGGTTTCTCTCATATCCCTGACTGGAGTTCCTATTGGCCCAGTTATAACTGGCACGCGCTCTCGCAGGGAGTGGTGGTCTTTATGACTGTCGTGTTAGGACATTGGAGTGAACCACAATTCTATTTGTCGAGTTATTGTTCACTGTTGTATTAATGAGCGTTAAATTTTGAATATCCAAGCATGCTGAATATGCTTCTGGTAGGGTTTTTGGTTTCTGAACTATTAACATACGCCACATTTCCGGACTAAGGCCCCTAATGAAAACGTCAAGTGCTCTATTGCGGCACGTTTCCACAAGGACTGACATAGTCTCGCGGCTATACTCATCCGACATGATTTTGTTGACGATCAGCGACAACTGGTTGTTGACCGTTGCGTAAAATTCATCCAACGTTGCACCTCTTTGGACTAACTGATTGAGCTGGTGCTCCAGGGACCTTATGTCCCTTTTATCTGCGTAATGTAACGAAAGTACCCTTTTAATTTCTTCCCAATCTCCCCTTAAGACATTCTATGCTACTAGTGCCGAATCGGCCACGCCACGAATTTTTTGCCTGATGTGCTGCAGAATGGCACGATATAAGGGTTTTTCTTTCACCACAGCGTAGTCCGAAAGGATACCCTTGACGCAATTAACCCAAGTGCTATATTGGGAAGGACTACCTTCGAAAATTTGCAGCTCCTTCACGCAATCAGGAAGTCTGCCGATATCCTTTAAATCCTGTTCCTGCGGCTGCGGCCTAACTCTAGTTTGATCTATGCTACCAAATCGTTCGTCGGCTTTGGCCAGGTTCTGCTCCAAAATCATGAGCCTAGAGTCGAGGGCTACACCGTTGTTTTCTATACCACTAAGCCGCCCCTCGAGTCTCCTAATCTACTCGAACAGAGCATTAATACCACCAGTGAGTTCGTTAACTTTAGTGGTTAGGGCGTCCATGTCTACAATATTAAACGGTTTTTGAACGAAACGGAAATTTTTTTAGAATAAATTTAGCCTTGCACAAAGTAGCCTTTCTGTAATTCGCGTTATTTAATAGGGTATTTAGACTGTCACGGAATATTTATAAAACGGAGGGATACTTCTCAGCAGGATATTAGAATTTATTTTTTTTATTGACATTATTTGATATGATTGAATCAAGCTTTGGCTTTAGAATTTTTGTAATTGTTTTTTTTCCTGTGGGAAAACTTTTTTTTTGCAAATTTTTAGTTTAAATTCATGTCCTTACAATTTTAGGATTTCCTGAAAATAAAAAAGGAACCCCGATTAGGCTGGTGAAACTTTTACCGTGTTCTTATGTAAACGGCGACATGTACCCAATGGGCGTTTCACCATACATTAATTATTATAGGTAAAGTTTTGGTCAGGGGAGGCTGTGTTTTTACCTTTTTAATAGCCCTCAATCAGATTGAAGGCAACTAACTTGGGCACAGTTGCTCCACAACGCAATCCTGGACTTGACGCAATCTCCAGTGTGTTCTTATGTATACACCAGAAGTACCGATAAACACAAAACTGCAGTATGTTGTTATGGCTATACTGGAAGTATTGTAGTGGCAACTTCCAGTGTGTTCTTATGTGTACCCTGCAAGCTTCCAAAAATATGAAGTCGCCCCAGTGTGTTCTCATGTGTACGCTGGAGATAACTTTACGCAAGGGGTAAAGCTCTGCCGTGTCCTTAAGGGAACAGCAGGGTGCACGCAATATGCAAAATGTTTCGGTTTATATTGCACGGTCACGGGGTTCGTTAACCACAATTTGGCATTCGATGTGGTGAGCTCCGTCTAGGAATATAAGCATACGGACTCACTCAGCCAATTCGATTGTGTTTTAACATTCGGAAATGCGATAGCGGGTCGTATGAAGAATCACTGTTTTTAATTTTTTAGTTTTCTTTCTTTGCGCGTTTCTGTTTATTTTTATTATCGTATTATACCTGTATTAGCGCTTAGGCTATCAGGATAGAACATAGTAAAATCATAAAATTTTTTTCAATTTACGTGTTTTTTTTCTTAATTTTCGTATTCTTCCCGTATTAGCGCTTTGGTTATTAGGATAGGACGTAGTAAAATTATTAAATTTATTGTATGAGGTTTAACCTCACCTGGGGAGAGGAGCTTTTATACCCTGGAGGGTCCCGAAGGGAATCGCAGAATTAAGCCAATATTATAAACCAGAGGGTCATGGTTTCACAAATATTTGTTATCGGCTGTACAAGCCTTAAATTATTTTTTAATTTTTTTTAGTTCCTAGTTTTTATTTTATAAAGCGGAGGGTCACCCCGAAGGTGGTTAACCGCGGTTTTAGCAATATACATTCATACGCCTCTTGGGCAATTATTATCTTTTGGGGAATTTTTTCCAAAGAGGTTTCACTTAGATTCTTCACTAAACACCACACTACACAATTCCTTATTGTTCTTTCCACTATCACTTTTTCAGGACCTCTTTTTTAAGGAGGTCCTTTTTTCCAAGGACCCACATCCTTCTAGGGTGCCAGTTAAAGCCCAACTCCGGAGTCTCTAAAAAGGATAAAGGTGGGGCCGCCCCATGGCCCTTGGTTTCCCTGTAAGTAAATAAAACAACAGATTTAAACTTTGTTAATAATATAATTACCATGAGTAGTCCAGCGTTACCAAAAACAGAATGGCAATTTCAAACAGCTAATGCTAAAACTAAACCTAAAATTTTCATTGACTTAATTATTAATTGCTGACGAGGCTCTTCCCCTTAATTGCGATTTCGATACCTGAAGCAATTCAATATTGCTTGCAACGCAGATCTTTAACTTGAAGAAATTCGATGTTGCTTACAACGCAGATTGTTTACCTGCGCTGGCTATGCGCGCGTGTGGGAAAGTGCGTCGTCAGCGTATTCTCACTAATAAGCATATTAACCCTCGTCTTAACATACATATATCAGTTAACACGCTGGCGGCACCCAACATGTTGGATTCCCGAAAGCTGAAGTTTACACTTGCCGCTGTGTCAGCATAATTATTTTCCCACAGTCCCATAGCACACTTGCCGATGTGTCAGCATAATTATTTTTCCCACAGTCCCATGGGCCACCTGCAGCTGCGTTAGCATAATTATTGTAAGCAGCTTAATTGCAACCCACCACCCCCTTCAAGGCCAAGTGCATTTCATCATATCGTGCAATGACAATATTGCGCAACGTTATCAAACCTATGGGAACCAAGTCAGTACCTATACACATTGCAGCGGAGTCAGCATATTTTTATTTCACAGCTACGGAACGACGCCTAGAAGAATGTTATAAAAGGCAGCAGAAGACATTTCGAGGGCAGTTGCGTCGGGGTATTCGTACTAACCAATACTATATTATATTCTCAAAATATTTAATTAGGATTATAAGTATCCTAAAATAAATCTTATTGTAAAATCTTAACTGTGTTGTTCTATTGTGTTCGCAGGGCAAGCTGGCAATTTTTTTCAGTGCAAGCATGCTTGATCCTTTAACTGGCGCCCGAGCAGGACCAGTAGTGATATAGAAAAGAATAAAAAAGTGCTCATAGACCAAGAGGTCAAAAGTGAAATCCTTTAATATCAATAAAAAAAGAGACCAAGTTGTCCAAAGTAGGAATTTGACGAAGACGTTCTCAGTGATTGTCCGGTTTATATTTGATAATAACAACCAAGTTGGAAATACTAACATTCCATCTCTTATTGTAAGTAAACTATTGTCACTTAACTCTATCTTTGTAATTACAGACCACAATGGAGGAGCTACAAACTACGGTAACTACCCTGACGGGTGCTGTTAACGCACTCCTCGAAAAGGTGAATAGCAGGGTTAGGGGGGTATCCTCTTTGGATACTCTATGATCTCGGCTTGCCCTCTTGGAAGGTGGAACCGACGAAGTGATAGCAGAGGAACCGCGAGCTCCTGCAACGGAGATGGACCTAAAGGATATTTCAAGAGCTTCAAGATGCTATTTAATACCTCCAAATCTTTGACGGCAATCCAGTTTAATATGTTTCGTGTGTGCACTCAGTGGAGAGCATCCCGTCTGATTTTAAAATAGTGAAGAATAAGCTTATATATAGGGCTATTCTGCAGCACATACGCAACAAGTTGCGAGGGGCAGCCGAATGTGACCTGATATCATATAATATTTACAAATTGGGCTGCTGTAAGGGAGTGCTTATCACTCCACTACGCGGACAAACGCGATGTCCGCACATTGGAGTACCAACTCCACCAATTATCCCAAAAGGATTCACATCTCGAGGAATTCTATGCTGCCGTGTATTACAAATTTTCGTTAATCATTAATAAAATCAAAACGGAGTCCTACTCCCAGGAAACAATAAAGGTCATGACTGGCACCTACCGTAATCCCGCCTTGGAAGTTTTCATCCGCAAATGCAAATCGGGAGATACAACATCGACAAAAAAAAGGAGAAAGAAATTGGACAAAAACCACAACATCAAAAAAAGCAAGAAAGGAAGTCTAAGTTCGGGTGAAACCGGACATTACATACCCAGCTGTACACTTGAAATGATGTTGTTGTTTGTTATTATTTATTAAATAATCAGGTTTTTTGTGTTTTCCGAAATACACACTTAGTGCAGTGATTATTGAAATAAAATAAAACAAACAAAAATTCTTGTTTTATGCGTTAATTACATAAATTAAATCTGTTTAAGTGCATGTCAAGTGAAAGAAAGTAAACCAAAGCAAAATTAAACAAAAACTAAAGAAAAGAAAGAGTGTCATAGTTTTAAAAGAGGGGCAAAAATAAAAAATAATTATTGTCTAGATTTTAATTTCAATTAAATTTGATTTAAAGCGAATTATTTAAGTGAGTTTGGTTTTCTTCCACGAAGTGCACAAAAACAAAAAATCGTATAAACATATATACATATATGGTCGTGTAAGTGTGTGCTAGTAAATTCTAATCCATCGGTTAATTTGGAAACTTTTTAATTTGCATATAAAATCCGTATTGAAGTTGCGTTAAATTAATTTGAGCTTCATTTTTTAGTAAAGTATTTTGATTTTCGTTACGGATAATTTTGCCTAAAATCCAAATTGTTAAAATTAAAAAAAAAAAATAATGTTGTTGCAATCATTGACCTTGACCATAGTTGTCTGGTCGTTTTAAGAACTACGTAGGAGGATGGCAAGTCTTGTATATATATACATACGTACATTTTATCCCAAGTGGTGAAAACATGATCCAATTTTCGGACTAAGTCCACCCTCCTCCGTCTGGCAACACTCGTCCATTACTCTCTTTTTTTAGTTTACCTTAAACTACCGACTCGCAAACGCATCGTGCCCGCAAATTTAATATTTTTATTTAGTTTATTTTACACTTTATAATTTTAAATTCAAGAAGTGAATTAAAGGAACAATATATATATTTCAAATTTAAACGCACGCGTCAGCTTTTTTATTTGGATAGTGCCAAGTGCAAAAATATACATGGTCCTTTCGCGGCCAAAACGCACCAGCGACCACAAATATAAAGTGTAAAATACAACACAAAATTGTGTACACAATTTAAAGTTTTTTACATAAATAATAAACAAAAAACGTGGTCGGCATGGATATAACAAACAAAAAGTGCAATCTTACCATGAAAAGTGCTAACAACAAAAGTGTTACAAACCAAAAAAACCCAGAAACATACATAAATAATACAAAAACTGTGTGAATACTTAACTTATATAAAAAAGGTGTTTAATCAAAAAATAAACACATGCATATATCCGTATAATAGCAGGAAAAAAACATTGGGGTGGTGAAAACAAACAAAAAACCCCAAAAATGTATTTTACAAAGCAAAATATAACAAGATTTATTGACAGAAAAACATCAAATAGAACTAAGTTTTGTACAAAGAAAAAATGGGTGAAGGTGAAAAGGAAGGAGACAAGTTTAAAGAAAAAATTTAAATATTTGAAAATTTGTAAAAAAATATATATATATTTGAGAAGAAAATATTAGTATAAGAATTAGTTGGAAAAAATTGTTTGAAAACAATAATTGGAAACAAAACACATACATATGTTAAAAACAACACAAAAATCTTCATTACAACAAAAAGGAGGAACAACACAAATCGACGATAGGGGAACACAATCTATTTAAAAAAAAAAAAATACATCGACGAGGAGTATTACAATAAAGGAAGACCATCTACTTCCAGCAGCCCCGCTACTCAGCAAGCCACAACAATTACCCGTTGTTGCTCGCGCCACACGGCGCCACCAACTCACACGGCTGCTCCCACTCATACCTACAATCTCCGTAGTAGAGTCGGAAGCAATGCCGAGCATCAGCCGCTGCCCCCGTCTTCTCCCCCTCTTTTCCGGCAGCAATTGTGTAGGTCAGGGAAACAGACTCTTCGTCCCTATCTCCCTTTGCACCGTTTGCCAGCACAGAATATATACGTTTGCGACATCCGCCAAATGCAGCTCCTGCCATGGACGGTGCCACTTTCCTAGATGTTCTGGTCTCCGCCACGGCAACCCCCGACGGGTTTCATTGCGCCATGTTGCCAGGCCGCATACCCAAATACACCGGGTACCCCAATACTTACACAAGGACGTCCAGTCCCAGGGCCACAACAGCAGTCGCGTCCTGGCCTTCCACAACCCAGGCGTAGTCACCCGTCACTTAGTCCCAGAGTGACGACGTCTCTCCCTATGCACTTCTGCAGTTAACTGCAATGGATTAACTGGGAAGATCACGGAGATAGTCCATTTCATGAAGCGGCACAACATCCGCATTGCTGCGATTCAAGAGACTAAACTCACAGCAAGATCTGCATTGCAGACCTGTTCTGGGTATAATGTCCACAGAAAAGATCGCGAGAGCGGAAATGGAGGCAGCCTCGCGTTTATCATACACCACTCTGTGCAATATCATATATTTGATCCCGACATCAACGGAAGCACAGTGTCATAGAACGTCAAGGATTATCTGTCCGGTCGGGCGATGCAAACCTAAAAATCATCAACATCTACATCCCTCCTGCCACCTGTTGCCCCAGTGGATACCGCCCTAATATCAGCGCCTTACTCACTGGAAACAATCGCACAATCTTTGGCGATTTCAATGCCCATCACGATCTATGGCATTCAAACTTGCGGGTGGACAGTAGGGCTGAGATGAGATCAAATAGAAGAAACGACGTTCTGCACAATAAACGGAAACACCCCCACACGTATGGTAGGAAGCTGTCCCAGTTCGCCGGATATTTCAATCGTGAGCGCAGAACTCGTAAACTGCGTCAACTGGCATCCGATGGTAATATTGGCATCCGACCACCTGCCTTTACTTATTTCGCTCGAGCGTTACGCCGTCGCAAAAAAACAACGCACAGGGGAGCATGCTTTCCGCAATGTTATTGAATCCGCCTCGGCTCGTTTCATTCCCGCCGGTAGAATTCCCGAAATTCGGCCCACTTCCCGGCGGAGGCCGCAAGTTTAGCGAGAGAACGTGACCTTATAAGACAGCTCGATCCCGGCGACCCCCAAATAAGGGATATAAACCAACGCATCAGATTGCTTGTAGTTGAACACAAGCGGGCGAAATGGGAGGAACACCTGAGCGGTTGTACCCTCTCTGCCAGTGTAGGTAAACTTTGGTCCACTGGAACGTCCCTATCGAATCCGTCTAGGCACAATGACAAAGTTTCCATCGCCTTTGGCGATAAAGTGCAGTCGGATGCGAGAAAATGCGCGAGCGCTTTCTACCGACAATATATAATGCATTCTACGGTCGACAAAGATAGACGGAGGGCCAACAGACACGCACATAAACATAAATTCAGCGCGTCACCAATTACCATCACCGCCAAAGAGGTTGAGGATGCCATCGGTCATGCTAAACCATCCAAAGCAGTGGTCCCAGACGGCATAGCCATGCCGATGCTTAAAAGCCTAGGGAAAGAGGGTTTCAAATATTTAGCACATGTCTTCAACCTGTCTCTTTCCACCTTTGTCATACCCGAAAAATGGAAAATGGCCAAGGTGCTCCCGCTACTAAAGCCTGGGAAACCAGCTAACATAGGAGAGTCATATCGCCCGATATCTCTCCTATCGATAGTAGCCAAGACGCTTGAAGCCATTTTGCTCCCCTACTTCAAAACAAATTTGCAGCTAGCCTGCCATCAGCATGGATTCAGGAAACTCCATAGCACCACCACCGCGCTAAATGCCATCAGCACCCAGATAAATTGCAGTTTAAATCAAAACCCCCACCATAGAACAGTACTCGTAGCGCTAGACCTATCAAAAGCTTTTGATACGGTCAACCATGGCACGTTACTGCAACACTTGGAAGGGTCTACCATTCCCACATGCCTCTTGGTGGACCGCAAATTAGCTGGGCTGTCGGCAGGTATCGATGCAATTTAGAAATGAAAGATCAAAACCAAGAAGAATTAAACAGGTTGTGCCTCAGGGTGGTGTCCTATCCCCACTTTTCCTCAATTTCTACATATCTAAGCTACCTTCGCCATCAGAAGGAGTTACTATCGTTTCCTACGCCGATGACTGCACAATAATGGCCACATGCCTAGGCCCAAAGATCGCTGAGCTTTGCAACAGAATAAACGGCTACCTCCCTGATCTCTCCAGTTTTTTCGCCTCGCGAAACTTGGCATTATCACCGACTAAATTCTCCACGACATTATTTACAACTGTTACATACATACTTATATCTTGCATGCATCTTGCTGCAATGCATTCGACACGCTGCTTATGTCGTAAGTATGAATGTGTTTATAATAAGCAATGTCAACATAATTACGTTCACACAGGCAGGCAAGCAAGCGAAGCGCGGGCGATATATTAGCCACGCTTATGCACCAGCGACCGTGTGAACGGTTGCTATGTACTAACGTTTACATCGTTCATGCAATATGTATGTACGTATGTTTAGTATATAGAAACTTTAGTACATACCTTGTTGCCGCTTCAATGGCACTTCCCAAATTTAATTTCTTTTTAATGACATCCTACATGGCGATCCTACCTTATTATTGGCATCCTACATGACGATGCTGCCATACCTGTTTAATAACAATCAGGACTAGTATAGCCGTCATTATTTTATACCAAGCAGGATACGCCATCCTACATGGCGATCCTGCCATACTGCTGAAAATAAACCGGAAATCTCCTTAACATCCTTTGAGCTGCTGAATTAAATCGGCAGCCTCCCTCGTCTGCTGCTTGAAGTATTGGCAGACTTCATCTAATAATATTTTTGGAAAAAGTTTACTTTCTGCACAGGAGTCCAAGGCATCAACTTTGCAACGGCGAATGGTATAGTCAATACAAAGGGGCGGATCACAGCGACAGTGGCAACAAGGGTGCAATTCAAATTTTAAAAATTCTCGAATACCACAAAGGAAAGAAGGAAAAATATTTTTGGTCTTTAATACTGATTGCATTCTTGTTATTAAATTAAATGTTTGCAACTGCAAGACCACTACCGCTACCAACACGACCACCGCCGACGCATAACGAAGTGGAATAAACCTGGACTAAAACTTATGCGCTATGCAACTTGTTGGAGGTTGACCGGGTCCCCGAAGACCAAATCAAAAATAGCATTCTAATTAATGTATCGGACGATTGTTGGAATAAGCAGATGCAGCAGATTATGTATTATTTCTCTTATTGTGTATTTATTATCTAGGTATTTGTAAGATTATAATAGAAGCATTTGGCAACCTAACGGCTGCCAGTTTACAGGCAAAAAGTAGATTTTTGCCAATAAATTTAAGCATTTTTTTCCCCCTAATTTTTTTCTTAAATTAATGATATAAGTAGTCAAGAAAAATTTGACGCAATATTCTTGCGTTGTAGCAAATTAATTGAAGAAGAAAAAAAACAGAAATTATTAATTTAAATAAAATTTTCTGAAACATTTTTTTTAACTATTAGAACTTAGACAGATCAATGAATATGAAGAAAAAGAGAAAAAATATGAAACCCCAAGTGGCATAGAAAATGAAATAGAAATAAAAATAGCATATAAATGAAAATAGTAGAGAAATAAATTTTCAAATTCCAATATAAATTAAAAATAAATTATATTTAAAAAAAAAAATATTTTGAAAAAGAAAAATGTTTACAAACAAGAAAGTTGTAAAATAAAATTTTACGTACGAACAAAATCAATAATTTTATTAGGCCTAAATTAGTCCTTTTTCATATTCTTAGTCCTTCTTTTTTTCAAAACAGGAAAGTTATTAAAGGAAATTTTTATTTTTCACAATGTCTTGGTGGAAAAAAATTGGTACACGACATTACGATAGCCACATTTGGTTATGAGATAGGAAAAGAAAACTCAGGAAATTCGGAAAACAAGGTATCAGAGAACCGAATAATTAAATATGAGCCACCAGTTGAAGAAGAAACCAACAACATTCAAAACATAACCGACGTTTGGTTAGTCATTTTATTTTTCGCATTCATACTATTGATTTTTGCAATAGCTATGATGCTCAAAAATTATATCAAAATTTAATTTAGACAGCTAAAAAGCATTCAAGAGCGTATTTAAAAACAAAAACTTTATTACCTAACTATTTAAAACCCATTTCCAAACAATAACCCTCAAAATTCTTCAATTAACAGTATATTTTCTTGAGACAGCTTTATCAGCACTGTCTAAATTCGATAGCAAACCAAAAATTTTAATAATCTTTTTGGATGCTCATGATATCTTTGCAAAATTTTTGATGGACAATTTTTTAAAAATGCATGTACTTAATATTCTTCTAAATAATTACATACCCATTATAAAAACAAGTAAGGACGGGACTGTCTTCGGCTGTGCCGAAGACTTCATACCTTTCATGAACGGGGCTGAACAATAATCTTATCCCATTCGTAATCTCCAAATAATGCGCTGTATAAGATCAGAAATATATAGTGAAGAGATCTACATACCTAACCGATTTTAAGGTAAATATAAAAAAATGGCAAAAAACTCCCTTATCTGAACGATCGGTTGTATGGGAGATATATGTTATAGTGGTCCGATCCTACCGTATCCGACAAATGTCTAATATAATACAAAAATACATCCTTGTGCCAAATTTCATTGAAATATCTCAAAATTTGAGGGACTAGTTTGCGTTCAAACAGACAGACGGACGGACAGACGGGCATGGCTATATCACCTCAGTTCTTCGCGCTGATCAATTCGGTATACTTAATGGTGAGTCTATCTTCTATATTTCTCAACGTTACAAACATCGGACCAAAGTTAATATACCATTTCTTGTTCATGAAAGGTATAAAAAGGGGCAGATTGACAGTAATGTCCCGATAAATAATTCTCAAAAAACAAATCTAAGAGGAATTGGTCAAGGAATAACAAGCACTATTGGCAAGGTTAAAGCAG
Organism: Eurosta solidaginis; assembly: GCF_040869045.1. Taxonomy (NCBI): domain Eukaryota; kingdom Metazoa; phylum Arthropoda; class Insecta; order Diptera; family Tephritidae; genus Eurosta; species Eurosta solidaginis. The sequence goes on from NC_090319.1 coordinate 224,873,775, forward strand.
ATTTAAAAGATGATTACCTATTAATTAGACAAAAATTTCACGTAGTAGAAGACACCTTCCCACTCCCATGTGATAAAATATTAGGATTAGATTTCAATAAAAAATATAATTGCATATTACCAAACAGAAGGTGAGACTCTAATACTGAGACCATATGACTACCCAGAAAACATAATAATTGAGATGACTAACAAACCAACAATCAATAGTATTTCAATTCCCGCACGATCAGAAGTAGTTCGACAAATTCACATAGAAAATAAAAATTCAGGTTTATTAATCCCACAACAAGAATTGTCTGAAGATATTTTTATTGCAAACACACTAGCAAATTCACAACAAATATTTGTTAGAATTATAAATACAACAAATAGAAATGCAACACTGCAAGATTTTAATATACGTACAGAAAACTTAAACCCGGTGTATTTGGGTATGCGGCCTGGCAACATGGCGCAATGAAACCCGTGGGGGGTTGCCGTCGTGAAGTCCAGAACATCTAGGAAAGTGACACCGTCCATGGCAGGAGCTGCATTTGGCGGATGTCGCAACCGTATATATTCTGTGCTGGCAAACGGTGCAAAGGGAGATAGGGACGAAGAGTCTGTTTCCCTGACCTACACAATTGCTGCCGGAAAAGAGGGGGGGGGGGGGAGGACGGGGGCAGCGGCTGATGCTCGGCATTGCTTCCGACTCTACTACGGAGATTGTAGGTATGAGTTGGAGTAGCCGTGTGAGTTGGTGGCGCCGTGTGGCGCGAGCCAGAGCGGGTACTTGTTGTGGCTTGCTGAGCAGCGGGGCTGCTGGAAATAGATTGTCTTCCTTTATTGTAATACTCCTTGTCGATGTAGTGTTTTTTTTTAAGTAGATTGTGTTCCCCTATTGCAATACTCTTCGTCGATGTTGTGTTGTTCCTCCTTTTTGTTGTAATGAAGATTTTTGTGTTGTTTTTTAATATATGTATGTGTTTTGTTTCCAATTATTGCTTTCAAACAATTTTTTCCAACTAATTCTTATATTATTATTTTCTTCTCAAATATATATATATTTTTTTACAAATTATCAAATTTTTAAATTATTTTTTTAAACTTATCTCCTTCCTTTTCACATTCACCCATTTTTTTTTCTTTGTACAAAACTTAATTCTATTTGATGTTTTTCTGTCAAAAAATCTTGTTATGTTTTGCTTTGTAAAATAAATTTTTGGGTTTTTTTTTTGTTTTCACCACCCCAATGTTTTTTTCCTGTTATTATTTAGGTATTTGTGTACGGATATATGCATGTATTTATTTTTGATTAAACACCTTTTTTATATAAGTTAAGTATTCACACAGTTTTTGTATTATTTATGTATGTTTCTGGGTTTTTTTGGTTTGTAACACTTTTTGTAGTTAGCACTTTTCATGGTAAGTTTGCACTTTTTTTGTTATATCCGTGCCGACCACGTTTTTTGTTTATTATTTATGTAAAAAACTTTTAATTGTGTACACAATTTTGTGTTGTATTTTACACTTTATATTTGTGGTCGCTGGTGCGTTTTGGCCGCGAAAGGACCATGTATATTTTTGCACTTGGCACTATCCAAATAAAAAAGCTGACGCGTGAGTTTAAATTTGAAATATATATATTGTTCCTTTAATTCACTTCTTGCATTTACAAAATTATAAAGTGTAAAAAACTAAATAAAAATATTAAATTTGCGGGCACGATGCGTTTGCGAGTCGGTAGTTTAAGGTAAACTAAAAAAAGAGAGTAGTGGCCGGGTGTTGCCAGACGGAGGGGGGTGGACTTAGTCCGAAAATTGGATCATGTTTTCAACACTTGGGATAAAATGTACGTATGTATATATATACAAGACTTTCCACCCTCTACGTATTTCTTAAAACGACAACTATGGTCACGGTCAATGATTGCAACAACATGATTTTTTTTTTTTTTTTTTAATTTTAACAATTGCAAAATTGTCCGTAACATAAATCAAACTACTTTACTAAAAAAATTAAGCTCAAATTAATTTAACGCAACTTCAATACGGATTTTATATGAAAATTAAAAAGTTTCCAAATTAACCGATGGATTAGAATTTACTAGCACACACTTACACGACCGTATATGTATATATGTTTATACGATTTTTTGTTTTTGTGCACTTCGTGAAAGAAAACCAAACTCACTTAAATAATTCGCTTTAAATCAAATTTAATTGAAATTAAAATCTAGACAATAATTATTTTTTATTTTTTCCCCTCTTTTAAAACTATGATACGCTTTCTTTTCTTTAGTTTTTGTTTAATTTTGCTTTGGTTTACTTTCTTTCACTTGACCCTTGTTTGCACTTAAACAGATTTAATTTATGTAATTAACGCATAAAACAAGAATTTTTGTTTGTTTTATTTTATTTCAATAATCACTGCACTAAATGTGTACTCAACAATTTATTTTTAACTTACACGCACCTGATTTTCAATATTTTTCTATACCCAGCTATACTTGTATACAGGGTATTATAATTTTGATTGGATAACGGTCGGTTGAACAGGTATAAAGAAGCCCAATTTGTATCGAAAATATTATATGATATCAGGTCACATTCGGCTGCCCCTCGCAACTTGTTGCGTATGTGCTGCAGAATAGCCCTATATATAAGCTTATTCTTCACTATTTTAAAATCAGACGGGATGCTCTGCACTGAGTGCACACACGAAACATATTAAACTGGATTGCCGTCAAAGATTTGGAGCTCTTTAATAGCATCTTGAAGCTCTTGAAATATCCTTGAGGTCCATCTCCGTTGCAGGAGCTCGCGGTTCCTCTGCTATCACTTTGTCGGTTCCACCTTCCAAGAGGGAAAGCCGAGATCGTAGAGTATCCAAAGAGGATACCACCCTAACCCTGCTATTCACATTTTCGATGAGTGCGTTAACAGCACCCGTCAGGTTAGTTACCGTAGTTTGTAGTTCCTCCATTTTGGTCTGTAATTACAAAGATAGAGTTAAGTGACAATATTTACTTACAATAAGAGATGGAATGTTAGTATTTCCAACTTGGTTGTTATTATCAAATATAAACCGGGCATTCACTGAGAACGTCTTCGTCAAATTCCTACTTTGGACAACTTGGTCTCTTTTTTTTTATTGATATTAAAGGATTTCATGTTTGACCTCTTGGTCTATGAGCACTTTTTTATTCTTTTTTATATCACTACTGGTCCTGCTCGGGCGCCAGGGATCAAGCATGCTTGCACTAAAAAAAATTAAAGGGCCAGCTTGCCCTGCGAACACAATAGAACAACACAGTTAAGATTTTACAATAAGATTTATTTTAGGATACTTATAATCCTAATTAAATATTTTGAGAATATAATATAGTATTGGTTAGTACGAATACCCCGACGCAACTGCCCTCGAAATGTCTTCTGCTGCCTTTTATAACATTCCTTTAGGCGTCGTTCCGTAGCCAGACATATGCGTGGTCTGGGTGTGAGTGTGGCCGTCACTTCCCGCAGGTGTCTTACTTGGCTGGCATGTGCAATGCAAAGTTTCACGACACTGTGAAATAAAAATATGCTGACTCCGCTGCAATGTGTATAGGTACTGACTTGGTTCCCATAGGTTTGATAACGTTGCGCAATATTGTCATTGCACGATATGATGAAATGCACTTGGCCTTGAAGGGGGTGGTGGGTTGCAATTAAGCTGCTTACAATAATTATGCTAACGCAGCTGCAGGTGGCCCATGGGACTGTGGGAAAAATAATTATGCTGACACATCGGCAGGTGTGCTATGGGATTGTGGGAAAATAATTATGCTGACACAGCGGCAAGTGTAAACTTCAGCTTTTGGGAATCCAACATCTTGGGTGCCGCCAGCGTGTTAACTGATATATATAAGTTAAGACGAGGGTTAATATGCTTATTAGTGAGAATAAGCTGACGACGCACTTTCCCATACGCGCGCATAGCCAGCGCAGGTAAACAATCTGCGCTGTAAGCAATATCGAATTTCTTCAAGTTAACGATCTGCGTTGCAAGCAATATTGAATTGCTTCAGGTAACGAAATCGCAATTCAGGGGAAGAGCCTCGTCAGCAATTAATAATTAAGTCAATGAAAATTTTAGGTTTAGTTTTAGCATTAGTTGTTTGAGATTGTCATTTTGTTTTTGGTAACGCTGGACTACTCATGGTAATTATATTATTAACAAAGTTTAAATCTGTTGTTTTATTTACTTACAGGGAAACCAAGGGCCATGGGGCGGCCCCACCTTTATCCTTTTTAGAGCCCCCGGAGTGGGGCTTTAACTGGCACCCGAGAAGGACCAACTAGCATGTGGGTCCTTGGAAAAAAAGACCTCCTTAAAAAAGAGGTCCGGAAAAAGTGATAGTGGAAGAAACAATAAGGAATTGTGTAGTGTGGTGTTTAGTGAAGAATCTAAGTGAAACCTCTTTGGAAAAAATTCCCCAAAGGATAATAATTGCCCAAGAGGCGTATGAATGTAATATTGCTAAAACCGCGGTTAACCATCTTCGGGGTGACCCTCCGGTTTATAAAATAAAAACTAGGAACTAAGAAAAATTAAAAAATAATTTAAGGCTTGTACAGCCGATAACAAATATTTGTGAAACCACGACCCTCTGGTTTATAATATTGGCTTAATTCTGCGATTCCCTTCGGGACCCTCCAGGGTATAAAAGCTCCTCTCCCCAGGAGAGGTTAAACCTCATACAATAAATTTAATAATTTTACTACGTCCTATCCTAATAACCAAAGCGCTAAGACGGGAAGAATACGAAAATTAAGAAAAAAACACGTAAAGTGAAAAAAATTTATAATTTTACTATGTTCTATCCTGATAGCCTAAGCGCTAATACAGGTATAATACGATAATAAAAATAAACAGAAACACGCAAAGAAAGAAAACCAAAAAAAAAAAACAGTGATTCTTCATACGACCCGCTATCGCATTTCCGAATGTTAAAACACAATCGAATTGGCTGAGTGAGTCCGTATGCTTATATTCCTAGACGGAGCTCACCACATCGGATGCCAAATTGTGGTTAACGAACCCCGTGACCGTGCAATATAAACCGAAACATTTTGCATATTGCGTGTACCCTGCTGTTCCCTTAAGGACACGGCAGAGCTTTACCCCTTGTGTCAAGTTATCTCCAGCGTACACATGAGAACACACTGGGGCGACTTCATATTTTTGGAGGCTTGCAGGGTACACATAAGAACACACTGGAAGTGGCCACTACAATACTTCCAGTATAGCCATAAGAACATACTGCAGTTTTGTGTTTATCGGTACTTCTGGTGTATACATAAGAACACACCAGAGATTGCGTCAAGTCCGGGATTGCGTTGTGGAGCAACTGTGCCCAAGTAAGTTGCCTTCAATCTGATTGAGTGCTATTAAAAAGGTAAAAACACAGCCTCCCCTACCAAAACTTTACCTATAATAATTAATGTATGGTGAAACGCCCATTGGGTACATGTCGCCGTTTACATAAGAACACGGTAAAAGTTTCACCAGCCTAATCGGGGTTCCTTTTTTATTTTCAGGAAATCCTAAAATTGTACGGACACGAACTTAAACTAAAAATTTGCAAAAAAAAGTTTTGCCACAGGAAAAAAAACAATTACAAAAATTCTAAAGCCAAAGCTTGATTCAATCATATCAAATAATGTCAATAAAAAAATAAAATCTAATATCCGGCTGAGAAGTATCCCTCCATTTTATAAATATTCCGTGACAGTCTAAATACCCTATTAAATAACGCGAATTACAGAAAGGCTACTTTGTGCAAGGTTAAATTTATTCTAAAAAAAATTTCAGTTTCGTTCAAAAACCGTTTAAATTGTAGACATGGACGCCCTAACCACTAAAGTTAACGAACTCACTGGTGGTATTAATGCTCTGTTCGAGCAGATTAGGAGACTCGAGGGGCGGCTTAGTGGCATAGAAAACAACGGTGTAGCCCTCGACTCTAGGCTCATGATTTTGGAGCAGAACCTGGCCAAAGCCGACGAACGATTTGGTAGCATAGATCAAACTAAAGTTAGGCCGCAGCCGCAGGAACAGGATTTAAAGGATATCGGCAGACTTCCTGATTTCGTGAAGGAGCTGCAAATTTTCGAAGGTAGTCCTTCCCAATATAGCACTTGGGTTAATTGCGTCGAGGGTATCCTTTCGGACTACGCTGTGGTGAAAGAAAAAACCTTATATCGTGCCATTCTGCAGCACATCAGGCAAAAAATTCGTGGCGTGGCCGATTCGGCACTAGTAGCATACAATGTCTTAAGGGGAGATTTGGAAGAAATTAAAAGGGTACTTTCGTTACATTACGCAGATAAAAGGGACATACGGTCCCTGGAGCACCAGCTCAATCAGTTAGTCCAAAGAGGTGCAGCGTTGGATGAATTTTACGCAACGGTCAAAAACCAGTTGTCGCTGATCGTCAACAAAATCATGTCGGATGAGTATAGCAGCGAGACTATGTCAGTCCTTGTGGAAACGTGCCACAATAGAGCACTTGACGTTTTCATTAGGGGCCTTAGTCCGGAAATGTGGCGTATGTTAATAGTTCAGAAACCAAAAACCCTACCAGAAGCATATTCAGCATGCTTGGATATTCAAAATTTAACGCTCAGGAATACAACAGTGAACAATAACTCGACAAATAGAATTGTGGTTCACTCCAACACTACGCTAGAAACTTGGAATCTATTTGCCTCATTTTTTCAAGATGTTTATGAAAGCTACCAGCCGGAAGACCCGCCTTCTACAATTTCAAGACCAACTAATTTTAATTTTATTGACGCATTTATTATCACTGAGGGTGATTTTGCAGATGCAATATTAGACCTTAAGCCAAGCTTCAACTGCACTAATGGTCTTCCCCCAATATTTTTCATTCGGTGCGTGGATTCTCTTGTAAAACCATTCTCCATCATCCATCCATTCACCATCACCAAACTCTTTAAGGCACGTTTACGCCAAGGAAGTTTCTTAGATTGTTGGAAGTCATGTTCAATTTTGCGAGCCGGTAGTTTAAGGTAAACTAAAAAAAGAGAGTAGTGGCCGGATGTTGCCAGACGGAGGGGGGTGGACTTAGTCCGAAAATTGGATCATGTTTTCAACACTTGGGATAAAATGTACGTATGTATATATATACAAGACTTGCCACCCTCCTACGTAATTCATAAAACGACCAGACAACTATGGTCAAGGTCAATGATTGCAACAACAATATGATTTTTGTTTTTTTTAATTTTAACAAGTTGGATTTTAGGCAAAATTATCCGTAACGAAAATCAAAATACTTTACTAAAAAAATGAAGCTCAAATTAATTTAACACAACTTCAATAAGGATTTTATATGAAAATTAAAAAGCTTCAAAATTAACCGATGGATTAGAATTTATTAGCACACACTTACACGACCATGTATGTATATCTGTTTATACGATTTTTTGTTTTTCTGCACTGCGTGAAAGAAAACCAAACTCACTTAAATAATTCGCTTTAAATCAAATTTAATTGAAATTAAAATCTATACAATAATTATTTTTTATTTTTGCCTCTCTTTTAAAACTCTTTTCTTTAGTTTTTGTTAAATTTTGCTTTGGTTTCCTTTCTTTCACTTGACACTTATTTGCACTTAAACAGATTTAATTTGTGTAATTAACGCATAAAACAAGAATTTTTGTTTGTTTTATTTTATTTCAATAATCACTGCACTAAATATGTACTCAACAATTTATGTGATCTTAGCGACCACATCAAGCTCCAATTTATCGTTCATACCAACCACGGGGCGGCATTTGGCAATAGCGCTTGAATTTGCATTAACATCAACATCAGTGTTACCATTTTCCCTGACCTACACAATTGCTGCCGGAAAAGAGGGGGGGAGGACGGGGGCAGCGGCTGATGCTCGGCTTTGCTTCCGACTCTACTACGGAGATTGTAGGTATGAGTGGGAGCAGCCGTTTGAGTTGGTGGCGCCGTGTGGCGCGAGCAACAGCGGGTACTTGTTGTGGCTTGCTAAGCAGCGGGGCTGCTGGAAGTAGATTGTCTTCCTTTATTGTAATACTCCTCGTCGATGTAGTGTTTTTTTTTTTAAGTAGATTGTGTTCCCCTATTGCAATACTCTTCGTCGATGTTGTGTTGTTCCTCCTTTTTGTTGTAATGAAGATTTTTGTGTTGTTTTTTAATATATGTAAGTGTTTTGTTTCCAATTATTGCTTTCAAACAATTTTTTCCAACTAATTCTTATATAATTATTTTCTTCTCAAATATATATATATTTTTATACAAATTTTCAAATATTTAAATTATTTCTTTAAACTTATCTCCTTCCTTTTCACCTTCACCCATTTTTTTTTTCTTTGTACAAAACATAATTATATTTGATGTTTTTCTGTCAATAAATCTTGTTATGTTTTGCTTTGTAAAATAAATTTTTGGGTTTTTTTTTTTTTTTTTTTTCACCACCCCAATGTTTTTTTCCTGTTATTATTTAGGTATTTGTGTATGGATATATGCATGTATTTATTTTTTGATTAAACACCTTTTTTATATAAATTAAGTATTCACACAATTTCTGTATTATTTATGTATGTTTCTGGGTTTTTGTTGGTTTGTAACACTTTTTGTAGTTAGCACTTTTCATGGTAAGTTTGATTGTGTACACAATTTTGTGTTGTATTTTACACTTTATATTTGTGGTCGTTGGTGCGTTTTGGCCGCGAAAGGACCATGTATATTGTTCCTTTAATTCACTTCTTGAATTTACAAAATTATAAAGTATAAAAAACTAAATAAAAATATTAAATTTGCGGGCACGATGCGTTTGCGAGTCGGTAGTTTAAGGTAAACTAAAAAAGAGAGTAGGGGCCGGATGTTGCCAGACGGAGGGGGGTGGACTTAGTCCGAAAATTGGATCATGTTTTCAACACTTGGGATAAAATGTACGTATGTATATATATAGAAGACTTGCCACCCTCCTACGTATATCATAAAACGATCAGACAACTATGGTCAAGGTCAATGATTGCAACAACAACATGATTTTGTTTTTTTTTTTTAATTTTAACAATTTGGATTTTAGGCAAAATTATCCGTAACGAAAATCAAAATACTTTACTAAAAAAAAAATGAAGCTCAAATTAATTTATCAGAACTTCAATAAGGATTTTATATGAAAATTAAAAAGTTTCCAAATTAACCGATGGATTAGAATTTATTAGCACACACTTACACGACCATGTATGTATATCTGTTTATACGATTTTTTGTTTTTCTGCACTTCGTGGAAGAAAACCAAACTCACTTAAATAATTCGCTTTAAATCAAATTTAATTGAAATTAAAATCTAGACAATAATTATTTTTTATTTTTGCCCCTCTTTTAAAACTATGACACTCTTTCTTTCCTTTAGTTTTTGTTTAATTTTGCTTTGGTTTCCTTTCTTTCACTTGACACTTATTTGCACTTAAACAGATTTAATTTGTGTAATTAACGCATAAAACAAGAATTTTTGTTTGTTTTATTTTATTTCAATAATCACTGCACTAAATATGTACTCAACAATTTATGTGATCTTAGCGACCACATCAAGCTCCAATTTATCGCTCATACCAACCACGGGGCGGCATTTGGCAATAGCGCTTGAATTTGCATTAACATCAACATCAGTGTTACCATTTTCCCTAATATAGACAGGCGTACGTGGATATTTCCTAACAGCGTCCGTGGCATTAGCATTGATGTTAGCATTTGCATTAACATTGGCACCGGTTGGCATTTTATTATCCATGTTGGCGACATTTTCTTTGGCATTAGCAATTCGTGGCGAACGTCGACTAGCATCGTTAGCGGCAGAACTCTTAACATTTTCTATGCCATTAACATTAGCATTACTCGGCGCACGTCGACTAGCATCACAAGCGGCTGTACTCTTAACATTTTCTATGGCATTAACATTGATTGGCGTACCTCGGCTCAGAACGCCAGCGGCAACAGCAGCGAATGTACTACCAGACACGATATAATATAGAGACATTGCATAGACGAAAAATCGTGTGAGGCAAGCTTCACAAAATTCTAGTAAGTCACATTCACCACTTACCACAGCAGAATTTGTTAAACTACCACTGTCTGTATTTGTTATTTAATAATTATTTGTACACTTTTTATTCAGCTAATGTGTTCAGAATTTTAACTTTTACTCTCTAAAACTCCAATCAGTGTATTTCTCTGCTTAAATTATGTTAAAAATTGTGTTAAAGTTTTTGGTGTGGTGAAAGTGACCTACTAGAATTTTGTTACGCTCCGCTGCTTTCCACCGAAGTTCGCGCATGCAATATCTTTATATTCAAAAATTTTTGGTACTACTAGTAGACAAAAATTTTTGAATATAAAGATGTTGCATGTGCGAACTTCGATGGAAAGCAGCGGAGCGTAACAAAATTCTAGTAGGTCACTTTCACCACACCAAAAACTTTAACACAATTTTTAACATAATTTAAGCACAGAAATACACTGATTGGAGTTTTAGTGAGTAAAAATTAAAATTCTGAACACATTAGCTGAATAAAAAGTGTACAAATAATTATTAAATAACAAATACAGACAGTGGTAGTTTAACAAATTCTGCTGTGGTAAGTGGTGAATGTGACCTACTAGAATTTTGTGAAGCTTGCCTCACACGATTTTTCGTCTATGCAATGTCTCTATATTATATTGTATCTGTAGTAGATAGGTCGACATTATTGGCATTAGCGCCAGCATTGGCACAAATGGTGGGAGCAGCTGTAGCTGGTTTATGTCTACCGCTAGCATCATTTTTAATGATGCTGTTTAAGTTTTCAACGGCGCTGCTAAGATTTTTAATTTCGGCATTGAGTTTTATAATGTTAGCAGCTTTTTCACTTAGGGTAGACTGCAGTGCACTCACCTCAGCGTGTAGTTCATCTAATCTTTAAACTGTTGTGATTTATCTTCGCAAAATTCTTTGATAATAGAAATAGCTTTCGTATTCTCTGCTCTAAGAGCGAACATTTCCTGAAACAGTGATTGCAGAGTCAGTTGTTTTGTGTGGACGTTCTCAGCTGCGTTCGTGGATTCTGTCCTCTTATGAGAGGTAGGCTGTGATTCAGCATTAGAAGTTAAACCGGTATTTGCAGTATTTTTCACATCCACATCCATAGGGGGGGGGGGGGGGGGGGGGGGGGGAGTGTAGAGATGCACGACGTTTAACCATACAGGCATTGCCAAAATACGGTTTATCACTCGAGAGCAAGAAATCAAGATCAGCTGGATTAATACCAAAAAATTTCTTTGCATTTCTGACACTGCACTTTTTGTGTATCAGCAACTATTCTGTTGACTCTTTGCCCGCAACAACAAGGCATTGTTTAAATGATATTTTAATGATTATTTTAATGATTAATTTGATTATTATATTTGCTATTATATTTGCTTGCATTAAATAAGAATTAAGTTGGCTACACAGAGCCAGAATCTTAATTCCGATGCAAAGTAAAAATAAAAACAAAGAAGTAGAAAAGTAAAAACAATACTAGAAGTTTGCGGAGTGAAAGCAAACACGTTTGGACACCACGACGACTCACGAACGTTTTGTACATATGCATATAAATAGGTTAATGTAATGCTGACTTGCCTATATGAAATTATGTACATTTAGTTTGTAAGTATTAGTGTACATAGGTATTTGTAAAGTAAAAAATTTTTGTATAAAAGGGAAAGTATTTTCCAATAAAATTAAACTCGACACAACCCTTAAACCACGACGTTTTACTTATAATGCATGGCGATCCTCCCGTTTTGATCAGAAAAAGCAAAAGAGCTAGTTCAGAAGCAAATTGCTAAAGATCTGCTCGATAGAGAGCCTGCCAAGTGTTTTTATACTCAGCGTGCTTTGCACACAGAGTATATTAACTTTGATTGGATAACGGTTGGTTGAACAGGTATAAAGGAATCGAGATAGATATAGACTTCTATATATCAAAATCATCAATATCGAAAAAAATTTGATTGAGCCATGCCCGTCCGTCCGTCCATCCGTCTGCCCGTTAACACGATAACTTGAGTAAGTTTTGAGGTCTCTTGATGAAATTTGGTACGTAGGTTCCTGGGCACTCATCTCAGATCGCTATTTAAAATGAGCGATATCGGACTATATCCACGCCCACTGGTTCGATATCGAAAATTTCGAAAAACATAAAAAATGCGATAATTCATTACCAAAGATGCGTAAAGTGATGAAACTTGGTAGGTGGGTTCATCTTATGACGCAGAATATAAAATTAGTAAAATTTTGGACAATGGGCGTGGCACCGCCCACTTTTGAAAGAAGGTAATTTGAAAGTTTGGCAATCTGTAATTTGGCTGGTTGAAGGTATCATGATGAAATTTGGCAGGAACTTTACTACTATTACTATATATGTGCTACATAAAAATTAGCAAAATCGGTTAAGAACACGCCCACGTTAAAAAAAAAAAAACTTTTAAAAGTCAAATTTTAACAAAAAATATCTTTACAGTATATAAGTAAATTATGTCAACATTCAACTCCAGTAATGATATGGCTCCGCCCTTTTCCACTTAATTTGCCTAGATAAATTTTAATGCCATAAGTCGAACAAAAATTTACCAATCCTTGTGAAATTTAGCGGGGTCATAGATCCTATGACGATAACTCTTTTCTGTGAAAATGGGCGAAATCGGTTAAAGCCACGCCCAGTTTTTATACACAGTCGACCGCCTGTCCTTCCGCTCTGCCGTGAACGCGATAACTTGAGCAAAAATCGATATATCTTTACTAAACTTATTTTACGTACTTATCTAAACTCACTTTATCTCGGTATAAAAAATGGCCGAAATCCGACTATGACCACGTCCACTTTTTCGATATTGAAAATTACGAAAAATGAAAAAATGCCATAATTCTATACCAAATAAGAAAAAAGGGATGAAACATGGTAATTGGATTGGTCTATTGACGCAAAATATAGCTTTAGAAAAATCTTTGTAAAATGGGTGTGACACCTACCATATTAAGTAGAAGAAAATGAAAAAGTTCTGCAGGGCGAAATAAAAAGCCCTTGGAATATTGACAGGAATACTCTTCGTGGTATTACATATACAAATAAATTAGCGGTACCCGGCAGATGATGTACTGGGTCGCCCTGGTCCAGATTTTGGTCGATGTGAACAAAACGCCTTCAGATATACAACTAAGGGCCATACCCTTTTAAAACCCTCATTAATACCTTTAATTTGATACCCATATCGTAGAAACACATTATAGAGTCACCCCTGGTCCACCTTTATGGCGATATCCCGAAAAGGCGTCCACCTATAAAACTAAGGTCCGCTGCCTTTTAAAATACTCATTAACACCTTTCATTTGATACCCACATCGTAAAAACAAATTCTAGAGTCACCCCTGGTCCACCTTTATGGCGACATCTCTAAAAGGCGTCCACCTATAGATCTAAGGTCCACTCCCTTTTAAAATACTCATTAACAGCTTTCATTTCATACCCACATTGTACAAACAGATTCTAAAGTCACCCCTGGTCCACCTTTATGGCGATATCTCGAAAAGGCGTCCACCTATAAAACTAAGGTCCACTCCCTTTTAAAACACTCATTAACTCCTTTCGTTTCATACCCATATGGTAAAAACAAATTCTAGAGTCACCCCTGGTCCACCTTTATGGCTATATCTCTAAAAGGCGTCCACCTATAGATCTAAGGCCCACTCCCTTTTAAAATACTCATTAACACTTTTCATTTGATTCCCATATCGTACAAATACATTCTAGAGTCACCCCTGGTCCACCCTTATGGCGATATCTCCAAAAGGCGTCCACCTATAGAACTAAGGCCCACTGCCTTTTAAAATACTCATTAACACCTTTCATTTAATACCCCTATCGTAAAAAAAATTCTAGAGTCACCCCTGGTCCACCTTTATGGCGATATCTCGAAAAGGCGTCCACTTGTAGAACTAAGGTCCACTCCCTTATAAAATACTCACTAACACCTTTCATTTGGTACCCATATCGTACAAACACATTCTAGAGTCACCACTGGTCCACATGCCAGCCAAGTAAGACACCTGCGGGAAGTCAAGGCCACACTCACACCCAGACGTCGCATATGTCTGGTTACGGAACGACGCCAAGAGAAATGATATAAAAGCAGCAGAAAACATTGCGAGGGCAGTTGCGTCGGGGTATTCGTACTAACCAATACTATATTCTATTCTCAAAATTTGTAATTAGGATTATAAGTATTATGGCGGGTCAAATTGTATGGGGAAACAAACTTCAGGTGCACATGCAGTTTCTGAATCTATGGGTCATACTGAGTAGTATTGTCCATGGGACCATAGGTCTGAAACTAATTTAGAGCCTCCCTAATTTTGTTTGAAAGTTTTATATCCGAATCCAAATCCGAATTTGACATTTATTTTCATGTATTTTATTTGTGAGAGCCGCTATAGGGCGCTTTCCTACTATTTTTCGCATTTTATCGCTTCTTTTTGGGGAAAATGGACGAATATTTTACTTCTCTTCATTGTGTTCGTTACAACTCTTCAATCTGATGATGACGAAACGATAAATGTGTAAAGGCTGTAGGCTTGACAAATCAAAAAATTATGAAAACCGTAATTTATGTAAATATGATGTCACTTCATTCAGTTAACTTAATTATAAAATCGGGCTATTATTGTGGAAAAAAACTAACGTTTTAAAATAAATAAATTACAGTTAATTTATTTTATTTTTTTTATTTAATTCATTCAGTCTAAAAGTACATGCTTTCTTACAGACTAGTTAAAAATAGAAAACCATTCAAGCTTAAACTTATATATGAAATGGGTCCATCGCAATATGCCAGTAAATGTTTCTTTCTTTTCAGTTTCTCTTAGAAAACATAATAATTGAAATTCAATTATTATAAGACGGTGTTAAGCTCATGAATTCTTAAATATAAGTATAAACTGAACACACCATTAAACAAACATACATAAGCTGTTATTAAAATTAAGAACATTACTGAATCGATTTCGATGAATAATCTATTATGCCGAAGATCACGCAGTGGAATATATGGAATGACCAAATTAGATAAATCGGAGCAATTTATGCTCAAGTTTATTACATTATAGGCAAGCATTAGTGAGATACAAGTTCTTCTGTCGTGCAAAGCCTGAAGACCAAGCAATTTGCGCCTGCTGGTATACGATGGGAGACCGTCTGGCCAGTGAAGCATCCGTAAAGCAATTTTCGTAAAAACTTTTTGAACTCTTTCAATTTTATAGGAGTTAGATTCATAAAAAGGATTCCATATTATTGAACAATATTCAAGGCGATTTCTGACCAAGGAGATATAAAGTGCCTTCAACGTCATAGGGTCCTTAAAGTCACTGGTGTTTCGTCTAATGAACCCAACCATTGCAAAGGACTTTGCAACAATGAAGTCAATATGACTGGAAAATGAGAGTTTGGAGTCAAAAATGACACCCAAATCTTGAATCTCTTGACAACGATTAAGAGATTTAGCATTTAGTTTTGTAGTTAAAATATGTCGCAGTTGTCTTTTTGGAATAAGACACAACACAGCATTTGTTTGTATTTAAAAATAAATTATTGTCTGCGCACCAACCGGCAAAAGGGTCCAGATCAGATTGCAAGTTAGTGCAGTCAGAGCTATTACGGATCGTCAGAAATAGTTTGACATCGTTCGCAAACATCAAACACTTTGCGAATTTGAATTGCAGGGGCAAATCATTTATGAAAATTAAGAATATTAGAGGACCACAATGGGTACCCTGCGGAATACCTGACCAGGCGTTTATATACAACTCGTGAAGAATTTCAAAAAGTTTCCATTGATTCCATACTTGGCTAACTTGCGTACTAAGATAGTATGATCAACCTTGTCGAATGCTTTCGAGAAGTCAGTGTATATGACGTCAAGTTGCTCAGAGTTCTCTAAGGCACCCACAATTTGATTAGTAACTAAAGCAAAATTTGTGGAAGTAGACCTACCTGGGAAAAATCCATGCTGACACTCCACTATAGCCTTGCCTACGTAATCGAACAATTTACGTTGAAGTACGTGGTCGAATATTTTTGCCAGAGTACTCTGTTTAACAATCGGTCTGTAGTTGCAAATGTCATTGTGGTTACCAGACTTAAATATAGGATTTATGGAGCATAATTTCCACGAGTCTAAAAAAATTCCGCTGTTCAAGCAATTTTGAAAGAGATGAGCTAAGGGTTCTGCAATGGAGTTTGCGCATATTTTGAAAAATATCGGAGAAAACCCCTCAGTATTTGATTTTGCACTACTTTTCAATTTAAGGATTGACAGAAGAACATCATCTGCGGTAACAATGAAATTAGAAATTTGGCATTGGTACCCAGAGTGAAATATAGGATAAGGTGAAGAGGTAAACTTTGAATAAACTTTTTGGAATGATTTAGGAAATAAGTTGCAGGTATCCTGTGGATTACTGGACTCTTCGCCATCATACTCCATAGTCGTTGGAAAGCCATTGGTTTTCCTTTTGGAGTTAATAACCGACCAGAAACTGGTCGGCTTTGACTTTAGATTTGATTCGAGTTTAAGCATATATTGCTTAAAAAGACACTTATTAAGGAAATCGAATTGCTTTTTAAGTCTTATATAGCTAAGTCGATCAATTTCTTTACAGCTCTTCCTATGTTTTTTAAAAGCTTTATTTTTTCTATTTTTAAAATTATTTAGTTTTAGATTAAACCAGGGTGGCCTATTCAATAAGACCTTACTTTTTAGAGGTACAAAACTTGAAAGGGCTAGTAAAAGCCTCCTCGTAAAAATTTCATAGGAGGCCTCCGGGCTTCCGGAGAAGTTAAGAAAGGCCCAATCAGTATGTAAATGACATTATTATATAATTGCGATGATTTCGTACGCATTCCACTTACATTTTGATAATAAAGCGTATATTTAGATTTTAACTCAATAGGTCTAAGAATACCCACGTTAGATTCAATGTTTACGATTTCCGAAGAACCGGTTTTTGGCGGAACCGAAAAGGGCAAATAGCCACACCAACAGGCCAAAGCTCAGGTTTGAGCATAGTGTTGAACCAGGATTCGGGAACACCTAGTTTAAAGATGATTCGTTTTAGTTATTCCACGGCAGTGCCATTCTTAATAAGACTGTGGCATGAAAGCAACACTTTCTGTATCCCAGAATGTTTGGAAACATATTCAATTCTATCATTTTCCGTAACTGATGGCGAAAAAGAAGAAATGTACATCCACTTAGTTTTGGCGGCAACACAAAGTTCAGAATTTGCATTTGAGCCAACAATGCGAACATGTTTATCGTAAGATTTATTTTTTGCAGCAGCTACCTTCTGACGAGCAGGTTGCCCCTCATTTTTGTAAGTAGTGTTCTCAAGTATCAGCAGTTTTGACATTTTCAACATCACTAGGATTGTTATTATCGTTTACAATAACAACACTTGCATCAGTTGGTTCGACAATTTTCGAAGGCGACGTAAAATTGTTGTTGCCAGCGAGAGCAGAATTTTGTAGAAGAGGGCGATCACAATTATCATTTGAATCGATGTTATTATTTGCTTGATTACAAACCGAAGCATAAGAAGGCAAACATTTAGCCGACTTAGCAGGCGAAAGCTCAGCATCAGTGACGGAACGTTTAGCTGTTGTTTCTGTGTGCGAAACAGAAGAAGATAAACACGATTATCACACAAAGATTATCAAAAATAAAGATGTTGCAGGGACGAAAAATCGTGTGAAGCAAGCTTCACAAAATTCTAGTAAGTTACATTCACCACTTATTACAGCAGAATTTGTTAAACTACCACCGTCTGTATTTATTATTTCACAATTATTTGTACACCTTTTATTTAGCTAATGAGTTCAGAATTCACATTTTTCCTCTCTAAAACTCCAATCAGTGTATTTCTGTGATTAAATTATGTTAAAAATTGTGTTAAAGTTTTTGGTGTGGTGAAAGTGACCTACTAGAATTTTGTTACGCTCCGCTGCTTTCACCGAAGTTTGTGCCTGCAACATCTTTATTTTCGATAATCTTTGATTTGATTTCCTAGCGACGCCAGCAGCAGCACCTTGTGTTGGTTGTGTAGTTTTCGCAAAGATTATCGAAAATAAAGATGTTGCAGGGACGAAAATTCGTGTGAAGCAAGCTTCACAAAATTCTATTAGGTCACATTCACTACTTACCACAGCAGAACTTGTTAAACTACCACTGTCTGTATTTGTTATTTAACAATTATTTGTACACTTTTTATTCAGCTAATGTGTTCAGAATTTTAACTTTTACTCTCTAAAACTCCAATCAGTGTATTTCTGTGCTTAAATTATGTTAAAAATTGTGTTAAAGTTTCTGGTGTGGTGAAAGTGACCTACTAGAATTTTGTTACGCTTCGCTGCTTTCCACCGAAGTTTGCGCCTGCAACATCTTTATTTTCGATAATCTTTGGTTTTCGTACACTTGTTAAAATTTCGTATATTAGGCGAAATGCAGTTGGGCGAGTCAACAAACTTACCGCGAGAACGCGTTTTCATTGCATTGCTGTTGTTGTCACTCATTCTTTTTGCCATAGAAATATGATTGTTTTTGGCATTAACGAATATTTGTTGGATTTCTGCCAATGATGAGCATACTTTATTAAACTCTGAGAGGCATAGTGTTATTGTGCTATTCACGTAATTGTCACATTTAAACATTAGATTCGCGTTTGATTTTAAAAATGTACTTTATGACCACAGATATCACATGAGATAAAATCTTCTCTCACGAATTCTATATGACAGCTTATACACTTAAGCATTGTAAAATAGATAGATACACGGAGCGAGCAAATACACGTCCGCACGCACCGAATGCCACTTTATTTGATTCAATATCTGCATTTCATAACATTTAAACAACTATGGATCTAGAACCGTCTACATCGCAAGCCGCAACAACATCAACAAGTGCCGAAAGTGAAAGCAGTTTGCGACATATGCCCACTCATGATGTTGCTGCCCTTGGGGTGTCTTGTGAGCTGAGTGATCTGAGTCTGCCAACTAAACAGGATATCTTACGATATTATTTTTTCTTGGCCGAACGTGCTCAAATCGAAAGTAAAATGTTTTCTTATAAAAAACTTACTCCCCACGTGACAGCCGAATTGATACAAGTTTGGGGTAAACTTAATATTCCATTTGTACCCAAACGGAGTATTATTCGAAAATTGGATGCTTTGCTCCACAAATATAAACATAAAGGAAACATTAACTCAGCATTCACAGCGTTCATACAATCTACAAAAGAAATATTTTATATTGGACGATGTCAATGCGACTTGAAAGCAGCTCAATGCTCATGTGGATTGATTCCAGAACACTTAAATGAGTTCATGCTGAATCAACATAATGAGAGAAAATTTACGATACCGGAATACGTGACGGAAGTTGAAGAGCAAGTACCAAGGTCTACAATAATAGCAACAAGTAAAGAGACTCGTGATGATACATACGTACCAGAGGAAGTTATGGGTATTGGTGATTAACCTAGTTCAGTTGGTGCTCCAATGAGACGTGGACCATATACTCCCCGAATTGAATAGCATTTTCCTTCAACGGCATAAAAAACGATTCTTTAACGAGAGAATAAATTAATGAGAAATTTCATCCAAGAATGGTAAAAGAACCTCATCTAGTTGTTGTGAAGGAACCACATTCTGAATTGATCGGTTACACAAAAGTTGCAAATGAAAATGCTGAACACAAATTCATCAAATTGAGCGAATTTTTCGCCAATAAAGGAATTTCTCTGGATGCATTAATTGGCATATGCTGTGATGGTGAGCCAACAAATACAGGCACAACAAATGGAATTTTGCGAAGATCCGAAATTCAGCTGAAGCGACCAATGCATTGGTTTGTGTGTCTTCTCCATTTTAACGAACTTCCTCTTCGACATTTGCTTAACGCTCTGGAAAAATCATCCACCACTGGACCACGAACAGCAACCGGAATATTGGGCAAACAAATTGAAACTTGTGAAAATCTTCCGGTATGTAATTATTACAATTTATTTATTACCATTTTTGATCATATTTTTCAGCTATTATGTTTCAATACTATATGATGATATTGTATTTAATTTCTATTTTCAGGTGGTAAATGATTTTGAAAAGATCGCGCTGGAAAATGTGGCTTCTGCTGATGAACTATCAACCGACGCAATGTACTTGTTCAGAATGGCAAATGCAATCTCTGATGGTGAGGCCTCGGCGGATTTGGCTAACATTAAACCAGGGCCAATTGCACATTAACGCTGGCTAACCAAGGCCAGTAGATTTTTACGGTTATACGTGACAACGAATAAGCCATCTAAAATTTGAAAATTCTGGCAAACTACATAATGAAAGTGGATATTCCAATGTACTTCAACATTAAGTATTATAGTCCGGTCGTGCACGGTAGTGTATTACTTTTCAAATTCATACGTTGGACACGGTATTTAGAATCAAATTTACAAGGCGTTATAAATGACGTGATTAAAGGCAATGGATATTTTGCACATTCAGAAAATATCTTATTAGCAATGTTGTTTGATGAAAAAAAGAGATACGAGACAAAGCTATAAAGAAAATTATGAACTACCGAAACGATCTGGACGACCCGATGCAACTTAGAGTTTATCGAAAACCAGTTATAACTTCAATTGCACTGACTATACGAATATGATTGATTTAAATGATGATACTATCTTATTCGAACCACCGTTTACGGAAAGCATTCCATATGATAATTTGGAGGAATATTTAGAATACTACTAGCTGATCCGAAAATTGCGTTGCACATACAAGGAACAGAAAGACACGTTCAATTGCTGGCTAGCGTTTCTAAGCGAGTTATCGAAGAGGATCGAGAAGATGTCATGATGGCGACATTAGAGAGCCGTCAGAAATATTCCAAACTTGAAAGCAAGAAAGAGCTTCAAAAATAACGCCCTCTCATTTCTTTTTTATTACAAGATTTAATTGAATTATTCTGTTAACTGTTAAGTTGAATTTCCGGACAAAAAAAAAAGTGAAATAAGAATAAAGTATGCTTTGTCCAAATAGGGAGTAAAAAGAAGAAAAAATCGTTTTTTTTCTATACGGGTTGTGTACTGGATGTGCCTTTTCAACAATAAATTTGACCCACCCTAATAAATATCATAAAATAAATCTTATTGTAAAATCTGAACTGTGTTGTTCTATTGTGTTTGCAGGGCAAGTTGGCCCTTTAATTTTTTTCAGTGCAAGGATCCTTGATCCTTTAACTTATATATACATACGTATATACCCATATAACTTGTACTCAGAAGCGCTGAGACAAGTACATATAACAAAAACCCGGCATACATTAGGCGGGTCTCAAAAAAAAAAACCCCAGTGAACACCCATTTATATACCCGCATTACTTGTACTCAGAAGCGCTGAGACAAGTACATATAAAGAACCAAGCATACATTAGGCTGGTTCCAAAAACAAAAAAATGTTTGCCCAGTAAACACTTTTGAGGAAAGCTTTTCTATTTTCATAGCTTAAAAATAATTTTTAAAAAAATTTTAAGTCAAACGGTTTTATTGAAAACAATACTTATATGAAGTAATAATAATACGAAAAGCTACAAAATAATTAGATAGGTCCTAGGTATTAGTCATCACACTCCTTATCAATCTAGGGCGTTGATCAGACAATTAAATAAAAGCGTTGGGCGCGTTAAATTTCTAAAAATGTGAGGCGTAGCATAATCTGATTAAGGTTCAGCTGGTTTTACTTATGACTATCAATAGAAATATGACGCGTCCAACGCTTTTATTTAATTGTCTGATCAACGCCCTAGATTGATAAGGAATGTGATGACTAGTACCTAGGACTACCTAATTATTTTCTAGCTTTTAGTATTATTATTACTTCATGTAAGTATTGTTTTCAATAAAACCGTTTAACTTAAAAATTTTTTTTAATTATTTTATTTTCAAGTTTTTAGTCTTTATTTAATTGCCTATTATTTCTCATTCTATTTAGTTCATTTAGTGACTAATTATTACACGGACTCTTTCCTGACAATTTGTTGCAACCTAAGTCCTCAATACTTATCCTTCCAAAGACTTTACTCGACTCTGTACCACGTATGCTTGTCCCTCCCCCATCTCCAAAATATTTTGGTGTCACTTCTACCGGACTGTATGCAATATTTGTTCCAAATATGAGCCAAATCGGGCATCATAGTTCGCTTTCTATTCATGTATGTATTATGAGTTCCTGATATGGACCAAATCAGACCACAAATACGATTTTTGTGAATATATCGATCCTGTCGCCACCTAGCGGCGATTTTTTTCATAGTCGCTTTCTATTCTTGTATGTATTATGTGTTCCAAACATGAGCCAAATCGGACCACAAATACGATTTTTGTGAATATCTCGATCCTTGCGCCACCTAGCGGCGTTTTTTTTCTTCATAAGTTGCTTTCTATTCTTGTATGTATTATGTGTTCCAAATATGAGCCAAACCGGGCCACAAATACGATTTTTGTGAATATCTCGATCCATGCGCCACCTAGCGGCGATTTTTTTCATATGTCGATTTCTACTCTTGTATGTATTACGTGTTCCAAATATGAGCCAAATCGGGCCACAAATACGATTTTTGCGAATATCTCGATCCTTGTGGCACCTAGCGCCGATTTTTTTCTTATTATTGCATTGTCATCGGGTTCTGAACTATGTGCCAAGTTTCAAGCTTGTAGCTTGTCGGGAAGTTACTTAAATTTCAATTACAAAATTCGTTCACAACGGCCTTGCATGCGGCCGTGCGGGCTGCCTGTCAAGTCAAGCTAAATAAAACCGTTTAGAAAAAGCTCCCATTTTGATAAATTATATTGCCAAAAACGAACGAAATCCAAAAATTAACAACTGCAGACCAATGCCTGCAGGAATTCATATATGACGGTAACCAAATAGAGGTTTACTGCTCAAGATGGTCACCCTCCCAAGCTACCTGTTATGTGACTCTAGGCCGAGCTCTCAGAATGGGCTTGCGAAGCCTGTCAGCAACCACGGTGTGTGCACTGGCGAGTGCCGGAGCTTCAGCCTTGCGAGGGTTCATGTACGCGCCTGCTGACCAAGTCAACATCCATCAACCTAAAGCCATAACAAAGATATTAATTTGCACACAACTAATAAAATCCACCAAAGTATCTACATGGAACCACCCATACTCGCAATGGAAGCATCCCAACTATGCAGCGCTAAGGTTTATTGGTGCGACTGCTCTGTACCCACCCTACCGTGGCTTTATAGATGGTAATAAAGCCCCTTAACGACACACCAATCTGTAAGAATCAGACCCCTTTAATTTTCGATTTACTACATATTAACAATTTGTATTTATAAGAATTCCGCTCAGCTCTACATAGTATGTATATGTATAAAAGGAATGATCTTAGTTTACAACTAAACATTCAAAACTAAGTTATCATTTATGCTAATAAATTTTCATGTACACGATATCTCATATGCTAATACATTGCAGTTACGGATGCTGACGAAATTATTTTGGGGGTATGCTAACAGCTGATACTAACCTATTGACCTACATTTACAATAAAATTCTTCAGTGCTTATATATGAGCCGTTTATTTTGAAAGTGGCATAAGTCATTTCCAACTCGTGGTCTTAAATGCATTGTTATTTTTGAACGAATGCATATATAGATGGTTCTACAATTATAAAATAATAATAAGAATTGCATCTTTTGGATATTGGACTCTAACAAACTGGAGGCGAGGAGAGATACAAACAAATTATCACTGAACCTAAACGACATGAAATGACTTATGCCACTTTCATAATAAACGGCTCATATAATAGTGAGAGTACGGGTGCTTATTAAGTTGGGAGCGTAGAGCGCAGTGCACGGACTTTACCACCTCATTGGTAGATCTACCAACTTTTTAATTTTTTACGATTTCTACCACCAAAGCCCAAAAATCTACCAATCTTGCCTCTGTAAGGAAATTGGGAAACGATGCAATTTCGAAGACGAAAAATTACACCATTTGAAACATTTTGATGCAAAAAATATTCAATCTAGTCGAATGACAACGATTGTTCCCTTATTTAAAGCTTTTCCATTTCACAAGACTTCCATGGAAATTCTTAACAACGAATGTCGATCATTAATGTTATATGATAAGGAAAAAATAGAAAAGATATTTTCCGACGATATTCTTAAAGCATGGATAAAATAGGGAACTGAAGAGTCTTATAGAAGAAAATTTTTGGGGATAAATGTTCTCTTAAATATTCCCTCACAGTAGTCCAGCCGCAGAAAGGTCGTTCTCTATAATGAACGACATAAAAACCGCCAAGCGTAATGGATTAAAAATTGCAAGCATTTCCAATCAAATATTAATAAAAGAGCATTGTATCGGACGGACTTTATTTCAGCCTCCACTTGAATTAATAAGATTTTATAAAAAATTTTAATTTGTAGGTGATTTTGTTCCTTGTATTTAATAACATCCATTGGCACTAGATTTTTCTTTTGTTTTGTCTGACAATTTTTTTGGTTGAGAATTTGGTTTTCATTTTGTAAATTTGTGCACAAATTCAAACTAGCAATAAATTTGTTTATGAAAGAAATGTAGTAGTCATCTACTCGGAAATATTTTCCTGCGCTATTTTCATCAGTTTTTTATGAATAATTTTAAACGAAAGTAAACGAAAGTAAAAACAAGTAAAGGTGTCTAAGTTCGGGTGTAACCGAAAATTATATACTCAGCGTGAGTTTCTTTTCGACATTTCATTTCAGATAAATTACTTTTCTACATAACACGTGGCACCGCCCGTTTAAAAAAAATGTGTCCCCTTTTCCTCTTACAATAAAAGTCGATAAGTGAAATATCATTGATTCAAAACTATTTTTTGCTAAGTTATAGCTTATTATTCTAGTCCACGACCCTCTTAAACTTGTTTTATATCTAAGTTGCCGTGGTTTTCAACCGATCCCGTCCATTTTTACTAGAAATATTTGCTATAAGGAAAATATGTGTACACAATTTCATTACGATATGTTAATTTTTCTTCTAGTTATGGCTCTCGAAACATAAAAAATTGCTTAGTCATAAAAGGGGCGGTGCCACACCCAATTTCAAAAATTTTAGTGTTTTCCAATTTAATGTTATAATTCAATTTATAAAGTAAAACTCTATTGACACAAAGCTCTTTTTCGCTAAGATATTGCTTATTATTTTCTTCCACGACCCTCTCAAAAATCTTTTATATAAAAGTGGGCGTGGTCTTTAACCGATCTCGTCCATTTTCCCTAGAAACATTTCCTGCTATAGGGAAAATTTGTGTACCAAATTTTATTACGATCCGTTAATTTTTCTTCGAGTTATGGCTCCCGGAACATAGAAAATTGCTTAGTCATAAAAGGGGCGGTGCCACGCCTATTTTTTTTTTATTTCAAGTTTTTCCTATTTATTGTTATAAATCCACTTGGGAAATGAAATACCATTGATATAAAGCTCTTTTTTGCAAAGATATCGCTTATTTTATTCGTCCACGACCCTTTTTAAAATCTTTTATATAAAAGTGGGCATGGTCCTCAACCGATTTCGTTAATTTTTCTTCAAATCATTCCTTCTAGTAAAGGCGACCTCTCTGCAGAACTTTGCTACCATAGGTTTAATGATTTTTGATTTATGATTATTAATATTTGTAAAATTGATTTTATCATAAGTGGACGGTGCCACGCCCATTTCGAAACATGTTTCCAAATTTTTATCAAGAGTCTCAGTTTCAACATTCTAGGTGATTATTAACAAAATTATCAGGTTTTTTGTGTTTTCCAAAATTTTATATATATAAAAAGTGGGCGTGGTTATCATCCGATTTCGCTCATTTTCAATACCAATCTATTCTGGGTCCAGGTAAACTAGTGTACTAAATTTGGTGAAAATATCTCAATATTTACTCAAGTTATCGTGCAAACGGACGATGATTTTGATATATGGAAGTCTATATCTATATCGATTCCTTTATACCTGTACAACCAACCGCTATCCAATCAAATTTAATATACTCTATGTGCAAAGCCCGCTGAGCATAATAAAAAAGTTTTAAGTAAACGATAACATGCCAAAGTCGATCATTTTGTGACAGAAAAATACTGGTACATTGGAAAATTGCTATTGTAATTAGACGTATCTGTAAAGTTTCCTCAGTATTTCAAGCTCAAAATACAGGAAAAAAGCAAGTACCATATAGGCATAAGCTATGTATATACAAATTTACATCAATTTTTATTTTGTTAACATGTTTTTTTTAAGTGTTATTTCCGTGAAATGTGCTTTATTTGTTTTACAATATAATATGAATTGTTTGGTAGAAATATAAAGTATAGCTATTGTTTTCTTGAAAAAAAAAATATACCAATTTCTACCACTATTTAAATTTTTCGTCTACCAACATTATCTTTTTAAAGGCCCGTGCACTGGTAGAGCGTAACAAAAAAAGAGACAAAGAAAAGGAATCGAAAACCTACGTTCATTTATATGTACGAATGTTTGTGTGCATATACTTCCATATATATCAGAGTTATGGATACAAAACTGCGTTTGCCCTTTTCTTTGTAAACAAAATAAAGTACAATTGATTCATAAAAAAAAAACATTTTCAATTCATAGAGAGGTTATAAGAAAAATCTTTATGTGTGATTATACATAAATATATTGTTCTTTTTGTCCTTTTTTCCTTTTGTTTTTGTAGTTAATAATATTGAAAATAGCATTCTGAATGAAAATTATGCTTTAAGGGATTAATTACGGATTACCTTAGGAATTACATGAGTAAGTGTAGTGGCACCGAGCCATTGCGTTAATTTTATGCAAATTTTGCTAAGCTTAGTGTTTGACAAAAAAGCTGTTTTTTTTTACACACGTATACGTTTACTGTTAAACTTTATATGGACTGCTAAGCGTCAAACTTTAAATACACCTCTGAAATTGCTGCGCATAAAATTAGTTCTACTAAATTTCAATATGCATTATACTCAGGTGTAACTGAAATATGTGTCTATGTTTCACCTCTACACTAATTCTATGTATTACCTCTTAAAATGGTGCGTGTCCACAATTAATCGCACCTTATTCAGCTATATGTTATACACAGACATACAACAGAGGGCTATGTCTCCGCTTTTCGGTACACCCTTTGCTGTAGTTAGTTGTTTAACCACTGCCGCTAGATGGGTCTCCTAAGCAATATCTAAGCGAGGGTTTAAACCCTCCCCCCTTTGCCTCCGGATCATTTGATTTTTTAGGTCATTACAATTCAAATATTTGATGTTTTATGTCTATGTTAATACATTTCTTTATAATACTAGGTTCAAACACACACCAAATTGGCAATTTATACTGTTTAGGCAATTTATTACGCAATTTGTCATATAATAAATTGTAATAATAAATTGCCAATTTAAAAAAAATTGCGTAATAAATTGTTTCAAACTGCAAATGCAACATTGTAAAGTGTGTTTATTGAGTATACTTAAACGTCAGTTACGCATGGCTGAACTATATGGTTGGCTCATTTCATCAGCTGATTTTATGTCTTTCATTTCACTGGATTAGGGATCGTCATAAGAAGATGGCAAAATCAAAATGAAACCAAAACATTGAACACATTTTCTTACAACACACAAAAGTTTCAAAGTTTTATGTTTTCATTCCATTCCATTCACCTAATACCAACACGCACATTTTGACAGTCTCAACAAAGATATGTTGTTACTGTAGAGATGAGCCAACCAGCTATCAAATTACTATTGTGTAAGCTAAATAGAGTTGTATGAACACCACTCAATTTAAATCAAAATAGCCTCAATTTATTTTTCTGTTTGAACATAGTATAATTCTGCTACGTATTTACTTCGTTGGTGATATATTTTTAATATGCAAGCATATGTATGTACGAAGTGAACGCTTATATATTTTAATCATATTCTGTTTCATAATAATTCTGCAATTAATTAAATATACAAATGTACATGTTAAATTTTACTATAATTTCATAAAGAAGTTTCCTTGTAAATTTGCCTAACGACCATCTACAAAAATATCAGAGAACAACAAAAATCGAACACAACAACTTTCGGCAAAAACGGCAACATGAGCGTGTTCAATGATCCAACTTGCTTAAATGAACATAATCGACATTGTTTTAAAATCAACCAACTTATTGCATGCGTGAATATTATCAATTCAGGCAAACGCCTCAACAGCGATTACATTCATCGGAATGAAAAGGCGAATTATTTAACATTTAAATAATATTAAATTTACAGCATTTTTTGAAGTACACATTTCCTATTTTGAAATATAATGCAAATTTGATATTATTTTCCATGCGGAAAGCACATTATTATAATGTAATATCTACATTTTTTTTTCATGTCAAAACCCATTTCAAATTATTTGATAAAAGAAAAATAATGTGTTTTTCACATTTTAAAATGTAAAAAACACATTAGTGTTTTTTCCGTGTAGATATAACTTTTTTAAATTAAATTTTTTTCTTTTCGATCAATTTCTTTCTTTCGAATTGTATATACGTATACGTTAGTGTTAAGAGGCTAAGGCTCGTTTTCGTCAATAAACATCAAACCGTGTATTCTGATTAAATATGCGTTTATTCACAAACTTTATTATATTTTATTTCAGTACACTACTTCTTTTATGTATGTATACAGCGTTAACAATTCGGAGGAGTAAGTATATTATATTCGTATTGAAATATGAGTGCATTCACGCCGAGAGCTCAATTCGACTGGCTGCATTTTAACTGTCATTCTAATATGCAAGTTCATTTTGTATAGCATCTAATTGGTTTCTCTTATGCATGCATACATACATATGTATACATATTGTAACGAATTTGCCTGCAAATCCTCTTATTTGCCTTTTTGCTAAGTTCGTATCACTAAACTGTTGAATAAATAACTCAAATATTGAATAATGGAAAAATGCCTTTATTAAAGTACTTCACAATAACACTTATACTTTGCAATTAGTTGGCTTAATAACCAAACTGATAGCTTAAATGAAACTGACTTTCAAAATAATACTGCTATTGCTCGCTAGATATCGTCTTAATCGAAACTGCTTGACAACTCAAATCAATCTGGATTCCAGGGCCTCTACAATTGCCGCCTTTTATACTCTTTGATTTCAACCTTCGCATCTTCTAGGCGCTTCCAGGATCTACTAGTCCAGCAGCTCTCAAACTTCTCAGCTGTAACTACAATTGCACAATTTTAGAGTTTTTCTCATTGCATACTTATAGGAGTATCTCAGATATATGCATGTGTTTGTGCATTGACTATCCGCTGCTCGTATACGTACATGAAACATATGTGTAGACGCAATTATTGTTTCGTTTATGTAGATACATAATGATTGATCTATGGATGTGAATTCACGTCACTGCTTAGCATCGGCTTAGAGACGACAGCATCGCTCAGTGTTGCTAACATTCGTTACACTACCCTCCACCTAAGTCTGATCGTCCCGATCAGACAAATCTCTCGATCTAAACGTTGCAAGCCTTTCCAAATGGGCCACCTTCATTTTGGTTCATGGTTTACCTATGGTTTGTATGCGGTACACTACATCGTTGATCCGTTTTACAACTTTGTATGGGCCTTCTCAATTACACTGCAATTTCGGGGACAAACCTTTTTTACGTTGTGGGTTGTATAACAGCACCAAATCTCCTTCCTCAAAACCTTCTGAATTAATTGCTTTATCGTATCTGCCTTTCATCTTGGCACTCATAATCTTTGTTCGTTGCCTTATCAGATCATGTATTTCTCTTAGCTCTTCTTCCAAATCACTAGTGGATTTATTGACATTTCTCTCTGCATTGGCATCTATCCCAAACTTCAAATCAGCTGGCAGTCTAAGGTCATTGCCAAAAATTACTATTGTAGAGGTTTGGCCCGTTGTCTCATGCACTGCTGATCGGTAAGCCATCAATAATAATGGTATGCGGGTATCCCACCCTTTATGGTACTTGTCTACTACATTCCTTAAGTGCTCCTCCAATGTTTTATTGAATCGTTCTACCATACCATCGGATTGAGGATGCAATGCAGTTGTCCGTGTTTTCCGAATGCCCAATGATTTACACATTTCCTGGAACACAGCTGATTCGAAATTCCTGCCTTGGTCAGAATGTAACTCCATTGGTACACCATACCTTGCAACCTAATTGTTTATAAACACTTCTGCTACCGTTTTCGCTTCTTGATTTGGGATTGGGTATACCTCTGGCCATTTGCTGAATTAATCCATAACTACCAGTACACATTTGTTTCCGCCATTGCTAGTAGGCAATAGACCGGCGACATCCATAGCGATCCTTTCAAACGGCGCACCTGAGTTATATTGCTTCATCTGGCCATGACTTCGGGTTCTGGAACCTTTCGCTCTGCTGCAAAGCTCGCAGTTCGCAATCCACTCTGTGACTGACTGACGACAACCAACCCAATAGAATCTTTGTTTAATCTTCTCGAGCGTCTTCGTGATTCCAAGATGACCTCCGCTTGGACCATTATGCAGCTCGCTGAGCACGTCAGGAATCCTCTTTCTGGGAACAACTATCAGTTTCTTCTTGCATTTACCATCCTCACTCTCCCATACTCGATGAAGGCAATCGGATGTCAATTCTAAACTGTTCCACTGTGCCCGATATGACTTCGCAATGGGACTCTCTGCTGACATCTCTTCTCTGTTTGGTCTTTCGTTTCGTTCGAGCCCTTGCATAACACGTGACAAACCTGTATCTTCTAGCTGACACTTTCTTAGCTGTTCCTTGTCCCATTCATCTTTACATGTTATAGTCATTAGCCGGACATCTATAAAGTCTTCTTTAGCCCCGGCTTTTGAACAGTGCTTGCATTCCAAATTAAATGGTCTTCGTGACATTGAATCGGCATTTCCATGGGTACTACCTTTTCGATGCTCAATTGTCCACCGTGCCAATTGTCCTTCCGGATTACGGAACTGCAGAAGCCAGTTTAAAGCTGCGTGATCTGTCCTGACACGAAATCGCTGGCTGTAGAGGTATTTGTGAAAATATTTAATGCACTCTACCAATGCCAACAGCTCTCTCCGCGTAACGCAGTAGCTCCTCTCTGGTTTTCCAATCGAACGGCTGTAATATGCAACTACCTTCTCCTGTCCATTGACCAATTGTGATAAAATGCCTCCTATAACATATCCGCTCGCATCTGTATCTAGAATAAACGTTGCTCCTGGAATTGGATATGCCAACATTGGGGCAGTGCACAAACGCTCTTTCAATATTTGGAAAGCTACTTCTTGCTCCTTCTTCTGAAATATTAGGTTTACAGGCGAATCCTGCTTTGTTTATTATTACTAACAGGCTCTTCTGACCAGCTAGATCTTTTAGCAGTTTTGCTTATTATTGATCTATACTGGCAGGATCGCCATGAAATATTATGTTTAAATAAAAAGAACTTATGACTTCGGAAGTCTGAAAATGATTCTTCTTTATTAAAGTATTCTTTCTATTTTATAGGTAATTTCTTAACCTACACATTCATAATTATCTTAATACTAAAATATGTACATTTGTAGTAGAGGTATGCATACATGTAGATTTGAATACATGGTATGCATACATGTAGATTTGTATGCCTGCTATGCATATATGTAAATTTGTATGCACGGTGTGCATACATGTAGATTTGCAAGCATGGTATGCCTACCTGTAGATTTGTATGCATAGTCTGCATACATGTAGATTTGTATGCATGCTATGCATATATGTAAATATGTATACATTCGTCAGCAAATCGATATTAATATGAAATGTCTGGTTAATTATTGTATGTAAATAAATTGGTGAGAAACTAAAATTGATAGTAAGCAGAATTTATTATTTGTGAATCAGACAAGAGTTTCATATTCGGCATTCCATTGATGTTAGGTAACCGCTGTTAAAAATGTATTGCATAGGAGTTCATTATGCGTAATGCCGCAAAATGTATTGCATAGATGGGCATGACGCTTAATGCTACACCATCCGCCTTAGAAAAAGAGGATTATATAATTGTTTTGGGAACAATTGTATAATACTCTTTGTTTGCATTTAGATGATTTTGGTATTTTACTGTAACTTGATATTGTATTGAAAAAGTTTTTGAATTTAGTTTCTAATTTGCTGACCTTCATACTTTTATTATTTGCATCTTACATATATTTTTTGTTTTTTTGTTTTTGTACAAGTCCTTTGTTTAAAAATTTTAAATTTTTACATATAGAAATTCTTAACTTTTATTTATTTTATTTATTTTGTTGATTTTTTTTGCCGGATTTTAAATGGGTGCACCCACTTAAAATCCGCTGGTCTGAAGATATTCTCTATTATATGTTTATTTATGATAATTTGTTTTAAAAAAATTCGTTTTCGGTTTAATGTGCGAGAAGTAAAGTAGAATGCTTATTTTAAGGTTGTTATTAAAAGATGTGTTTAAGCCTATTCGTATGGGTTATTAATTCCTTATCTTTATTGTTCCTATTATTAGTGTCTTCTCTATGTGGCATTAAAGTAAAATTGTTATTTTTGTCAATTTTCTTTACCTTATACCGTCCTTTGTATCTATTGTCTAGCTTATGGCTAGCATCTTCTCTTACTAATACTAAATCTCCTAATTTTATTTCCTTACTGGTGCTACTTTTATCATAATTAGCTTTTTGTTTTTCCTTAGCTTCTTTTACTAATTTTCTAGCTCTTTGTTGTGCTATTTGAAGTCTATATTTAATTTCCTTATCATATGCCTCGTGATTATACACTGGGCTTATTTTATTCTCGTTTAAGAACTCGTACGTCGGGAGATTTTTCGCAAATATAAGCTCGTAGGGGCAATACCCGTGTACTGTCGATGGAGTCGTGTTGTAACAGTATGCGAAGTACCTGAGATATTCGTCCCAATCATCTTTGTCTCTGGATATGTAGGAACGTACATATTCGTTAAACGTTCTATGACTACGCTCTACAGTGCCCAGAGTTTGATGATGGTATGGTATTGAGGTTTTGTGCTCAACTTTTAGCAATTTGCACAGTTCTTCGAATAATTTATTTTTGTATTCGGTTCCCATATCTGTAAGCATTGTTTTCATGGGACCATAAGTCAAAATGAAATGCTCGAATATATCTTTAGCAACTGTTATCGCTGTTTTTTTATTTTTTTTTTAACTGTTATCGCGTCCACCGTGGTGTGATGGTAGCATGCTCCGCCTACCACACCGTATGCCCTGGGTTCGCACCCCGGAAAAAGCAACATCAAAATTTTAGAAATAAAATTTTTAAATTAGAAGAAAATTTTTCTAAGC
Source organism: Eurosta solidaginis (assembly GCF_040869045.1). Classification (NCBI taxonomy): domain Eukaryota; kingdom Metazoa; phylum Arthropoda; class Insecta; order Diptera; family Tephritidae; genus Eurosta; species Eurosta solidaginis. Next base: position 224,907,329 of record NC_090319.1, read on the forward strand.
GGGGTCGCCCCTCGGCAGTATTTGGCAAGCGCTCCGGGTGTATTTCTGCCATGAAAAGCTCTCAGTGAAAACTCAGCTGCCTTGCAGATGCCGTTCGGAGTCGGCATAAAACATGTAGGTCCCGTCCGGCCAATTTGTAGGGAAAATCAAGAGGGGCACGCCGCAATTTGGAAGAGAAGCTCGGCCTTAGATCTCTTCGGAGGTTATCGCGCCTTACATTTATTTTATTTTAACTGTTATCGCATGTTTTCTCGGGCCTGGGATTGTTACCAAGTATTTTGTGAGATCGCATACAATGGTAACTGCGTATTCGTTTCCGTTTATTGACCTAGGTAATGGTCCGACCGTATCGATCTGTACTATATCGAAAGCCCTCGGAGGTGTCTCCGTTATTGTCATTGGCTCTTTTATATGCTTATTTGTTTTATTCTTCTTGCAGTGGATGCAGTTATTTACGTATTTCTTTATGTCACCTCGCATATTTTTCCAGCAATGGCTTTGTTTGATTTTCTTTATCATGCGATTTATTCCTGGGTGGCCACCACTAATAGGATCGTCATGATATTTCTGCAGAATTTCTCTAATTTTACCGGGGCTAGTCACGTACACAACCTCTGGGGTTAGTGCAATTGTTAATTTTTTGAGAACCCTATTTCCTAATTCAATAAATTTGCCTACTCGAGTATAATTACTTTTAAACAATTTGTCCCCTAAGGACAACTGTATCTTTTCAAGTCCTAAATTGACGGCTTCTTTTTCGAGCCTGATAAAGAATTGTCCTAAGTCAATTTTATCATCTACAATTAGGTTGCTTGTATTTATAGTGCTACAAATTTTCTTTCCCTTTTTGAAATATAATTTCGGGGGATTGAAAATGAGCCTGACATGTCTTTTTACTTCAAATTTATTTAGCGCTTCATATATTTTGGGGTTCTCAGTGTGACTGTCTTGAATTTTAGCATTATTTTTTATATTTTTAGCTGTTGATCTAGTTGTGACTTTCATTATTTTGCATGCTTCCACTGACATTTCTTTTAAATTTGTTATGTTAATGCGAGACAATGCGTCCGCGATGTGATTTTCTTTTCCAGCAATGTACTCCACTTCGAAATCATTCTCCTCTAAATCAAGTCATATTCGTGTTAACTTAGATGAAGGACTCTTCATCGAGAAAAGGTATGTTAAGGGGCGATGGTCGGTTTTAATTTTGAATTTTCTGCCATAAACGCATGGTCTGAAGAAGGTTATGGCCCAATGGATTGCTGCTAGTTCTTTTTCTATTGTAGCTTTGTTTGTTTCCCCTTTTGTAAAGGATCTAGAAGCGTAAGCAATTGGTAACTGTTTGCCATCATGTTCTTGGCTAAGGACTGCTCCGCAAGCATACCCACTAGCGTCTGTTGTTATGCAGAATTCTTTATTGAAGTCGGGGTATTGCAAAAGTTTTGGGCTGATTAATGCTTCCTTTAAATAGACAAAAGCTTTTTGACATTCTTCTGTCCAGTCGAAGGAAACATTCTTTTTGCAAAGCCTAGTTAATTTTTTTGAGTATTCTGCGAAATTCGGTACAAATTGCAGAATGCTACGAATCTTTTAACTTCATCTGCTGTTTTTGGTGTTGGGTAATTTTGAACTGTTTCAAATTTGCTTGGGTCGGGTAGTATTCCCTCGCTTGTGCATTTATTCCCTAAATAAGTTACATCTTCGCTGAAGAATAGGCATTTATCTGGATGTAACTTTAAGTTGTATTTCCTACAGGTAGAGAAAACATCTCTTAAGTTTTTCAGCATGTGTTTTTCTGAACACCCTAGTACAACTAAATCATCCATATATAGAAATGCTTGTGATGGTTTTAGGCCTGCAAATGCCAGTGTCATCATTCTTTGGAATGAGTTTGGTGCTACTTTTAATCCATAAGGTCGTCTTTTAAATCTATATGTACCATTTTCTGCTGTGAATGAGGTTATATCTCTGGAATCTTGGTGTAATTCTATTTGGTGGAAACCTGACTTAAGGTCAAGGCATGAAAAATATTTTCCTCTTCCAAGTTGGTCTAAAATATCATCAATTCTTGGAAGTGGGAATTTATCCACTGCTAGTTTTTTGTTTACTTATCTGTAGTCAACTACCAGTCTCCATCTTTTTTCAGTATTACCTGGTAGTGGTTTTTTAGGTACCAGTAAAATTGGGCTGTTGTACTCTGATATTGATGGTTCTATAATGTCATCTTCGATCAATTTATTAACCTGTTTGCTTATTTCCTTTTTTTGTGTTTCGGGCAATCTATAATTTTTTATGTATACTGGAGTGTCATCTTTCATGTTTAATTTTAGTTTATAAAAATTATTAGAGGAAATTGGTTCTGTTTCCAGTGCAAATATGTCTATGAATTCTGTGCATAATGAGGTTAGTTGTGAATTGACAAATTTCGGGAAATTTTTAGTTAATCTTTTTAATTTTTCTGTATCATTATTCTGTTTATAGTGTGTGTTTGTTTTAATTAAATTGTAGTCATCTAAATTTTCAGTATGTATTTTGTAATTTTGAATAGTTGTGTTTTTATGTGTGGTGTTTATAATTCTGACGAAAGTATTCGTGATTGTGTTCGCTATGAAAATGCCTTCAGATAATTGTTGATGGGGTATGAAGATGGTTTTATTATCAGTGTTTACTGTTACTTGTCTAATGACTTCAGATCTAGCAGGGATCGTAATTGTAGCAGACAGATAATTTGTTAGGTACATTGTGATTGTTTGGGGAAAATCATATGGTCTTAGGATTAGTTTATCCTCTGTTTTGCCATAATCTAGAATACAATTATATTTCTTTATAAAGTCCAAACCTATTATTCCATCGCACGGTATTTGAAAGTCGTCTTCTACGACGTGAAATTTATGATAAATTAGAAGGTCATCGCCTTTTAATTCAGCTTTAGTTGTGCCTAAAGTACTGGTTATACCCTGACCAATGCCCTTTAGGTCTGTTATTTGTTCTGTATTTATTTTTGTATGATTAAGTACTTGATTATTTTTAATTATGGAGATATCTGCTCCTGTGTCTACTAAAAAATTTTAAATCGAGTTATTTAATGATGTTTTTGTAGATATGCAACTATTTAAGTATAAATTTAGTACACATATTTTCCTATCTACTGATTTTGAAGTGGAGTTTCTTGGTTTTCCTGCTGGGTACAATTTCGCACGTTACGCGTCTGATTGTACTGTCTGTTGTCATTTTCGGTTTGTGCTCCTCTTCGGGCATTATTATTTGTTCTCGAATTATTATTGTATCTCGGCTGTGGTCTAAATCTTCTGCCTCGGTAATTCCCATAGTTGTTACTTCGGTAACCTCCAAGGAAATTACTTCGATATTGATTTTGTTGCCGTATATTTAAAATTGTGTTCGAGCTGCTGTGATTTCCGTGCAGCTGTTTGTGAATTTTGAAATTGCGTCGTTCATTGTTGTGAACGTTCCCGCTTGCATAATCATTTTCACTTTATCATTGGAGCAGTTCTTGCACATAGCTTTGACTGCTGCTTGGGTAGCATATCTCGTTGCCAACTCTGGGTTTAATCCGTCCGAGATATACGCTCCCTCTAATGACCTAGTAATTTTTTCTATCTCTTCAGTGTATTGATTTGCAGATTTGCTACGCTGTTGGATATTCAGAAGTTTTGCTGTCAAAACTTCTACTGATTCGCCTCTGATTGCAGTTTTTAATTTTAGTTTTATTTATGCGATTGTATTCTCATTACTTATGAAATTTCTTGCCGTGCCTTTTAGCTTAGTCTTTATCATATGTTATAGCTATGGCTTCGTGCTTATCCTTGAATTGGTCGATGATATCGAGGGCATCTTAGAAACTGTGCAAATTTTCAGGCTTGCCTTCGAACTCTGGCAGCACTGATGAGGCGGTTTTGATGAATTCTTTTATGGATGTGTTATTATGGATATTCACGATATGTTATTATGGATATTCAACTCATCTGGATATTCAGGATATGTTATTATGGAATATTCAACTCATCTGGTATCTATTATTGTTCAATAAATTTATTCGTTCAATATTCACGATACATTTTAATTATATATTCGTTTAATGATAAATTCAAAAGTAAAGTAATATAAAAATTTTCACATCAAATTTAACATGAAATATAAAAATTTGAAACTCGATTTTTAAAGAAAAATTAAAGTTTTAACAATAACAAGTATTTCATAACAACGTGTAGTAAATCCCTACACTACTCCCCTCTTCCAAATTGTTCCATATTTAACAAATTAAATGTAACTCTTTTTGTTTTATTCAAACAATTATATTTACTCGCATCCAAATATGCAGGTTTAATTCTGTCTATAGAAATATTCATGAATTTATTATAATAATTAATTTTGAACCACTTTGGTGTTTTCTCTATTACCTCAAATGGTCCTTCATATGGCTCCTGTAATCCGGTTCTCTTTCTATCAACTCTAACTAATACAAACTTGCAATCATTTAAATCTTTTGGAACATAAACTAGTGAATTTTTATGATGAGATATGTTTGATGCACAATTCTTTAAATTTTGTTTTAATTTTAACAGAACATCAGATGAGTCAAAGTTATTTTCAGATCGAACTACCATTTGCGAAGGAAGTCTTAGATTTTCCCCATATACCATCTCTGCAGCTGTAGATTGAATGTCTTCTTTATAGGATGATCGCAAACCTAACAACACTATAGGTAACTCCTCATACCATTCAGCTGCACTTCCACTTGCGATAATTGAAGCTTTAAGTTGCCTATGAAAGCGACCAACTATTCCATTAGCTCGCGGATGATAAGCAGTGGTTATGATTTTATGACTTGCTAATAGTTTTGAGAGCTCTGTAAAAACCTGCGATGTAAATTGCGCTCCCTGATCAGTTGTAATTGTCAACGGAACTCCGAATCGTGATATATACTCACAAAAGAAAGTTTCTGCCACATTTTTCGCGGAAATATTTTGAAGAGGATATGCTTCTGGCCAACGAGAATTCCTATCTATTAAAGTTAATATATACCTAAAATCATGTGATGGAGGAAGAGGTCCAACGATATCTAAATGTACAATACAATTGGTATTTTCGAAACTTGCGATTTTGTATGTCTATAAATTTTACTTTTTTGACAATTAATGCACTCTTTCGCCCACTGGTTTACATCTTTATTCATTACTGGCCAAAAGTATCTATTAGTGATTAACCGGCGTGTTGCTTTAATACCAACGTGGGCTATACCATGTAATTTCTCAAACACTAATTTTCTTAACACTTGAGGTATATATGGCCTTGTTAAATTAAGTGATGTCTCACACCAAATTTGAATATTTAAAAATGGAACTGATATTAGTTCTAATTTATGTCTACAATTTAGATTTTCTACTAATGATTTTATTTCACCATCTTTTCCTTGTTCAATAAATAACTCTTTTAAATTTATATCAATGGTTTCTAACGTTAAAACTTCGGGTATCCTTGACAACGCATCTGCAACACAGTTTAATTTCCCTTTTATGTATTTAATGTCACTAGTAAATTGGGATATGAACTCCAAATGTCTTGTCTGTCTTGGACTTCGATCCACCTTTGAATTCAATGCAAATGTAAGTGGCTTGTGATCCGTATAAACCGTAAAAGATCTATCTTCCAACCAATGTTTAAAGTGTTTAATAGTTAAATAAATAGCGACTAACTCTCTATCAAAAGTACTATATTTACATTCAGACGGACTAAGTTTCTTAGAGAAGAAAGCTAACGGTTCTTTAGTATTGTTGATTTCCTGTTGAAGAACTCCTCCAATAGCCCTATTTGATGCATCTACAGCAACAGAAAGAATTGCTTCACTGTTGAAATGTGTTAACAATGTTTTCTTAGCAAAAATCTCTTTTAGTTTCTAAAAAGCACATTGCAGGCATTCATCAGACCAATCAAGTACTTTATCTTTGCTCTTCGATGCTTTCGTTATCATGCTGTATATTGGGTCTAGCATTCCAGCAAGCTTTGGTATATACCTATGATAAAAATTAACCACTCCCACAAACTTTTGCATTTTTTTGATTGACATTGGTCGTCCAAAATCAAGAATTGATTGAATTTTCTCTGCTGATGGTTGAATACCTTCAGACGATATGTTGTAACCTAGGCAATTAATTTTACCTACTCCAAAAACGCATTTAGATGGCTTGATGTTCAATCCGTACTTATCTAAACGTTGAAATAGTATATTAAGATGTTGTAAATGTTCTGATTCATCTTTACTAGCTATCAGTATGTCGTCCAAATAAACAAATATAAAATCTAAATCGTGCAACACTTCATTTATAAACCTTTGGAATGTTTGAGCTTAATTTCGTAATCCAAAAGGCATTCTGACGAATTCGAACATTCCAAAAGGTGTAGTCATGGCAGTCTTATGAATGTCTTCTTCCGCAACAGGTATCTGATGGTAAGCCCTAACCAAATCTATCTTTGAAAATATTGTTTTATTTTTGAATTCGATATGTAAATCATGTATGTGTGGCAAAGGGTATCGATCAGGTACAGTGATTAAATTAATCCTACGATAATCTCCGCAAGGACGCCAGTCATTTGCGTCTTTCTTAGGTACTAAATGTAATGGCGATGTTCCATGTGATTTAGATGGACGGCATATTCCTGATTTTAATAAAAAATCGAATTCAGTCTTTGCTATTTTAAATTTAACAGGATCTAAACGTCTTGGCCTACAAAAAGGTAATATTCCATTCGTTATAATATGATGAACTGTCGAATGATTAACCTTTTTATTATAATCTGGCTCAGAAGTTAAAGAAGGAAAATTTTTTAAAAGTTTTGTATATTGATTTTCAACTGAAAATAATTTAGGCAATGAAATATTGCAAAACCCAGATATAGCATCTACAGATAAACTAGTTAGAGGATCTATTAATTTCTTATTCTTTATATCTATTAAAATTCCATATTTTTCTAAAAAATCTGCACCTATGATCGGTTTTGAAATATCTGCAATAAGAAATACAAACGGAAATTCTCGACGGAGTCCCAAATTAAGTTTTAATAATTTTTTTCCATAAGTCGAAATCATGCTGCCATTAGCAGCCGTTAAAATAATATCTGAAGATTTTTTGTAAATTTTGAATTTAGATGAAGGAAGAACTGAAATCTCAGCACCACTATCTATTAAGAATTTTAGCTTGCTTTCTTTATCTAATACAAACAAGCGACGTGTTGAAAAATTCAAAATGCTGTTGTTAGTCGCTGCAACAACAGCGCTGTCTAGTTTGTTTGACCATTTTTCTGGAAAGCACACGGTTCTTCACATTTACGAGCTTTACTGCCGAAACGATAATGATACTTACATAACCAGTTTTGAGACTTTGATCTACCTCGCGACTGAGAATTCCTGCGAAAACTAAAATTCCGCCTTTTTGGACGTGACTTTCTGTCATTAATTTGTGTTTTAATATCGTTAATATCTAATTGTAAATGATTAAAACTTTCACATATTTTTGCTGTGACCTTCGCTAAATTCTCTACAATTTTTCCAAATTCATCAATATTAATAGAAGATGTAACAACTCTATTTCTAACTGCACAAATTTCATTACCACTGGTTATCTCCCAAATTTTATCTGCCAGTTGCAAAAGATCATTAATATTATTTAAATTAGCACTAGTCAATGCAACATAAAGATTTTTTGGAAGTTTACGTAACCAAAGATTTTTAAGGAAATTTGAATCGATAGTATTACCTGCTAGTTGGTCAAGAGTCCTATAATATTCAGAAGGTTTCCGATCACCTATCTCAGTATCTGATAAAATTTTATCCAATCTTCTCTGTTCGCTTAAGGAGTGCCTATCAATAAGAGTTTTCTTTAAATTGTCATATTTTCCACTTTCAGGTGGATTTTGAATAACATCTAATACATTTGCGATAATGTCTTGTGGTAAAGCAGTTATTACAAACTCGTATTTAGTCAAATCTCTAGTTATACCTTTTGTAGCAAATTGCGTCTCAGCATGTACGAACCATCCTTCTGGACAGTTCGACCAAAATTGCGGTAATTTTACCGAAGTGGCACAAATTTCATTCCTATCGTAAGGATTGCGTATATTTTCTGACGAAAACTCACATGGATCCTCTATATCTATAAGAGACCTGTTTTGTCTATCTCCCGCGCCCGTTTTACGCGGAGAATGAAACATTTTGAAAAAGGTTCACAAAATATAAAAAAAAAAATAAAAAAAATAACAATCCTATAGACTTCTATAAATATATTATAAAATTAAAATCGAATTATATAATAATAAATATTTAATAGTTAATGTGGATATGTTGTAACGTTACAGCTGAATGACTGCACAGGAAATGCACACGAAACGTAGTGACCGAAATCACTACCACACACTTTAGCGACGCTCTGATCCACGTATTAACGTAATTCGATGACGAAAGTAGAACAAGTAGACATTGTAATATACATAATTATTTATCAAATGTAAAGGTAACTCATAAACGCCGTCGTTTGCTGTTGCAGTGATGAATTACTTTATATATAACTGCGCTGTTGGTGACTAACTGAGAGCAAAAATGTATAGAACTTTCTAAGTGATTCAAGATGCAGTGAGTATAATTGAGGATATGTATGTGCGTATGTATTGGGCAATTTGACTGCTGACTCAGATGTACTTTTGAGTTTGTGTTATACTCCTTCAACAAATAAGTCGTAACTTGACTGTACGACGTGTTCTAGTTGACGATTTCCGCTTTGTACCGTTGATAGCATTCGTCCTCAAAACGTTCACATGAACAAAAATACAAAAGATACTTACACTGCTGTAAAAATTTAACTAATGGTATACAAATTAGTTGGGAAGAACTATATCTTTTGGTGTTGCTGGAGTAATTTGTTAATATCAAGCAGTTGAAGAGAGTGAAGATGCATTAGCGCAGTCGGTAAAATGTTTGTTGTGCTGCTTAAATATTTTGGCTTCTGCCAAAAACTTTACGATTTTATGTGATGATCTGAAGATAGAGTAACACCAAGAAACCTTCCAGAAATATTGATTGTATGGATTGCTGGCCGTTTGTTGTATATATCTAATATTCCGCTTTGAGTAAAATTTCAGCTTGAATTCGCAAGGATTACGTCTAGAAATACGTTTGTTGTATATATCTAATATTCCGCTTATATCTAATATTCCGCTTTGAATAAAATTTCCAGATTAAATTCGCAAGGATTACGCTCTTCGGTTCCTGGTGGGGTCGCCAAATTTTATGGATGTGTTATTATGGATATTCAGGATATGTTATTATGGATAATCAACTCATCTGGATATTCAGGATATGTTATTATGGAATATTCAACTCATCTGGTATCTATAATTGTTCAATAAATTTATTCGTTCAATATTCACGATACATGTTAATTATATATTCGTTTAATGATAAATTCAAAAGTAAAGTAATATAAAAATTTTCACATCAAATATAACATGAAATATAAAAATTTGAAACTCGATTTTTAATGAAAAATTAAAGTTTTAACAATAACAAGTATTTCATAACAACGTGTAGTAAATCCCTACAAATTCTACTACGGTTTGTGACATTGTGATATTTATGAGTGGGATTTCTAGTGGTTTATTTTCTTCTATTGATGAAGTGTGACTCAATGCTGGTGATGGGGTGCGAGTTTGGGACAATTCAATTAGAACTGAGTTAAAGTCAATTTGGAGTTTTTCTTCTACTGTAGTTGGTATAGTTATTTCTCTGTTGTATCTAGCTAAAGAGGATACCAATTTGTCTCGTACGTGGGAAAAGAACTGGTATGCTTCTGCTTGGTGTTCTTTAGTGAGTATATTATTTACCCTATTGATTACTTGTCCTATATTATTTAGGGCTTCTACGATCGTGTTTAAATGTTTCACTATAGTTTCTGGCTTTATCGTGATGTTTTTATTTATGCACTTGAATGCTTTTCCTGCCTTAATTTTCTCTTCGGATAACGCTTCAAAGATTTGTTCCCATGTGTGCATTTCTATCTTAGGGAAGCATGAGTGAAAAAAAAAAAATCTAAATTTAAAGGGTTTTTATAAGGACGACCTAAGCATTCCAATTTACTGAAAAATTTTTACGTTCATTTGTACTGAGAATATTATTATTTATTTTTGATTTCTTAATTCTTTAATTTTTTCTTTTAATTTTATTCTATCTTCCTTATTGGTTGTAATATTTAATAATTTAAAAGTTTCAGCTATTTCCTTTTTTTGTATTTTGTTTCGTACAGGACTACTTAATTTTTATCTTTAGTTTGGCAGGATCTTTAGTCCTGTTTTTTAAAATTCTTGGTAGTTAACGAGATGGCAGGATCTCTGTTCAGCAAGATCTAGCGAATTTTGCTTATGAGCAAATTTTTCAGCTAATTGAAGATCAGGCTGGCAGGATCGCCATGAAATATTAGGTTTACAGGCGAATCCTGCTTTGTGTATTATTACTAACAGGCCCTTCTGGCCAGCTAGATCTTTTAGCAGTTTTGCTTATTATTGATCTAGACTGGCAGGATCGCCATGAAATATTATGTTTAAATAAAAAGAACTTATGACTTTGGAAGTCTGAAAATGATTCTTCTTTATTAAAGTATTCTTTCTTTTTATAGGTAATTTCTTAACCTACACATTCATAATTATCTTAATACTAAAAATATATACATTTGTAGTAGAGTTATGCATACATATAGATTTGTATACATGATATGCATACATGTAGATTTGTATGCATAGTCTGCATACAAGTAGATTTGTATACATGCTATGAATATATGTAAATTTGTATGCACGGTGTGCATACATGTAGATTTGTAAGCATGGTATGCCTACCTGTAGATTTGTATGCATAGTCTGCATACATGTAGATTTGTATGCATGCTATGCATATATGTAAATATGTATGCATTCGTCATCAAATCGATATTCATCTGAAATGTCTGGTTAATTATCGTATGTAAATAAATTGGTGAGAAACGAAAATTGATAGTAAACAGAATTTATTATTTGTGAATCAGACAAGAGTTTCATATTCGGCATTCCATTGATGTTTGGTAACCGCTGTTAAAAATGTATTGCATAGGAGTTCATTATGCGTAATGCCGCAAAATGTATTGCATAGGTGGGCATGACGCTTAATGCTACACTTCCATTCAAAAGCTTTATTTTTTCTTGTTAGCTCGTGGAGACTATGGCCTACGCTGGCAAAATTTGGTACAAATCAACGGTAATATGTGCACAGCCCAAGGAATCTTCTAAATTCATGCAGAGTCTGTGGTCTTGGCCAATCCTTTACTGCCTCTATCTTTTCATTCGCTGTACGGATACCTTCTTTCGTTAACTTGTGACCCAAATAATTTACTTCCTTTTTAAACAGCGCACACTTTTTGGGACTTAACTTCAGACCAGCGCCAGCTATTCTCTGGAAAACTTCATCTAAGTTTTTAAGATGTTCATCAAAGTTCTTGCCCAATACGATGATGTCGTCCAGGAACACCAAGTATGTTTTCCAATGTAGTCCTTTCAATACCTGATCCATGAGTCTTTCGAAAGTAGCTGGTGCATTACATAGTCCAAAGGGAATTACTGTAAATTGCCAAAGACCATCTCCGACGCTGAAGGCTGTTTTCTCTTTGTCTTCCTCCTTCACCTCCACTTGCCAGTAGCCGCTTTTCAAGTCCAGTGTGGAAAACCATTCCGTACCAGATAGCGAGTCCAGAGTGTCGTCAATTCTTGGCAATGGGTAGCTATCCTTTTTCGTAACGTCATTCAACTTCCGGTAGTCCACGCAAGACCTAATTTTTCCATCCTTCTTCTTTAAAAGTACTACCTGTGAGCTCCAGGGACTAGCTGATGGTTCGATGACGCCGCTGTCGCTTATTTCTTGTATAATTTGACTTACAACTTCCCGCTTCGCCAGTGGAACACTACGTGGAGCTTGACGTATCGGCCTCGCGTCTTCAGTGTCAATTTGATGTTTCACAACATTGGTGCGGCCTGGTTTGGAACCATCCTGGTAGAATATGTTTGCGTATTTTAGGAGCAGTTGCTTTGCCTTACTCTGATAATCTTCCTCTAGCCCCTCCGTCCATGCCGTGATGTCATTTGAAAGATCAGTATTACTAGATGAAATGTGTTCCTTGTTCACAGTTAGTAATTACTTCAGCCTCTTGGCATCTTCCCAAAATAGCTCCTTTGGTCAGTTTGAGTGGTGACTTGAACTCATTGAGTACTCTTACCGGAATACGTCCATCTTGTTTTGTCAAAGCCAGGGGGTTTCCTACAAGTATGTTCGGTGCTGATTTGTTTGCTGCTTCGACAACCCACAATTTGTATGTCCCACAATCTCCATCAACCTTTGCCCAGATGACTGCTTCGGATTTTGGTGGTATTTGCTGACGCTCTTCCACCAGTACTCGTCTACTGCCTCTCTCGTAGCCGAAATTAAGTGGCACATCCATGTTCTTATATCGCATGGTCTTGCTTTGCATATCGATTTTGATGCCTTGGTTGATTAAGAAGTCCACTCCAATTATGATTTCATCAACAATACCTGCCACTATAAAATTGTGTAATACCGTGACGTTCCCAATGGCTACTTCACATTCTACTTCTCCAATTACCTGGGTGTCCTCTCCAGTGGCTGTACGCAATCTTGCTCCATGCAGTGGTCTTATCTTCTTGTTGACTAAATCCGCTCGAATGATGGAATGAGATGAACCCGTATCTACAGTCAGTAAACGTTCCTTTCCATCCACATGTCCTCCGACAGTAAGATTGTTTGACCTTCTTCCAATTTGTGAGATAGAGATTATGGGGCATTCAATTGAGGGAGCCAGCTGTCGCCCATTGCGGCTGACTCGTTTTAGTTTAACGATTGAGTGGACTTGGAGATTTGCTCATCTCCTTCAGCTCTGCGTTTACGGCCACCCACATTGTTGGAGCTATTTGGACCGCTGCTGCAATGTCGTGCAATATGACCTGGGTTGCCGCACTTGAAACATTTAATAACTCCGACATTTTTCTGTTGTGATCCCTTCAGTGCTTCCAAAATTGTGTCTACCCAATCTGGTCTTTCCACTTCCACACGATGAGCTTTGTATGCTGGTTTACTCAATAGTGAGGCCGTTTCCTGAGTCAAAGCATGTGATACCGTTTCAGCAAATGTTTGCTTTGGGCTTTTAACATCCGAGGCAAACTCCTGCAAAGTCTCATTCGCTCTTTGGTGTCGGTTTGCAACTCAATTTGGAATATCTGTTTTCTATGCTCGCTTCCATAAAGTCTCTCGACAGCGGCCATCAATGCTTCATAACTGTTCCGTTCGTACTCTGGAATAATCTGTAAAATTTCGGCAGCTGGTCCTTTCAATGCTACGAAGAGTGCAGCAACTTTATCTTCAGCATTCCAGTTGTTCACTGTTGCGGTCTTCTCAAACTGTATCTAAAAGACCTGGAAAGGAACAGAGCCGTCAAAGGATGGTGTCTTTACCTTTGGATTACTCGCTGAAACTGTTGGGCGATTTAATTTCAACTCCTGTATGCGACCTCTCAAAGCTTGAAAGTCATACTCTTCCACATCAATTCCTTCTGCTTCCATTGCCTCTCGTAGCCGTGCCTGAAGTTCAAGTTTAACGCCGCTTGTATTCAATCCACGGCTCTCCAACTCCTTCTTCAGTTGCTGGATCTTCAATTCACTGAACTTTGCCATGTCCTTGTTGTATTCCCAATCTTCGGAATTTATTCAACAATTCCTCTTCTGACACCAATTATAACGAATTTGCCTGCAAATCATCTTATTTGGCTTTTTGCTAAGTTCGTATCACTGAATAAATAACTCAACTATTGAATAATGGAAAAATGGCCTTTATTAAATTACTTCACAATAACACTTATACTTTGCAATTAGTTGGCTTAATAACCAAACTGATAGCTTAAATGAAACTGACTTTCAAAATAATACTGCTATTGCTCGCTAGATATCGTCTTAATCGAAACTGCTTGACAACTCAAATCAAATTGAATTCCAGTGCCTCTACAATTGCCGCCTTTTATACTCTTTGTATCAACCTTCTCATCTTCTAGGCGCTTACAGAATCTACTAGTCCAGCAGCTCTCAAACTTCTCAGCTGTATCTACAATTGCACAATTTTATAGTTTTTCTCATTGCATACTTATAGGAGTATCTCAAATATATGCATGTGTTTGTGCATTGACCCTCCGCTGCTCGTATACTTACATGGTACATATGTGTAGACGCAATTATTGTTTCGTTTATGTAGATACATAATGATTGATCTATGGATGTGAATTCACGTCACTGCTTAGCATCGGCTTAGAGACGATAGCATCGCTCAGTGCTGCTAACATTCGTTACAATATATATATATATACTCTCATATAATAGCTGAATTTACTCATATTTTAACACGCCACCTTAAATTTAGCTTTCTCACATTTGCAATGTAACTTTTAAATATTAGCATAATTTTAAAATATCTCTAAATTTTTCAAATTTCATTAGTCCTAATGACTTTGTAAACATGTCTGCTGGATTATTTTCAGAATCTATTTTAATTACATCAATTTCTCCCTTTGAATAGTTTTCATTTACGAAATGATAATGCGTCTCTATATACTTAGACTTCTTCGTTAAGTTTCTAAACTTACTTATACAAATCGCACCAGTATTATCCTCATAAATTCGAGTGGGATGTTTAATTTCAATTCCAAACTCTTTCAGTAATTCCTTAATTAATTTTAGCTGACTTACGCATACTGAAAGAGCTACATACTCAGCTTCTGTAGAAGATTTCGTTACAATATCTTGTTTTTTTGATTTCCAAAATATAGTATTACCATACATTCTTATAACATATCCTGTCGTGGATTTTCTGTCAGTAATATCTCCTGCCCAATCGGAGTTAACACAACAGTCTAATATATCAGAATCTACACTTTCCTCAAACATCAATTTTAGCCGTTTGGTATAATACAAATATTTCAATATTCTTAATGCGTACTTATAATGACTATGATCATAACAATTTTGAAACCTGCTTAAATAATTTACACAGTAACATATATCTGGCCTTGTACTTGAACCTACATACAATAGTGCTCCAATTAAATTTCATTAGAAGGCCCCAGCGGGTTAGGGGATCAGAATATACCCGCGGTAGATATGCCTGTCGTAAGAGGCGACTAAAATACCAGATTCAAGGGGTTGTGTAACGCAACCCTTCAGGTTGCCAGCGCAATATATAGCTTCTCCGAACTCAATTGTCAACCTCACCTATCTGCGGCGAATCCTGTTTCAATAACAGACGAGGCTCTGGCGACCACAAGCTCCTCATGGAACTTGGGGGTGGGGAGGGGGGAATGGCCTGAAGGTTTAATGTGGCCACATAAATCGTTCCCGAGATGGTCGGGCTAGTACCTTAATGGTGCTGTGGTACCGGATCTTTATCCGGCAAAGGACCATCACATCGATAACACTCCCCAAAGCCTTCGGGGAGCAACCTTATCGCTACAACAACAACAACACAACATATCATTAGAAGCTGATATTGCAGGCTCACATTTTAAATTTTGTTCCATTGGAGTCGTATACAATTTTGCGTTTCCAATTTCAAATTTCTTTGCTAAGGATTCAATATATTTTTCCTGATCCAGGGTCATAATACATTTTCCGTTGTCATAGTTTATATTAATTCCTAAATACGTTTTTATCAGACCCATGTCTTTCTTTCGAAATTTTGCAGATAACCCTTTTTTAACAGCTTCTACTAACTTCCTGCTTTTGCCACAAATGAGCAAGTCATCTACAAAAATTATCAAATAAATGTTTTCATTGTTATTTTTTTTTTTTAAGTAAAAGCAATAATCGATTCCACTACGTTCGAATCCTAATCCTTTCAAGTACTCGTCTAAGCATTCATACCATGCTCTTGGGCTTTCGCGTTATCCATACAAAGCTTTTTCTAGTTTACAAACTCTTCCAGTATTATCGCTACAACCTTGTGGTTGTCTTACATATACTAAAGACTTAATTTTTCCGTTTAGAAACGCTGATTCGACGTCCATTTGATTTATCTCATACCCATTTTGTACGCAATAATTAAGCAAGATATTCAATGTTTGTGTTCTGGCTACCGGCGAATATATATCCTCTATAATTTCTCCTTTCCTGAAACCCCTTTACTGCAATTCTGGCTTTAAATTTATTTTCATCTTTTTTTGTGTAAACCCATTTTAAGTCTAGTATTTTCTTATCTTCCGGTTTTTTAACTAATTTCCATGTATCATTTTTTTTCAAACATTCTATTTCTCTATTCATAGCTTCTCGCCATTCTTCACTGTCATTACATTCTATCGCTTCGTTATATGTTTCCGGGTTATCAACGTTTACATAATTTACGTAAATACAATTTGTTATTGGACTTCCGTATCTATTTACTGGACTAACCTTTCTCTCTGATCTTCTTGGTATCGTTAAATTTTCATCTCTACTCGTAGTTGGTGAACTATTCGTGTTCTCATTTTCTCGTAAATCGTTATTTTCATATTCTTCGCAGCCCTTCTTAAGTTCATTCTCATTATCACTTACGTTATTATCAATCATTTCTTCGGTTTCTTTAAATCCAACTAATTTTACTCTTCAACAATATCTACATGAGTAGCAATCGTTATTTTATTATTAATCAAAACTCTATATCCTACAGCTTCATATCCAACTAACACTCCTAGATCAGCTTTTCTATCCCATTTACTTCTTCTCTTAACCTCCGCAACTCTAGCAAACACTTTACTTCCATACAATTTTAAATTTTTAATGTCGGGCTTTTCTTTCATTATTATTTCATACGGAGTCTTTTCCTCAATTGTATTTGCTAACGTCCTATTTTTCAAATAAACAGCCGTTTTAACTACTTCCGGCAAGAATTTAATATTTAATTTAGCATCTGCTAACAAACATCTCGCAGTTTCCATTACCGACCGGTTGTACCGCTCGGCAGTTCCGTTTAGTTCGTGAACATACGGAGGACAAGTTCTATATAAATTCCCTTTTCTTGGGCGAAGTTGCATACATCTTTATTTAAAAACTCTCTACCATTATCGCACCTAAGTTTTTTTATCTTTTTCCTGTTAAATTTTCTAGTTGATTCACATATGTAACAATACAGTCATAAACCTCATTTTCCCTTTCATCGTATAAATTTTACCGGCTTTACTATAAGCATCAATTAGAATCAGAAAATATCTCTCACCCTGATACCCTACTGTCTGATGTGGTCCGTTTACATCTGCGTCAATAATTGCTCCTACGTTCTTAGCCCTCCGCCTGTTATTATCAAAGCTCGTATTTGTCATTTTATTTTGAACACATGTACCACACTTCAAATATTCGCTTTCCAAATTTCTTGGCAAACCATCGAGTAAGTTTTTTTGACTCAAAATATTTAAATACTTGAAATTCACATGTCCTAAAATTCTATGATACCTTTCCTTCATGGTCATAGAAATATTCGCATTTTCCGTTACATAATTCTGCTTTGTTTCTAAAACAGTTGTTATTTTATATAAGTTACTTTTCTTATTAGCAATAGCTATCAACATATTTTCTCTGCTGTAAAGTTTTGCTGTATTGCCCATTGAAATGATTTTATCTTTACTCGCGATTTTCCCAAAACTCAATAAATTTTTATCTATTTCATTAACAAACAATACATTTTTCGTAAAATTTTGTTACAAATTTAGCTTTTATATCTCCAACACACGTAGCTTCCAATGTACGGCCATCTCCTACTTTTACCTTTATCGGATTTTCTAACTTCTTCACCTTTACGAAATATTTATCATCATTAATAATGTGATCAGAGCATCCACTGTCTAAGACCCGTTCTATTGAATTCTCATACATATTTACCTTGACGTTGCTGGCTACTTTATTTTCTACCTCGGTCATTAACATCATAGTATTTTGGCTTACGCTTTGACGATCTTGACGCTGCTGACCGCCTCGTACCCGTTGACCTCTACCTCGGCTTCTGTAAGTACCGCTGCTTCTTCTATGGCCGCTGCCTTCTTGTTGTTGGTAGTATCGTGCGTTTCCAGCTTGCTGTTGCCCCGCTGCTCTTGAGTCCCACGAAGAATTTCCAGTACTCCCCCTTTAATCTTTTTCTCTTTCTTCGTACATTTGAATTTTATTAATTAAATAATCCACGGTTTTTTGATTTTTTGGCAATACATCAATTAAGTCACCAATGTGGCTTAAACTACTCGGAAGCGTCCTCAACATATAGTTCAATTTTTCCTTTTCTGTTACTGCAGCACCGGCGTTCTTCAATTCAATGATTAATTTTTCAAAGTCACTGTAGAATTCGCTTATATCCGTATAATCTTTCAGTTTCATTCTTTCCAATTTGTTTCTCACACAAATCAGTAGCGCAGTTGATTCACGCAAATACAGTTGGCCCAATTTATTTATAATTCCATAACTCGTTGACTCTTCGTCTACAAATTCCATTTGCCTATTTGACAGCGCACTGTATATGTAATTCATTGCTTTTAAATCCGCATCATCCCAGGTAGCTTCATTTTCCGTCGACTCCCTCTCTCGTTGAATAACCTTTTCACACTTTTTAATTTTCAAGAAAACTGCAATTCTCTTCTTCCACGTGCTGTATTCGTGAGCATCAAAAATTGGCAATGTCATTTTAAAGTCATCGGCCATGTCTACTTTTTCAATTTCCCCAATATTCTCTTCCACTAATTTTTCTTCGGACCACCTTTTAGTTTCTGTGATTGCGCTATTTGTTTGTTCAACTTCTCCAATATTTTCTTCCACCAATCTTTCTCCTAAAACTGCGCTATTTGTTTGTTCTTCTTTTATGTCCAATTAAGAATTTTTTCCGCTATCCCGTGTTCCCATAACCTTAAGAACCTTGCTCTGCTACCACGTTAAGAGGCTAAGCCTCGTTTTCGTCAATAAATATCAAACCGTGTATTCTGATTAAATATGCGTTTATTCACAAACTTTATTATATCCCTGCCAACCATGACTACCCACTTTTAACCACTTTCCCCTGAAATTCCAACACCATCAAACATTTCGGTGTCAAAATATTCAAGGTTTTGGGATATTTTTCAGGGTGGAAAAAATGTCCCATAAATATGAGTGCGAATGAAAACGCATGTGTGTGTTGCTTACAAATATCCCAAAACAAGGAAAATAAAGAAAAACTATTTGACGTGCCATTGACATTAGCAATGTTAAAAAAGTCAAACGTGGTTTTTACAATTTTGCTAAAATTATAAAATTAAATAATTATTTACAGTTTTATTGTGAAAAATACAGGCAAAAAGGTGTTAAAAGATTAAAAAAAAAAAAATTTATGTAAGGCGCGATAACCTCCGAAGAGATCTAAGGCCGAGCTTCTCTTCCAATTTGCGTCGTGCTCCTCTTGATTTTTCCCTACAAATTGGCCGGACGGGACCTACATGTTTTTTTATGCCGACTCCGAACGGCATCTGCAAAGCAGATGAGTTTTCACTGAGAGCTTTTCATGGCAGAAATACACCCGGAGTGCTTGCCAAACACTGCCGAGGGGCGACCCCGCTTAGAAAAATTTTCTTCTAATTGAAAAATCTTATTTCTAAAATTTTGATGTTGCTTTGCCCGGGAGTTGAACCCAGGGCATACGGTGTGATAGGCGGAACACGCTACCCATCACACCACGGTGGCCGCCGCCACCTTGTTAAAAGATTGCTTGTTAAAAGATTGCTTTTGAAAAAAGTGAAAAAAAAGCTGTTGACCATTTACACATGATAAGAACTGCCGTTTTTATCGCCGCCATACATTTTGTAAGTACTCAAAATAATGTGTCTTAACTTAATATATTATGGTGTCCAACATAATATAGAGATGCAACTGCGTTGATGCATCTATATATTATGATGAATACCAAAATAAGTAAAGTGTTATGTCTCTGACAAAGATCAGGAGGATTGTATGATGTCACCATAATAAACAAATGAACATGCGCTTGTGCATTTATGTATTATGGTGTACACCAAAACAAGTGAAGTGCTAAGTCCCTGACAAACTGCAGGAAGATTTTATGTTGTCATCATAAAATATATATATGCATGCGCCTGTACATATATGCATAATAGTGTACATCAAAACCAGTTCAGTGCTAAGTCCCTGACAAAGTTCTGGAAGATTTTATGTTGTCACCATAAAATATATATATATGGTCACTTGAATAAATGTTTATTACAATTATTGGTTTTTTATTAAAAAATTGAAAAAATGTGACAGAGTTTGAAATGAATTTGAAAATTTTAAAAATTGAAACTCCTTTCAATGATTGCTTGTTCCTCTATTTATATCTTTTCTGTTCATGAAAATTTCAGTATCCCCTCACTCGATTACATCAAAGTCAGTGTAATACTATTGAAGTAGATTGTTCTATATTGCCACAATTCGGCTATCCTGCTATGCATTCATCTCGAATGCGTCATGATCGTCATCGTATTCACTTGCCCATGGTTTCATGTATTCTGCACACGTTGTGGTTTGCTTCGAGCCTTCGCCTTCACCAATGCGAACAACGTCGTATGTGTCATTTAGTTTAACTTTGGTAACACGGTAGGGCCTCAAAAATTTTGGTTTCCATTTAAGGCCACCACCGAATTTCGTGCGTTTTATTGCTACCATTTCACCGATTTTGTATATTTTCGATGGTTTACGTCGATGATTAAATGACCTTTTATTCTCATTTTGAATTTTAAAGATTTGATCCTTTGCCGCTTTTCTTATAGCCTCACGTTCAGCGTCAAAACTTTCAATAAATTCGTCTTCTATTAGATGTCTGATATTGTGATCGTTCTTTGTACGCATTTTGATACCCACCATAAGATCGAAGGGTGTTTTATTTATGCTTCTAACGTACGTAGAATTAACTGCTTGCTGTACGTCACCAACGAAACGATATCATTTTTTGGGTCTTCCACGCTAAGTTTTGCCAAAACATTAATTATTGTCGCATTCAACCTTTCCACCTGACCATTGGCACGAGGCAGACCGGTTGTTACTTGAAAATGTTTGATATTTTCTGCTTCACTGTAATTTTTAAATTCGTCAGAGATAAAAGCTGAGCCACGATCAGATATAATCCGTACAGGATTACCAAAGACAATACTTTGCATTTGCAGCTTTGAAACAACTTCTTTAGCAGATGTCGTCTTGGTAGGATAAAGCCACGCGAATTTCGTAAACGAGTCAATGACAGCCAAAATGTGCTTATACTGCTTATTTGTTGACTCCAACGGCCCAAGGAAACCAATATGATACGTTTGTAATAGATGTTCTCCTTTATCTAAAGGATGAAGCTCGCCTTCTTGCTTACCGCCCTTTCGATTTCCAACTATACAAGGAATACAGTTCGCGATGTGTCTTAGTATCTTACCGTCGAGCTGAGGTACAAAAAATTCTTTATTCACAAGCTCCTTGGTTTTCTTTAATGCAAGATGACCCACGATAGAGGTCGTCGTCTTCTATAAACTTATACAATATGTTATTTTTGAAACAGTACCCATTGTATGATGGTTTATCCTTTAGTAACTCTCTTATGGTTTGTAGTTCTACATCTTGTGATTGCGCCCGTTGAATCTTAGTTAAAATATTATTATCATGTATCGTCATAACTGGATGCCTGCTTAATGCCTCAGCGTGTCGATTTGCGAGCCCGACCTATGTTCTACTATGAAGTCATACTCTTCTAAAAACAAAATCCATCTCGCTACTCTAGTGCTAAGGTCTTTTATCTCTAGGGTTTTGGTAAATGCCTTACTGTCAGCCACTAGCTTGAATCGCAAACCGAGTAAGTAAACTCTAAATTTTTTCATAGCTTCAATAACAGCTAAAACTTCTAGTTCGTAACTTGTAAGTTTTCTCTCAGCATCCGTCATTTTCTTACTCATATAATATACTGGGTGCAGTTGCTTGTCATCTCGTGATCTCTGCAACAGTACGGCTCCATAACCATCGATTGAGGCATCTGTGTGAACTTGGGTTTCGCAATGCTGGTTGAAAATTCTTAACACAGGTCGTGTGCTTAAAACTTCCTTTAACGAATTAAATGCTTTTAGCTGTTCCTCTTTTATTTAAAATTTCGTATTTAACTTTCGTAAATCTGTCAGTGGTTTTGCGATTACTGAAAAATTGGGTATAAATTTCCGAAAGTAACTTGCTAATCGGATAAAACTTTCTATCTCTTTTAAATTTTTAAGCATATTGTACTTCATCAAAGCTTCAACTTTACGCGGAGATGGTGAAATTTGTTGGTTTCTATTGTATGCCCCAAGAATTCTATTTTAGTTTTAAGAAAATGACATTTAACGTTAGTTTGGAGTCCATAGTCTCTGCATAGGTTTAAAATTTCTTCTAAATAATCTAATGCTTCATTTTCGTTACTAGAAGGAATTATTATGTCATCTATATGAGCCGTTTATTTTGAAAGTGGCATAAGTCATTTCATGTCGTTTAGGTTCAGTGGTAATTTGTTTGTATCTCTCCTCGCCTCCAGTTTTTTAGAGTCCAATATCCAAAAGATGTAATTCTTATTATTATTTTATAATTGTAGAACCATCTATATATGCATTCGTTTAAAAATAACAATGCATTTAAGACCATGAGTTGGAAATGACTTATGCCACTTTCAAAATAAATGGCTCATATATGGCAAAGCTATACCACGTCGCGTAAAATCTCTAAAAATTGCATTTATGTGCCTTTGAAATACACTTGGCGCATTTGAAAGACCAAAAGGAACTTTTAAAAACTGGCACTGTCCGCTATGGGTGACGAATGAAGTGTATTTACGACTATTAGGTGCTACATCGACATGAAAAAATCCATTTTTCAAGTCTATTGTACTAAAAATCTATGCATTCTGTAGCCTATCAAGTTGATCTTCAATAAGCGGAAGAGGAAAACGGTCTCTTACGGTAACTTTGTTGATCTTTCGGTAGTTCACACATAGTCTTGGAGTACCATCGCGTTTTCGTATAAGAACAACTGGGCTACTAAAGTCTGAATCAGACTCCTCTATGATACCATCTTTCAGCCACTGGTCAACTTGATCATCAACTATCAATCTTTCACTTAACGGCAATCTTCGAGGTGTACATGAAATTGGTGTTTCATCTTTTAGCACAATACTTAATTGCACGTTTGTAGATTTACATTGTCTAGTTTTAAAATTTTTGACATGATCTCTTACCTTCTGTTTGGCATTTTTATACTCAGTTGAGCAGAGCTCACAGAGTAAATTAACTTTGATTGGATAACGGTTGGTTGTACAGTAATAAAGGAATCGAGATAGATATAGACTTCCATATATCAAAATCATCAGTATCGAAAAAAAATTCGATTGAGCCATGTCTGTCCGTCCGTCTGTCCGTTAACACGATAACTTGAGTAAATTTTGAGGTATCTTGATGAAATTTGGTATGTAGGTTCCTGGGCACTCATCTCAGATCGCTATTTAAAATGAACGATATCGGACAATAACCACGCCCACTTTTTCGATATCGAAAAAAAAGTGCGATAATTCATTACCAAATACGGATTAAGCGATGAAGCTTGGTACATGAGTTGAACTTATGACGCAGAATAGAAAACTAGTAAAATTTTGGACAATGGGCGTGGCACCGCCCACTTTTAAAAGAAGGTAATTTAGAAGTTTTTCAAGCTGTAATTTGGCAGTCGTTGAAGATATCATGATGAAATTTGGCAGGAACGTTACTCTTATTACTATATGTCTGCTTAATAAAAATTAGCAAAATCGGAGAACGACCACGCCCACTTTTTAAACAAAAATTTTTTTTTAATTCAAATTTTAAAAGAAAAGTTAATATCTTTACAGTATATACGTAAATTATGTCAACATTCAATGATATGTTGCAACAAAATACAAAAATAAAAGAAAATTTCAAAATGGGCGTGGCTCCGCCCTTTTTCATTTAATTTGTCTAGGATACTTTTAATGCCATAAGTCGAACAAAAATTTACCAATCCTTGTGAAATTTGGTAGAGGCTTAGATTCTAAGACGATAACTGTTTTCTGTGAAAAAGGGCGAAATCGGTTGAAGCCACGCCCAGTTTTTATACACAGTCTATCGTCTGTCCTTCCGCTCGGCCGATATATCTTTACTAAACTCAGTTCACGTACTTATCTGAACTCACTTTGTATTGGTGTAAAAAATGGCCGAAATCCGACTATGACCGCACCCACATTTTCGATATCGAAAATTACGAAAAATTAAAAAAATGCCATAATTATATACCAAATACGAAAAAAGGAATGAAAAATGATAATTGTATTGGTATATTGACGCAAAATATAACTTTAGAAAAAAACTTGGTAAAATGGGTGTGACACCTACCATATTAAGTAGAAGAAAATGAAAAAGTTTTGCAGGGCGAAACCAAAAGCCCTTGGAATCGAGGAATAAATACTGTTCGTGGTATTACATATATAAATAAATTAGCGGTGCCCGACATATGGTGTTCTGGATCACCCTGGCCCACATTTTGGTCGATATCTCGAAAACGCCTTCACATATACAACTAAGGGCCACTCCCTTTTAAAACCCTCATTAATACCTTTAATTTGATACCCATATCGTACAAACACATTCTAGAGTCACCCCTGGTCCACGTTTATGGCGATATCTCGAAAAGGCGTCCACATATAGAAATAAGGCCCACTCCTTTTTAAAATACTCATTAACACCTTTCATTTCATACCCATATCGTACAAAAAAATTCTAGAGTCACCCCTGGCCCACCTTTATGTCGATATCTCGAAAAGGCATCCACCTATAGAACTAAGGCCCACTCCCTTTTAAAATACTCATTAACACCTTTCATTTGATACCCATATAGTACAAACAAATTCTAGAGTCACCCCTGGTCCACCTTTATGGCGATATCTTGAAAAGGCGTCCACCTATAGAACTAAGGCCCACGCCATTTTAAAATACTCATTAACACCTTTCATTTGATACCCATAACGTACAAACAAATTCTAGAGTCACCCCTGGTCCACCTTTATGGTGATATCTTGAAAAGGCGTCCACCTATAGAACTAAGGCCCACGCCCTTTTAAAATATTCATTAACACCTTTCATTTGATACCCATATTGTACAAACAAATTCTAGTCACCCCTGGTCCACATTTATGGCGATATCTCGAAAAGGCGTCCACCTATAGTACTAAGGCCCACTCTCTTTTAAAATACTCATTAGCACCTTTCATTTGATACCCATATTGTACAAACGCATTCTAGAGTCACCCCTGGTCCACGTTTATGGCGATATCCCGAAAAGGCGTCCACCCATAGAACTAAGGCCCACTCACTTTTAAAACACTTATTAACACCTTTCGTTTGATACCCATATTGTACAAAAGCATTCTAGAGTCAACCCTGGTCCACTTTTATAACGATATTCCGAAAAGGCGTCCACCTATAGAACTAAGGCCCACTCCCTTTTAAAATACTCATTAACACCTTTCATTTGATACCCATATAGTACAAACAAATTCTAGAGTCAACCCTGGTCCACCTTTATGGCGATATCTCGAAAAGGCGTCCACATATAGAACTAAGGCCCACGCCCACTTAAAATACTCATTAACACCTTTCATTTGATACTCATATCGTACAAGCAAATTCTAGAGTCACCCCTGGTCCATCTTTATGGCGATATCTCGAAAAGGCGTCCATCTATAGAACTTAGGCCCACGCCCTTTTAAAATACTAATTAATACCTTTCATTTCATACCCATATCGTACAAAATAAATTCTAGAGTCACCCCTGGTCCACCTTTATGGCGATATCTCGAAAAGGCGTCCACCTATAGAACTTAGGCCCACTCCCTTTTAAAATTATCATTAACACATTTCATTTGATACCCATATCGTACAAACAAATTCTAGAGTTAGGCCTGGTCCACCTTTATGGCGATATCCCTAAATGGCGTCCATCTATAGAACTATGGCCCACTTCCATTTGATACACATGTCATACAAACACATTCCAGGGTTACCCTAGGTTATTTTTACAACATGGTGATTTTCCCTTACTTTGTCTCCACAGCTCTCAACTGAGTATGTAATGTTCGGTTACACCTGAACTTAGCCTTCCTTACTTGTTACTAGCTGACCCTTCCACATTTATACAGTCATCATCTTGGTCAATTTCAATATTCAAAACAGATGCATTTTCATTATCATCACGTGGTTTTTTGATTGCAAAACCGGAAGGATTAATTGTAAGCTCGGTTTGTAAGCAAATGTCCGTACCAATTATAACGTCTACGCTTAAACATTCTCTTGGGACCACTCGAAAAAGTAAATCTTATAACTCACCATCAACTGTTATTGTTTTCGTTAGCTCACCTAATGGTTTACAATTATTATTTTTACCAAACCCGGTTAACACTACATTTGACTCGACCATGCGTGGTTTATTTAAAGCATTATATACTTCAATTGACATAATGTTAACTTTACTGCCTGTATCAAAAAGCGCATAACAATTTACACTTTCAATGGATATATATTTTTCGTAACTTCGTCGTTGCTTTTACTAACAACATTCACACTTTTTGTAGAGTCACTGTTAGATTTTTCTGGGCAATTCTTTGCAATATGACCAAATTTCTGACACTGAAAACATTTGGCTCCCTTGCTTTTGTTTTTACATTCAATTGATTTGTGCCCTTTCATTCCACAGTTAAAACACATAATGTCACTTTTAATATTCTTCTCAAGACCATTTGATTTCTTTTCATAGTCCTTTTTAACACTCTCTTTTATTTGCAATTGTTTATTTTTCTCACGCATTGTTTCATAACATTTTAATTTAAGTTTAAAGTCTTTTACATTTACCGTACCATATATAACATTGATTCCATCTATCACATATTGAATCAATGCACACTCTTCTAAGTTACCACGCAATGCTAAGTCTTTCATATGAAAGAAATACTCATACACATTTTCGTCTTTATTTTGTTTTCTTTCAATTAGGAGTTTATGCAACTGCGCAATATTTGTTACCGATTTAAATTCGCACAACAAACTGTTTTTTAATTTCTGCCAAGAGGTTATTCCCCTTTCTGTCGATATAAAGAGCTTTGCCAAACCTTTAAGCGATTTTTTGGCAAAAATAAATTTCTGGAAGTCGTCCCAGTACATCAACGCTGCCGTTTCCTCAAATTCTTCTACCCAAGTCTCAACGCACAATTTTTCAGACCCGTCAAATTATTTTATACTGTCTTCAGCATCGCGAAAATTAATTGCAAAACGAGGCACAAAATGTGTCATTGCTACACGTCTAGCCATCTCATTATTTTCGTTAGCTACATTTACACTTGTTTGCTTATTTCAGTTGGCGTTATAGTTTCCGGTAATATCCGAAAAGCCTACCGCGCCTGCTACGTCATTATTATTTGTCTCTTCGACACCATCACAAGACAAATAGCAATCGTCATTTCTCTGATGTGGCACATTCGTTCGATCCGCTCGTGGATTTACATTGCTGTTATTGATTTGGCTTACAACACCGCTTGAACCGTCAATTGTTCTCACGCCGCCACCGTCGCCACCTTCATCATCGTCTTCAACATCGTCATCGTCTTCGTCGTTTGAAATAGCATACAGCAAATGGCCTTTTCGCAAATTTTTAAAAATATGAAATTTTAAGTTTTCTTCTCTATAATTCAATCTTAAGACGTTACATATTACAGCAAGATCGCTTTCGCTTAGATTGCCATCAATGTATTTTATTTTATTTTCATATTCCGCGGTATTTTCGTCAAATTCGAATCCTACAAACACGCGTAATCGTTGTCGATTGCTTCGGTCACCTTTGTACTCAAACACGTATTTGTGCAGCGCCGCTATGCACTCTTTCTTACTGCGTTTTAAATTTTCGCGAACTTCCGGAATCGCACCTAACGACATGGTAATCTGCGACATTTCTTGTATATAGCTTTATTTTTTAGGTTGAGCCCCCAATATATGGTCACTTGAATAAATGTTTATTACAATTATTGGTTTTTTATTAAAAATCTCACACTTCTCACTTCCCCATCCAATAGGCGCGACCGAACACAAATTGTTACCCCCAGCGGGTTAGAATATACCCGCGGTAGGCATGCCTGTCGTAAGAGGAGACTAAAATAACAAATAGATTAAAGGGCTTGTGTGGCGCACCCCTTTCAGGTTGCCAGCGCAATATATAGCTTCTCCAAACCCAATTGTCAACCTCACCTATCCGCGGAGAATCCTGTTTCATTAACAGCCGAGGCTCTGGCGACCCCGAACTCCTCATGAATCTAGGGGGTGGGAGGGCGCTATGGCCTAGAAGGTCGCATGTGGTAATAACAAATCGTTTCCGAGATGGTCGGGCTTGGTAACGGAACGTACTGGGTCTGCATCCGACGAAGGACCATCAACATCGATAACACTCCCCAAGACCTTCGGGGAGTGTCCTTATCGCTACAACAACAACCACATCACAAATTGTCATCAATATCCTCTAACGGGAGTCCAAGGAAACTTGTAGTTTCAACAGGGGCGGAACATAGAGGGGGAGTTTGAGGCGTTGGTTCCACATTACAATTGAAGAGATGGTTGGTATCATGTGGGGAGACATTGCAAGCAGGGCATACGTTTTGTGTGTCGGGGTTGATACTGGATTGGTAAGAGTTTAACATATTACAGTATCCAGATCGAAGTTGAGCTAGAGTGACGCGCGTCTCCATAGGGAGATTTCTCTCCTCTTCTGCGAGTTCAGGGTATTTAACTCTAAGAACGGGGTTCGCCGAACAATAAATTAAAATTTTTTATGAAAATTCGTCGAATTTTTCAAACATTTTTTAAATATAATTTAGTTTTTGTTATAGATCGTGACAAATTTTCTTATGGGAAATTAGTTAAAATATGAAATTCGTCGATTTTTGAAACATTTTTTAAAAATAATTTAGTTTTTGTTATAGATCGTGACACATTTTCTTATGGGAAATTAGTTAAAACAAATTTTCGAAAGCGAAAATTGTAAGAATTGTCCAAAAAGGGGTGTCTACTTATTTATGTGAGTAACTGTACATATGTATATACATATTTTGTATTTATTTGAGTATTTATCCTGGCACTACAATTTTTACAAAATTATTTTATAGTACCAGTCAGGAATGTAAAAGTGAATTACAATAATAATAATAACAATGTAAATAATTAAATTAATTATGTGAAAATTACTTATTACAAAAACTTAAAAGTAAAGTATCATACAAAGTAGAAAAGACAATAGATTTAAATTAAATAAAATCTGATCCAACAAAAAGTTATAGGGTAAGTTATCTTTTATAATTATATTATTATTCGCTATCCTCACTTTCATTCGATGAGTCACTTGTGGAATAGTCATGAGCATCAGCAACACTACTGTGAAAGCTTGAAACAAATGGGGTATTTATTGACTCCTCAACATTATCGGGGGCCAGTAAATTTAAGACTTCTGAAGTCAGACTTTTAAATTTTTTCTTAGGTATCTCCCTAAAACTGTTAACTAAAGGATCCGATGTTATAAGCAACATATTCATAAGATTTCTATTCGTGGCTTCACGCGACTGCTTTTGTGTGTCATCATCCCTGAATCGTCTCAAATCTTTGTTACGGGCTTCCTGTGCTTCCTCAGAAAGTTGACCAAAAGGTAAAATTGCTGATTTTATAATATCAGTACTATGCACTAAGATTTTATGAACTTTAACAGGCATATTAAACCATGGATAGAGATCTATGTATAGTTGTTCAGTCTCGACCGCGAATTTTTCAACTCTTTGGATATTTATATTGTACCCAGATGCTAATGCGCGAAGGAGAGTGTCGAATCTTTTGATGAGCGTTACATCCAATCCCGTAATCTCAGCACTAGCCTCAGAATTTTCGAAAAACCTACGAGCAGTGTCATTGGTATTGCCGAGACTTGGTTTTGGTTTATCTACTATCAATCCAAGTACACTTTTAGCTTTATTCTGGATTTCGTTGGAACGTAGCTTTACACTCTCTTTATCTGCCTCATTCCTAAGCTGCCATTTTTTGTACTTCGAGGCGATAACTTATGTGAAGCAAGCATTCAAAACATCTTATCCATGCATGGAGAGTAGACAACCAAAAACCAAGATTATCTCAGTTATGCGTAAAGTCCCGTAGCTCATTATTCATATCTTTTGGAGTGGCACCACAAATATAACACTTTTGTGCGGAAGAAGTTTCAGTCAAAGCATTGCAAACTTTTCCGTCAATCATTGTTAGAAACATATTGTGATTTATGGAAACGTCGTATTCTTCGAGCATGTACTTTTTTGGCAACAACGCATTTATCTCCTCTAAAACTTTGCTCGTTTCAAAAACAATAAAATCTTTTGTTTCTTTAGAAACAATAAATTTAATTGGGCGACAATACATGGTAGAAGAAGGTCGAGGATTTTGCCAAACAATGTTACCTTTTTCATCCTGTAATTGAAGAGGAACGAAAGAAAATATAAACAAAAACTCATCAGTGTCAAAACTGCATGTAAACTTTTGCTTATATGTGCTATGGCCAGAGCTTCCATCGCAACCCCACTTGCTGATTAAAGTATACGTCAAGTTTGTAGGTAATAAACTAACAAAAACTTCTTGATTTGCTAAAAATAAACGCTCAACAGTTTTATCTAATACGGACTGGACTTTAATTTCCGCACGTGTTTCACCCACATCAATTTCATTTGGATAGCATTCTGCCTTAGCCTTTTTTAGACTATAAAATGATGGATAAACCTTATGGCCTGCCTTGATGCTCCACTTCCGAGTCGTTTTGTACCCATGAGTCGTCGACTTGCTATATACGTAGTATGCTAAAGCTTCTACATTGCTCAAGCATCTTGCATCTGGCTCACATGTCATCTCTTTGCCAGATTTTTGGTGGTTTCCTGTGGTTTTTTTATAATGTTAGCAACATTTCTGTTGCCGGACATACGCGTTGATACTTCTGCCACATAAAGTAACTCACCAGGACTTCTAGATTGCAAGAGGTCATCCACTTGACGCTGTTTGTTTTTTCACTGCAGCAAACAAAGTCCTTCTTTCGCCTTCCGGGGCCGGGGTTACCTGAAGAAGTGGTTGGTTGGTCTGATGGCAACTTTGAATCCACCGTTATTGTAAATGTGAAGTCTGGACCCGAAAGCCACTCCGAGTTTTTATTCAAAAATCGCTCCTTATGTCTTCCAGAAGTGTTCCAATTTTGATCCAGCTTTGACGAATATGCCGATATTTGTAAGCTTAAACTTTTTATCGAATACTCGGCTGATTCGCTTAAATCGCACATAAGTACAACAAAACTCAATAATTCTTTATATCTGGTTTCCTTCGAATGTTGAACCCAAATGTCAAAAAACTCCGTTCTTGTTACGGTTATAACTAAACTGCTTTGTGTTGTTGATTTTCCGACAGGGTGAATAGTTGATGATTGTTGTGCTGCCATCTTAAGTGTCGTTGATCGTTCTGATTTGTTATCAGTTGTGCAGTATTTATATTACATTCAGGTATTGGCGTAGATGCTACCAAATGGGGCTGTTTTGTGTAGCGTTCCTGTGTGGTTATACCTGCATTAGGATTGCTTTGTATGTACCTGTTTTTATGCCTTGGTGACTGGTGATGTAAGTTGAGGCAGGTTGAAGTCAGTGATCTTCGCCTTTTTGATTTTCGTGTGCTCTTGTTGACCTTGCGCGTTTATTTTTGTGTGTTTTATGGCTACCTGTTTGTCCCCTGTACCTGGGAATTGGTTATGCCGTTTGTAGATCAGCTTTAAAGGTTCAAATATCTCGTCCGAGCTGGTACGTACATACATCCTATTTTATATGTAAATCTACAAAAAAAAAAATTTAAATAGATGTGCAAAGAATTCGCAATGGTTTTTTCCTTCGACTATTAGAGAATACTTGCGGCTATAACATATGTAAAATTTAGCCCGGATGTCCGCGGATGTATGTAACTTTTTTGACCCTAAATTTAAAAATATAGAGAAAAAATACCTTTTCTTCTAAATAACGGAATGTTAAATATATTGAAAATACTCTAATTGCGAAAGAATTACTATTAAAAAATTTCCTTTACCTTCGAGCTTAGAATCCATCAAAAAATTATATAAAAGTGTTCACTTAAAAGAAATATGAAGCTTAATATTCAACAAGAATTTTGCAAATTAATCAATGCATTTTACGGCCACTCCTGCCTTCTTCCTTCAATTACTCAATATATATTAGCAAAAATATCAAAAAAAAGCAAAAATTCCGTTATTTTGTTTGTTTTCTTTCATTTCTCATTACACTTTTCTTGGAATAAGAACTTTGTTTTTGCCCAGCTAGCTTGTTCTACACGAAACACTGTGCGGTGATGAAGTTTAAGATGAAATGGCAAAGAAAAGCCGACGCATGCGCTTGAGTTTTTAATGTAACCATTCTCTTATCATATTCTAAATACACGTACTTTAATGTTAAAGCTAAAGACAACATTTTTTTTATTTATTTAACTGAAAAAAAAAAAAAAAAATTCAGTAAGACCAACTAATTTCACGCGCCTGAAAAGAAAGTCAATCACAGATCTTCAACACTGATGAATTCTTAAAAAAATAGTTGCAGTACAAGAGCAATCCTTCCATGCCCACCAAATTTATTAAGTGGTATTAATAAATTCTTAAAAAAAATGGATGCACTACTGAGAGCAATCCATCCATGCCCATCAATTTTATTAAGTTTAATTAATTATGAATTACTTAAAAAAAAATATAAAAATTTGTTAGATGTTTTCTATGTACACCTTCAGTTGACAAAATCTATTGGATGCTAAAAAAAAACAAAAAAAAAA
The DNA here is from genome assembly GCF_040869045.1 of Eurosta solidaginis. Classification (NCBI taxonomy): domain Eukaryota; kingdom Metazoa; phylum Arthropoda; class Insecta; order Diptera; family Tephritidae; genus Eurosta; species Eurosta solidaginis. The sequence continues at coordinate 224,940,382 of NC_090319.1, forward strand.
AACTAAGCGATAAACGTTAAACAGCCTCGCTCACCTGATGCAAATTTCAGGTCTACAGTTGCATTTTTGGTACATAAGAGTACTTCAAGCTGAGTTGCATTTGATAGTTTAATAAAACTTTGTAGTATTTACAGATGAAATAGTTGCATATATTTCCGCGGAATTAAGAATACTAGAAGATTTGTAGCCTGCAACAATGCGGAAAAATACGGAAAGCAAAATTTATTTAAATTAGAGTCAAAATATAAAGCCACACTTGTAACTTGGAAACATTTCACTTCTAAGGCTGTTTACACAAATGCATAAGGGCAAAATTATATAAACGCTTTGGTCGCTTCAAAGCAAATTTAACGTACGGTGTTTTATTGTTTTTCGTATGGCGTTGTCAAAACGTAAATTTTTCGATACTTCGCCCGACAGATGAATTAATGAATGCAACACAACCAAAGCGTCTGTGTAAATCCGCCTTAATTTTTGTAGCTGTGAAAGTCTCCTGCAAATAAAATTGTGCTGTAAGTGCAAATAAATCAAACTCCTATATGACACTACTCTATTTTCTATGTTTTATTCTTGTATTTTCTCTTATATTTTTTGTCGAGGGAGCCAATAAAGTTTCAGTACTGGTGTAAGTGTGTGAACTATATTTAAAAAAACTAACGAAATACAAGAAAAATACAACGTATTTATTTCGATAGGGTTTTTTGACATTAGGCCGTTTTTTCTTTATTTTTTTCTGACAAATGAAAATTTTGTTTTTAGTTTCAAAATTTTGTGCATAAAAACACAACTAAATTCAAAGGTTAAATTGTGTAGTGCAAATGAGTTTTCAATAAGTGTACATTTTTCAGCTTTTCATAGTTAAGGAATTGACCTCCAGATTCTTATATAGTGAACTTGGGTACAGAAATACAAATTAAAAAGTTTTTCGCAATAATTTGAAAAACTCTATGTTTTCTCTGCTTTTTGCACTTAAAGGAGTAACCCTCCGTAATAAATTGAACTTTTAATGAAAATCAATAACTCTGAACTGAACACTTTTCGCCATGATATAAAATTAAAATGCTGTGGAACAGGAGCAACTCCATTGTGACTAAATAAACCCTGTTTCAAACTTTTACGTCTCTGCACAGAACCCTAATTAAACGTTTACAACCGAAACAACAATGTCAACCCAGATTTTCCCGTTGCTCACTTAAGCGAGTGCCTGTCAGAAAGAAGTCAACACACTTGTAATTGTACACTATGGTTAAGGCAAGAGTAACTAATCTTCACAACCCCAAACGACGTGTGGCAACGTGGTGTAGGTCAACATGAATGACGTCATTCAAACTTTGAAAAAAAAAAAACCTCAAGTAGAGTAAACTAGTGTTTTGGTTTACGAAAAATACACAAACTTACATTTGGTGGGGACATACGTCAATGTGGGTGCTCCCTCGTTGGTTGCGCAAACAGCTGCCGGGATCCAACGTAGCAATGTATTTGCTCTACTAGGCTGATTGATTAAGTATATTTATAAGTACAATAATACACTCTTCTAAATTTAAAAATTTGCGTCTCTTGGACTGCTACGTGTCCACATCCTAGCGAATTGTACAATTTGCAATTCATTTTTAAATCAACGCTAATTAAATAAAAAAAAAACAACACGCTGTCGAGCAAGTAGTCATAAATGATATTAAATTGAAAATTATTTAAATAAAAATGCGCACTCTTTACAATAAATAAAAAAAAAACTCTTTACAATCCTCAACCAAAAACTGATCGTGGTTTCTATGGGTTGTATAGTTGCTGACGGCTACTGATGATTTTGTAGTTGATTAGCGCTTGTGGGAACGTGGTATTCCTGTTCGGAACCTAACTTCATACTATACTCCCTGGTACTTAGACTTCCAACAGGTAGGTGTAAAAATTGTGGTTTAGATCATTTTTCGTCTTAGTCACATCAACTGTTTCGGTACAAGTGCTCTTACTTGCACTAATGGTTGTATCAGAGAAACAACTTGATATTGATAATCGGGAGCACATGAAATCGGAACTGGGCCGCTTTGTATAAGTGTAGGAAACGTGGCCAAAAAAAGGTGGTGCTTTCCTATTCTTCACTTTCTGCCTTATGTTGTATTGAGGTCGCAAAATAAATGTGTTTGCTGGCTCATGTAGCCTTACTTAAAGTGAGCGTGATGCCATTATTTTATATTTCCGGATGATGGTGAAATAACACGCGATTTAAGTACCGATTTTTGACTTGCATATAAATAGACTTATCTATTTTTTTCCTCTTCTCTGCCGTGGCGGTTCCTTTGTGATCCGAGTTAAAAATGGTGGCCGAGTCAAAACGAACTTTTATCCCGCGCTACATCCCATTCTCTCATTCTCAGCTGTTTATATCATGCAGTCAGTGTTGAGTAACAACACAAAAAAAAAATGGTATGTTGAAATGAAGAGTTGATAGTTATGATGCCTTATTATTTAGATCTTTTTTGATGGGTAGATATGATATTTGAACATCTAACTATTTTCATCTTGGATACCTCATAGTAAAAGGCAACCCAATAAATTACTTGTTAGATTAATATGCGAATTGTTTCAGTGAGGTTGAAACTTAAGATACTCAATTCAATGTATAAGAGTATACGCAATAAACCGGTAGGATAAACTATGTTCTTCGCCCTAGTAAATATTTGAGGACAAATACTTCTAGAATTGATTTGTCACAAAAATAAATATGTTGACGCTGGCTTAACTGAGATGACCTATTTTGAGGACGTAGTTTATAAGACTATTTATAAACCTGAACGAGACTGAAAAGTCTTAAACTGATGAATTTTAGATACTAGACAGTTGTGCTAAAGTGATACATGTTCAAATTAATAAAAACTTAGAAGACTAAGGGTTTTCCCATAGGAACCAATGTACGTCAGTACATACCGATTTGTCAGAGTGTATGCTTAATGTCAAATTAGAAGACCTAGATAAAGTATGGGCAAAGGTGCTAGAGTCCCATCGAGAAGTAAGTTTTTCAGATAATTATTCAGATGTCAGCGGCTCGGCTGAGCAAAAATTTTCTAAATGCATTGAAACTTGCCAAACAAGCAAATCTGAAATTTTAGAAGCCTTACAACTTTTCAACACTCCTAGCACCAAAAAGCAAACACCCGCCCACCCAATAAATGATTCAAATGCAAATGGTTTTTATTGGAAAGTACCAACATGCGACACCGAAGTCTTTCATGGTGGATACGAAGACTGGCCATCCTTTTGAGATATGTTCACGGCAGTCTATAAAAACCACCCTAATTATCACCCGCTCAAAAATTATACCACCTACGCCTGAAAACAAAAGGACAAGCGGGACTTATTTTCAAACACTACCCACTGAGCGATGATAATTTCGAGCTTGCCTGAGAAGCGCTTAGATCTAGTTACGAAAACAAAAGGATACTCGTCGACAATCAACAGAAGACGCTTTTCAATCTGCCCACGATATTCGCGGAAAACGGAGTACAAATCCAAAAGATGCAGACAACAATCAACAACTGCATGTCAACCTTAAATACCCAGGGAATCCCGACAACGAACTGGGACCCAATCCCTGTTTATCTGTTCTCATCAAAGCTGCCAAGTGAAAACCTTTCACTATGGGAAGAATTCCTCAGCTCCCGGAAGAAGCTGCCCCTTTGGGAGGACATGAATAAATTTCTCACTAGCAGATACGAGGTAGTAAAAAGATTAAGTACCTATAGACCAGGCAAGGCGAAACCCCAATTTTCGAGTTTTACATCACGAATGGTGAATCAAAACGAGAGCAAATCTAACAATAATAGAACCCATGCATATCACACGGAGTTCAATAAAACGGCTTAGTGTAGATTATGCAATCAATACCACGCAGTCAAATCTTGCGTTAGGTTTACGAGTTTATCGGTAATAGACCGAATCAGTCGATAGTGAATTATAACGCAAATACCTGTCTATGTAGACTCAAATCTACGGTGTCAAACACGGATCTTCTGCATGATCAATGGCCCAAACTATCGGATCCATGTTGCCTTCTCTCAACATTCTTAGCCGAATCGTTTGGTACCAAATTGCTTGTAATCGGGCGATTCAATTACAAATCCTTACCTTGGTAAGATAGGAGTGTATAAAGCTCCAGCCATTTTATGGATAATGGCATCCGGTTGTTAGGCAACTCCACCCCAGATCGTAGTACGTTCTTCTCTGCCCACAAGTAACTTACCTGCAACATGTTCCGTGTGTAAAATTTAAATACAAGTATTAGGGGCATTGTGAGCAACCCTTGCTATGCACCACAACTTAGAACACAATTTAGGGATGTGACACAACCTGTTGAAGCCTTATGATCCACAACGCACCTTCGCCATGAACTAAATATCGATGTAATCTACCAGTGCAAATGTCTTTCCATGAATAACTACTCAGGTGTTCCATAGAGTGAGAGCTTCATATAATTCCTTGTGAATAAAACTATCTGTCGTGAAAAAAACATACAGTGATGCTCACAAGTACTTACGACACAAGCACTCGCAGGATACACTTCATTAATCATATTACTAAACCACTTGCACATTAAGATACATCTCATTAGTCATAGGTACTACGTTGACTCAGTTATACGCTCGTTCGCCGTGAATGACTACCAATGTAATCTATAAGTACAAATGCACTCAAGATACATCTCATCACTTACAAGTACTAAAACGCAAACCTGATCATATAGCAGGTCCAACGAAATTTCCAAAAATTTCAAAAAGAAGCGTGGGAACTAACCACCCTTACAATTATCCATAATTTTCCACGACGAGAAAACTTGTTGCAACTGAACTACCAGCTAAACGTTTCTCGTTCATTTATGCAACCTTCGACTTTACCAACATGTTTGCTACATTTATCCAACTCCACTGGAATGTGCACCATATTTCTCTTCCTGTTTTTATACCGCCTTTTTAAACAACGTGCACAATTTAGGGATGTAACCAACCTTTTCTTTGACGTTCCGCAGTAAAGTCTTTGAATTACTTGTGTGCAGATTAGCACGTACTCAGGCAGCCACTCCATATGAGACCGAATCAAGTGAGAGAAAATAGTTGCTGCGAAAACCGTTTATCTACGTCACACCCCAAGAACGAATGTAAAAGTAGTTTCACGTGCGTATATTGCCAAAAGCGTCATCATTCGCCAGAACTTAAAATGCCCATGCCGGCACCCCTAGGAGAACGGACGACGAGCGACCCTCAACATCGAAAGCTGCCGCAAGACCCACCTTCTCCCAACAGTCTCAGGACAAAAACCCGGTTTCCACACTCTTTTCGAGTAATCATAGAACCACCCCACTACCAACAGCAGTAGTATCAGGATACTTTGCTGGCTAATTTTATAAAATTCGTTCCCTAATAGACCAAGGTTTACAAAAAACTTTTGTATCATCGCGTATACAAAAGCTTCTTGGTCTACCCACAAAGTAGTCTCTCCACCAGATCTGGGATGGGTGGAACCGTTTTGAAAAATGCCAATAAAGTCTGCCAGATAACATTCTGTTCAGCAGACTTAACCAAAATGATAGACGCACAAGCAATAATTTTGCCGAAACTAACTAAATTCTTCCCAACAGTCAGAGTTTCAGGTATCGATCTCGAAGAACTGTCTCGTTTACCGTTAAGCGATCCACAGTATTCGATACCGTCGAAAATCGATGTGGTAATCGGCAGCGATATCACCCCGAAAATCCTCACCGAAGGGCTCCTACGGAATGCAAGTGGAACATTACCTGCCCAAAACACAATATTCGGATGGATATTAAGCGGCCCTGTAGCTGAAAAGGTATCAACCTTCAGTACTCATGTCACGGAATGCACCGATGACACCCTCAATCAACTTTTGAGACAATTTTGGGAACAGGGACAAGTTCACCAAACCCAACAACGATATGAAGATGATGAATACTGTGAAGCACTATACCGGAAAACGACAATTCGTGAAGAAGATGGACGCTACAGAGTCAAAATTCCATTCAAATCGGAATTTCCTGCAAATCTGGCACTCGGTCATTCACGACGCTCAGCACATCAGCATTGAACAAACCCTCGAAAGAAACCCGAATTAAGAGACAAATATTTTGAAGTCCATAATGAGTATTTAACCATGGATCACATGGAACCCGCCTCCCAACAACAGATAATTAGAGATGGTAAATATCTATAATTTTATCTACCCCACCATGCTGTCATAAAACCTGACAGCAAAACCATAAAAGTGCGAGTCGTCTTCAACGCATCAAATATGTCACATTCTGGAAACTCGTTGAACGACGTTCTCCATACAGGCCCAACACTACAAAATGATTTAATGTTCGTTATACTTAAATGGCGACTTTATAAGCTTGTTTTTAACGGCGATATCGAGCAATTATATCGCCAAATAATCATCCATGAAGAAGATAAAAACTTTCAGCGAATCATTTTTCGAAAACACCCCACTCTGCCGATAGAAGATTTTCGACTGAAAACAATTACCTTTGGTGTAAATTGCGCGCCGTATTTGGCAATTCGAACCCTACACCAACTCACCCACGACTGTATCGCTCGACAAATATCCGCTCGCTAAAAACATTTTATTAAATGAAACGTATGTTGACGATATTTTGGCAGGCAGTCGTAATATACAGTACACTTTGAGCTCCATGACTCAAGTTATCGAAACCTTAAAATCGGCAGGATTCCATTTGAGAAAGATGTCGGCAAATCACCATGAAATTTTAAAACCCGTTCCCGACCCTGATTAGTAAAGCGTCAATTTTCTTAAATTCCACGATTCGAGTTTCACAAAAACCCTTGGAATCCAGTGGAACGCGTTAATCGACACGTTCACCTATACGTATGATTCGCCATCAGCAGAAAACACGACTGAAAAAGGCATATTTTATCAGCAGTTGCGAAACTGTTTGACCCCGCAGGCTATCATTCTGGATGGAAGGAACGGATTGGGACGAAGGCGTGAAGCCCGGGGCTCTCCAAAAATGGACTTAAATTTATGAAAATTTACCAGACATCAGAGAAATCAAAATCCCTAGGGGGTACAGTATTCCCCGATAAACTTATCCAGCTGAGTGGATTTTCAGACGCGCCAGAAAAAGCATTTTGTGTCTGTATATATTTACGGGTACAAACCCATGAACATAGTTTTTCATCCCATTTTCTAGCTGCTAAAAGCAAAGTCGCACCACTTCAAACAGTGAGTCTTCCGCGGTTGAAACTCTGTGGAGCAGTCTTACCCTCCAAATTAGTGAAATTAGCTGAATCTACCCCAACACGAACTCGTTCTCTGGTGCGATTCTGCTATCGTACTGGCATGGTTTGAAAAACCACCCCATACCTGGAAAACGTACGTCGCCAACAGGACATCAGAAATACTTAAAAACGTTGACAACGCCAGCTGGAGACAAAGTTTCCAGCAACGATAACCTAGCGGATTTGGGCACTCGAGTCTGCAAGCCTCAGGATTTTGTCCAATGTCCATTATGGTGGGAAGGACCTAATTTGCTGGCTTTGATGGCCTGATAAATCAAATTCGTGGCCAAAGGATATATCTCACCACCCAACTCCCCCCGAACAACAACATGTGATGGTATTCCACACCCTGCAGGAAGAAAATAGAGATATACTCTGTAGTTTACGATTAAAATTCTTTTTATAGAAAACGTATTTTGGTTTTAAGTTTATTTAAATCCTTTAGTTTAACAAAATTTCAAAGAATGAAAATTTTTGATGTTATAAAATTCAACATTGAAAAATAACACTTAGATACATGTTGAAAATTATAAAAATTCAAAGTAATAAATTTACAAAGTTAAACTAAATTAATACAATTAATACATTACTAATACCCTACAATACTCCCCCTTCCACAGATTTATTGTTAAATAAATTAAAAGTAACTCTCTTTTTTGTGTTTGTGTTATTGAAATGTGTAACATCAACCATAGCTGGTTTCAATCGATCAATTGGAAAACATTCAGTTCCATTATTTATTTCTACTGTAAAATTTTAGAGATTTTTTTCAATAACTCTATATGGTCCATCATATTGATCTTGTAAGGAGCGCTTTTTAAAACTCGAACAAAAAAAAATTTACAATCTTTTAGATCTTTTGGAACAAAAATACCTGTCGAATTTTTATGGTGTTGTAGATTTGATTTAACATTGTTGAAATGTTCACGTAAACTACTTAAAACTTCTGATGTAGTTGTATGCTCAGAAGTTGAGACAACAAGTTCACCAGGTATTCTCAAAGTTTGTCCAAAAACCATTTCTGCTGGAGTAGCCGAAATATCTTCTTTAAAAATTGATAGCAAACCTAAAAGTACTACTGGTAAATCTTCGTACCAATCTCTAATCCCATTCCTAGCCATTATTGAAGACTTAATTTGCCTATGAAAACATTCTACCATTCCATTAGCTCGAGGATGATAGGAAGACGTTGTTATTTGATGGCTTCCAAAAAGTTTAGTTAATTCTGAAAATAAATTCGATGTAAATTGAGCACCTTGATCTGTAGTTATTTTCAATAGATTCCCGAAACGTGAAAAGTATTCATTAAAAATTATCTGTCAATCGTTGCCGCAGAAATATCCCTTAATTCATATGCATCTGGCCAACGTGTAAACTTATCAATTATAGTAAAAATATAACGATATCCCCTTGAAACAGGAAGAGGACCCACAATATCTAAATGAATATGTTCGAATCTACTCTTAGGTATCGCAATTTTTGTAATTGGTAATTTTGTATGACGATAAATTTTTGACTTCTGACAACTTATGCACTCCTTAGACCACATTTAATTTGTTTATTCATATTTGGCAAAAATATTTCTTAACTATTAATCTACGGGTAGCTTTTGTACCAGGATGTGTGATTCCATGTAATGTATCAAAAATTATTTTCTGCAAATTTTTTGGTACAAGTGGTCTAAGATTTTCTCCTGAAACTTCACACCATATGTTAAAACTTAACAAAGGAATTTGTAACAATTTAAGATTTCGGAAAGTTTGCCCAGATATTAATTCTTTAAGCTCTTATCTTTCTTTTGCTCTTTTTGTACAATTTTAAAATTTAGATTAGCATTTTTGATTGCATCTAACTCAAAAGCTCGTGACAAAGTTTCAGCTACTATGTTATCTTTTCCTTTAATGTACTGCGTATCGTTAGTGAACTGTGCAATGAACTCAAGGTGTCTCTTTTGTCTAAGACTGCGTTCTGTTTTCGAATTTAAAGCAAAAGTCAATGGTTTATGGTCTGTATATAACGTAAACTCTAGTCCTTCCAAAAGATACCGAAAATGTTTAACGTTTGAGTATATGGCAAACAACTCCCTATCGAATTCACTGTACTTAGTTTTTGAAGGAGGAAGCTTCTTTGAATAAAAACCTAGTGGCTCTGATTTGCCCTTGAAGTGTTGTTGTATGCACCACCTATCGCTGTATTTGATGCATCAACATTTAAAAAAAGCTTTGCATCTTCATTAAAATAATTTCACAATATCGTAGATGCAAATTTTTCTTTAATACATTCAAAAGCCTTAGTTGATGTGACGTCCCAAATTAATGTTTTGTCGCGTTTCTTAATTCGTTTTATTAAATATTGTGTACTCAGCAAGATTAGAAATATATCTGTGATAGTACTTTATCATACTGTGACGAATATTAGCACCACTAATTGATACTCACGGCGGCCACCGTGGTGTGATGGTAGCGTGCTCGGCCTTTCACACCGTATGCCCTGGGTTCGCACCCCGGGCAAAGCAACATCAAAATTTTAGAAATCAGGTTTTTCAATTAGAAGAAAATTTTTCTAAGCGGGGTCGCCCCTCGGCAGTGTTTGGCAAGCGCTCCGGGTGTATTTCTGCTATGAAAAGCTCTCAGTGAAAAGTCATCTGCCTTGCAGATGCCGTTCGGAGTCGGCATAAAACATGTAGGTCCCGTCCGGCCAATTTGTAGGGAAAATCAAGAGGAGCACGACGCAAATTGGAAGAGAAGCTTGGCCTTAGATCTCGTCGGAGGTTATCGCGCCTTACATTTATTTATTTTTTTTTTATTTAATTGATACTCACATCCCTAAGTTTATTATATAAAGGCACAACAACATTAAAGGAAGCTACATAAACACAATAATCATCATTTACCCACATACATACAAGGCAACGAAGAGATAACTCACACACAGATGTAATCATCAGCCGAAGTAGTACTCACATATCCACACGAATATGGCTATGCGAGAGACTATAAACTACAAATATACATGTATGCATATGGCTGGTAACCAGGCGTGAAGTTCGCGAAGTTACTAGACCTTAGGAGAAATGGGTGAACGAGGCAACAGAGAGTATAAAAGCAGCGAAAGCTGAGTAGTCAGTATACAGTGTGATTTAAACACGCAATCAGTTTGTGAAGTGAAGTATAATTGTACTACTCCCAAAGTAATATAATAAAGACCATTTTGCATTACTGAATATTGGAGTTATTTATTCGACAATTTAGCGATTCGAACGTTTGCAGAAGGTGTAAAAAAAGCGGAGTTTCCCTAAATTCGTCACAATACCTATAAATTTTTGTGCCTGTTTTATTGATTTGGCAGTTCAAAGTTACGTATGGCTGTAATTTTCTCATCTGATGGTTTAATTCCGAAACCAGAAATATTGTGTCCTATGAAATCAATATTGGTAACTCCAAAGATGCATTTATTAGGTTTTATAGTCAAACCGTACTCAGCTAAACGCTTGAAAAGTATGCTAAGATCCTGTATATGTTCTTCTTCATTTTTACTTGCAATAAGCAAATCATCTACGTCGGCAAAAACAAAATCTAGTCCGCTAATTACCTCGTTTATAAATCTCTGAAGAGTTTGGGCTGAGCTTCTTAGTCGGGAAGGCATTCGCAAAAATTCAAACATCCTAAAGGGCGTTGTTATTGCGGTTTTGTATATATTCTCTTCAGCCATTGGTGTTTGATGTTACGCTTTCACTAAGTCAATTTTAGAAAAAATGCTTTTGTTTCTAATATTCATATTAAAATCGTGGAGATGGGGTAAAGGATATCGATCAGGAACTGTTACTACATTAAGTCTACGAAAATCGCCACAAGGACGCCAGTCATTAGCCTTTTTTTGGACACTAAATGAAGAGGGGATGCAATGGGTGAATTTGATGGTCTAAAAATTCCAGTTCTTACACAAAAAACAAATTCGGTTTTGGCCACTTTGAATTTAATCGGATCTAGACGCCTGGACTTAGGAAAAGCAACAAGTCTATGGACCGTAGTATGTTTGACTTACTTCGAATATTCTGGATCAGAAATCAAGGATGGAAAAGATTTAAATAATTTTGTATATTTATTATCTACTGAAAAAAATTTTTGGAAGCGGTACATTAGAAAAACGTTGACTGAAAGGCTTGTCTACGGGTCAACTAAACGTTTGTTTCTTATTCGATTAGAAAGCCATATTTAGACAAAAAAATCTGCTCCTATGATTGGTTTCACGATATCGGCTAACAAAAACATAAAGGGAAATTCACGCATTAACCCTAAGTTAATACTCAAAAGTTTTTTTACCGTATGTAGTACTAGTAGCCGCTGTCAAAATAATATCGGAAGATTTCTTTTTACTTACAAATTTTAAAAATGGAAGGCTCCACTGCCAATTAGAAAATTTAATCTATTATCCCTGTCAAATCGTTCACTAGGGTAGGCAACTTGTCGTTGGTGTGAGGGCTTAGCCGATCTCTATAGCGCCCGACGCATCTACGCCGTTTCGCCTCATAGGAGAGCGGCGGGATGTCGGTGACCAAGAGCTGCCAACCCCCTATTCCAGGGTGTTATGCTGGCCGTGCCTATTGCACGATTTGAAGCCAGGGGATAAATTCGGCTGTATTCGAACGGAGCCTTCCCGATACCGGGCCACCTCGGGAAGTATTGATGGCCTTACCACAGTAAGGGGCGCTGCTGTGGCTGACGGTTCTTTCCCCGTATATAATACTGGACCGCTAAGCGCCTTGTCGGGCAGGTGGTCGTACGACCAAGATGAACGACTCATTACCAAATTGTAATAAGGAGAATGATAAGAGGAGGACTGAGTCGCAAGCCAAGGACGACAAATGCGCATTAAGCGATGCGTCGGGCTCGGGGAGCGAGAGTAGTCCTGATTCAATGAACTCCGTGTTGGAAAAGCACACAAATGAAAACGGAGTAGAAGAGTGAAGAAGGGTACGGAGCAGAGGTATTAAAAGAGCTCTCTCGCAGTATCGTGCAGCACTAAGAATTGTCCAGCGCCTGAGAGCAGTGGTCGACCCAATAGAAGTGGAGATCGCTTGGAATGGGCCCACGAAGCGTTGGAAGTAGGTCGAAGTCAGTTCAAAAGGTTTGCTGCTAGAAACCCTCGGTTCTGCAAACGGTACGAGGAGGAAGAAGCGTCGAATAGCAGAATTAAGAGGCAACGTTCGGCGGAAGGCAACAAGCCTGTTTCAATAGGCCAAAGACGCAGTCACAGAGCCCCGAGGTAGGGCAGTCGCATAGACAAGACAAGTAGACCCAAAGCTGTAAGACAGATGGGCCCCAATAGCGATGGGACTCGAAAGCTGCGAGTCAGAGGGATGTTCCAACTACGGAAGTAGGAGGTAACCCAAAGGGAGATAACGCTAAGACTCCGGCTTTCTCGGAGGTGCTATAGGGAGTCAAAGCTAAGATTCCGGCTTTCTCGGAGTTGCCAAAAGAAGTTAACACTAAGACACCGGTCTTTCCCGAGTAAATGAGTGATGTGGCAAAGCAGTCACTGACTGTGGCGCTGGTTGATCGTAGCAGTCCTTTCGGACAGATGACTACTGAAAGGTGGAAATCTGTAGAAAGGGAGCTTATTAGGTTAATGCTTCAGATGGTGCGGGAACAACCAACTAAGCCCCTCGCGACCTTTGATTCGGGGGGATGGTATAATGGTGTGAAGATGGTAGCGTGCGACAATATCGCGAGCTTGCGGTTGCTGGAGGAAGTGGTTACAAACCTCCAAAGGCAAGGCACGAACGCGCGGTTTGAGGTGTTGGATAAAGCGCAAACCCCACTGTACCAAAAGTTAAGGTATGGATACCATGTGTGATGAAGTCGGAGGATACACTGCGACTTCAGCAGAATCAGAATCCGAACATACAGACACAGGATTGGAAAGTACTTACTGCATCTCGACCTACCGAGGAAGGTCAGTTCTACATCTTCCAAATAAACAAGCAGGCGGAGGATATATTGTACACGCAGCTTGGAAAAAATGTTCTTTGGTACAGGCAAAATTTATATGCGACTCAGGAAAAGAAGTCTCGAGGATAAAAATCCTAACACGCTGGAAATGGGCGAAGTCGAAAAGGACCTCAAAGGCCTAAGGGGAAAAAGACAGGTGGAGGTAGCCGACGTCACCACGATGCTGTGAGTCGTATAGAGGAACAGCCGGTACAACAGCTACAAGAGCCTGAAGGGGGCTTCGAACACCCTAAACCAAAAGGGCAAGGGGAGGAAAACGACGTCACGACGATGGTGCTGGAAGGGGACATACAGCCCAATGGTGCTGCGAGTCCTACAGATTAACCTCCAAAACAGTAAAGTGGCGTCGAGCGAACTCCCCCTAATCCTTGAGGAGAGTTCGTTTGACGTGGCGCTGATCCAGGAGTCGTGGCTCGCAGCGGGAGGAAAGGTTTCTGGACTTAGCGCGCGCGGATTTGTCTTCAGTATGCGCAAACGGAAGGACGGTTGAGAGCTGTAGTAATTGTAAGGAAATAGCTGCATTCATATATGCCGCCTAACTACACTACTGAGGACCTCGTAGTGGTGGCCGTTGAGCAAAGGAATAAGCAGGCACTTATCCCTGCATTCTGGAGTGCAAGAGGCTAGTACAGGACGAAGGGCGCAAAGGGCGGTTGGTTATAGGCGCGGATGCAAATGCGCACCACAATACGTGGCGAGGAGCAGATACGAACGAGAGAGGCGAATCTCTATTTTGTTACATCCTGCAAACCAATTTGCAGGTAGCCATCAGGGGAAATGTCCCTACATACATTGGTCCAACATCCAGCAATGTTTTGGATATTACACTGAGTTCCGAACGTGATATATCAAGGTATGATTGGATGGTTCTTGATAGACCATCCTTCTCCGACCATGCCTATATCAGCTTCAGCATCCCCTAAAGAGGGTAGAAAAGGGAGGAACCTTTATAAACCCTAGGTCAACAAACTGGACTACATTCCTGAAACAGGTAGAAACGAAACTGGGACAACCCAAATAGGTTGCCAATGTGGAAGAACTGGAGTAGTCTAATGAATTCCTAACAAGGACGCTTATGACTGCGTATAACAAAGCTTGCCCTCTACGAAGATTCAAAAGCAAAGCCGCCATGGTGGAGTAATGAGCTGAGTCTTCTAAGGATACAGGTAAAAGAAATGTTTAAGCTGGCATATGTCTATAATAGAAATAAAAAGGCAAACAGTTATATTATTAATGATGGGAATAATTAGTTTATTTTGTATTAAGTTAGTACAATATTTTACCTTTCGTATAAATTGGGATGTGGCGGGACCGCAGCAGTTGACCTTCTTCCTTCGTGGTTGAAATTGAACAACAAAATGGAAAGTGATCTCCGTGTTGTCGAACTGGAGATCGTGCGGGGGTTTTCCAAGGGATATTTGTTATCCGATGGAAAACTCAGTTACCCGTGTTAGTGTTGCATATATGTGAACATACATGAATGTGTATGCATGTGGGTGTGCAGTATATGAAAGTATGTATGAATATGTTTGCACTAAATAAATTATGTATTGGAGTGGCCGTGTTTGCAGTATAAAAATATTTAGCAACATCTTAAAATGAAGGAAGGTCGTGCTGAAGCTGTCACGTGCACGTATTACTTAAAACTAGATACAATATGTTTTTATTATTGAGTGAAAATTTGTTTGCTGATCACGTCCATTAAAATATCTGCCAACAATTAGGGTGCAAAGGCAAGAGCCATCACCACTACAGAACAAAAATAACTGCATAGTAGAAAAACTATTTGAAATTGAATTAATAACAAAAATGGAGAGAAATAAACTTACAACAACCACAGCATTGCCACCCAGAATCTATGGCCTCCCGAAGATCCATAAAGAAGGAATCCCATTAAGGCCAATCTGTTCAGCCATTGGATCGCCCTCATACGGACTTTGCAAATATATGGCGGAAATATTAAAAAACGTAACGGCAAGTTCGACATATAACGTAAAAACTACACTGGAGTTCAAGGAAAGGGTGAACAACACTTACGTATTTGACGACGAGAAACTTATTTCCTTCGACGTCGTATCACTCTTTCCTAGCATACCTATACATCTGGCTCTTGACACAATACAAGAAAAATGGGAAATAATTAAAGAATATACCAAGATACCGAAACAGCTGTTCATGGGAATATTAAAATTTTGCATTCAAGAGAGCAGATATTTCAAGTTTAAGGATACCATATATACACAATTGAAAGGAATGCCTATGGGAGCACCAACATCTCCAATTATAGCAGATATTATTATGGAAAAACTTTTAATAATAGTATTGAAAAATTACGCTACAAACCAAGGTTACTTACAAAATATGTCGACGACCTCTTCGCCATAGTACGTGAGAATGAGGTACAAAACACTGGACACACTTAACAATTTTGATAAGAGTATACAATTTACTTTAGAAATAGAAAATGATGGAAAATTAGCTTATCTGGACTCCGAAATAAATAGACGTGGAAATCAACTTAAATTAAAGTGGTATAAAAAACCCACAGATTCAGGACGAATAATAAATTTTAATTCAAAGTGTACAAATGCGTGGTGGCAACGGCGCGCACCCACGTATTTGTTAAAGATTAGGTTAGGCGAAAAAAAGGAAGAAAATAAAAACACCAAAAAGGGTTTCGTATTAATACAAGGGAATTCACAGTGTTTTTTATTCAAGATGTGTAAATACAACAAGTGTTAAGGAAATTTATTAACAGATGTTGTGAGAATGAAAATGTTAAAGATATTTTCGGAAATTATTTTATGAATTTGACAACTTACGTGAACGGGCGATTACGTGTTCCTTTGCTGGCTGCTGGATCAAAAGAGGACGAGACTCTTTTCCACATGAGCCGGTGAACCCACGATACAGCCACTTCGTTGGGTTTCCCGGCAACAAAGTTTCTGTACCACGGGCTCACAGCGGTAAACATCTAAGATACATACGTACTACCACTCACACATGCCTGTGTGTATAGTTATCACAAGAATATGCGGGTGGTAGTAACGAAGAAAATAAACAAAAAAAGTTATGTTACGAGGGGGGGGGGGGGGGGGGGGGGGGGGGAGATATATTTAGGCCTGTGGCCTAAACATACCGGCCCCCTTGCCGTAAGCAACAAAGAAAAAAAATGAAAAGGAAAGAAAGGAATGACACGTGATCGCACGTCCAGTAAGGCGTTATGTCGATGTGCAGATGCGGACTGCAAGCACTGCACGTCGCACGATGGACTTCGTGTCTCGTGTCCTGTGAAGAAAAAGAAAAGATGTTATTAAATACACGTACGTGGTTTTAAATCCCGTGCTGTAATTACTTATTTTTATGAAACAACTCCTATTTTTGGCAGGCTCCTGAGACTACCAGCCCGAATACGGTTGGTTGGGTCAGGAGACCGCCAACTGTTGTTGCTGGCGTTCCGCTCACCATCAGTTCGGCGTATAGATCAGCGCCGAGTGTAAGACGAACCGGCGATGAGCGGAGGATCTGCAAGCCGCATAAATTCGAATGGAACGGCAACCTTTGGATCCACATTGGATGGCGGACTCAACCGATAGTGGCCGTTGACCACGGCGGCTTGGGTAGTGACATGACTCGTTGACCCGAACTTGCCGCGCAGAATAAGTGTGCATTGCCCTGGTCCTTGGCGCTCTAACTGCAAATCGCGTACCAGCTCTGCATCGACGATGGTGCTGGCGGCGCAGGGATCAATGATGGCACGAACCAGATGTAGGTGCCCACGCGATTCGACGCGTACGATGGCCGTCGGCGCAATGGGCACGAAAGACCGCATGATGGGCGCTGGAGTGGCTGGGAGTAGCCGGCCGGTTCGGAAGCCTTCCGGTGTACCACGCGATAGTGCCTTTTTATCTAGGGCGTCAGAAGTGTATGGCGTTGATTTCTTTCGCCGCTGCTGTCTTCCGCGTTTGGATGACTCGGTCGGGCCTCCTTGGAGTCCGATGTCGCGGTGCCGCCAGTTGTCTCGGTCATTTCGACGTTTATTTGCTCTCGACGCGCTTCTCTCATGCTGTAACAGCGGCCGGAAACTGCGCATGCCATGGTTGACCGTTGACGGTCTTGTTGTCTCTGTTTTGCCTTTTTCTTCCTCCGCCTTTGCTCTCTCCTCCTCCATTTCTTCTTCTTCCACCTGCTGAGCCCAGGACTTTGTCGGCCTCATCAGGTGGATTGACAACGTGTCATCGGACGGGTTGTCATCGCCAATGGTTGTTGCATCATCGCGTTCAGAAAGACGCTCATCTAGATGGAGCGTGGTGTGGTGCTTTTGCTGGCACCGTTCGCAGCGATATTTGCTATTGCACTTGTCCACGCGATGAAAGGGCGACAGACAATTCGGACAGTATTTTTGCAGCAGCACGGCCCGCAACCTCTCCTCCGGGGATTTTTTCCTGTATTCGGCACAGAGCCGGAGACTATGGTCCCTGCCGCAGAGCTGGCACGCGACGTCGAAACGCTTTGCGCCTCCCTCTGCCTTGGCCAATAAGGTTTGGTAACGGGTCATGATCTGAAAGAATATTGGTATCATTGATCATGCCCAAATTGAGGTTGGCGGAATGTTGTTTGGGTGGCGTAAGCCAAAAAAAAATATTATCTCTCATATATTTTCGCAAGAGAAAAAAAACATTTATTGAAATAAAAAATTAAAGGCCATAAGTAAATACTTATGGGCGCAAAAAAAAAAAAAACGGATTTAGCACGCATCCATGCGATGTGGCTGGTGCTTTAGCGCCTCTAGTACAACCCTGCAAAAACGCTCTCGTCACTCCACGTCATTTGACTAGTCATTTTACGGTCATAGGTTATATTCCTAGTCACATTTGCATGGGCGTGATTAGGTTTGTGACCAAATTTTTTGTAGGGATTTTATAATTTATTTTATGTCGGTAGATGTCGCCGAAGTAGTCCTAAAGATTTATTTTTGGTTTGTGGTGAACTTTGTTTTCACGACAAGTGGCCTGCCACCACACGGAACGGTTCGAAACCTGGCTGAAAAGTTATTACAGAGTTGCACTTCCACCATTCAACATTATTTTTGACGTGTATTGTCGATAATGTTGAATTAGGTATTTTAAATCTCGACCAAATGAATGATTGTCCGAGATATGTAATACGCGACATGTGTGGCGTGTTGTGCTCGATATGTCGTGCGGCAAGCAATGCCTGACGTGTAGTACGTGACGTGGAGTGCGGCGTGTAGTGCATGACGTGTAGTGCGCGAGATGCTTGCGCATGAGGCCTAACGTTTGTCTTGCAATAATAATTGACAGTCAGACACTAAATGTAGAGATTTTGACGTTTTCTACAATTTCTCACTTCCTGAATGAAAAAAAAATGTCATTCATATAAAACACGCGGTGAGAACGGCTTCCGTAGTGTGGTAACAAAAGAAGTTGCAACTGTGGTGAAAATTTTCGGGAAGAAAACTTTTAATTTCACTTTCGCTGGGAGTATTTCCGTTTTTTGGAGCAGAAAATATTAAATTGAACAAAGCGAGAGTTACTCGCCGTAATAGTTATATTCATAATTGACAGTTAAGTGTTGGATTGTAGAAATGCCATTTTAAAATTGCCCAGAAAACGGAGAAGTTTGGCGTTAGATTCTGCGAGTGCTGCCTCACAAGTTGGTGGAAAAAGGAAACCAATAATTTTGTACAAAAAAATGTAATATGTAAGCATTTGAGTTGGGAAAGGGAAAAGGTGTAGTGAATTAAAGTTTCTGAATACTGCCTCGCTAATATTTTCTTAAACTTCTTGAAAAGTAAAAGCATCAAGCGATCAGTGGTGTTTAGCGTTTACTTTGGCGATATCTCCAGCGTAGTGTTAATGTGCATTGTTTTTTGCGAGTCAAAAATTGCCGATTCCGAAGTGCTTTCCATCTGCTATCTGCAATTTTGGCAACTAGATGAACGCGCTGCCCTTATTGAAGGATTTGCAGGAGTCGTCACGGGGCCAACTTTAGCTCAACATATTTACTTAAATATTTGAGAAATTTACTTCCATAATTCATGCCAGCCAGAATGGGAAATTATGAAAGCGACGGTAAGAGATCAATACCATGCGCCGGTTGTATGGCGGCTATAAAATGGATACCAGTCATATTCATAGCAGCGGTTATTGCGTGGTCCTACTATGCTTATGTGGTGCAGTTATGTCTGCTTTCTATTGAAAACACATTTGAGCAAATTGTTTTTCTCATCTTTTATCATATAATATGTATACTCTTCTTTTGGTCCTATTGGAATACCATATTTACTCCAGTCGGTACAGTGCCATCGAATTGGCGCATACCCGAAGCTGACATAGAATATATTTTCCATGCGGATACACAAGACCAGCAGAAACGGATTTTAGAAAATTTTGCTAAAGCGCTGCCAGTTACAAATCGCACGCTAAATGGCTCGGTGCGTTTTTGTGAAAAATGTAAAATAATCAAACCAGATCGTGCGCATCATTGCAGCGTTTGTGGCGCTTGTGTACTCAAAATGGATCATCATTGTCCGTGGGTGAATAATTGTGTTAACTTTACTAATTACAAATATTTTGTACTTTTTTTGGGCTATGCGTTACTTTATTGTTTGTATGTGGCCTTAACATCGCTGGAATATTTTATACGTTTTTGGCGGGGCGATTTGAATGGTGGCATGGGACGATTTCACATACTGTTCCTGTTCTTTGTATCACTTATGTTTGCTATAAGTTTGGTGAGCCTTTTCGGTTATCATATATACTTGACGCTTATGAATCGCACAACGTTGGAGGCTTTTCGTGCGCCAATTTTCCGTATTGGTGGTCCTACTCTATATCGGTGTGTTTGTAATGGTCGCCTTAATGGTGTTTGATACCCAGAACATTGCGGAGAAATGTCGCGCAGGCAATCGTGACTTAGTATAGCATGCATTGGATTTGTTCTTTGACGTTTTGAGCATGATCAGGCGTTTATTAATTATTCTAACGCAAAGGTGGAACTCCAGGTAAGTTAAAGTTTGACAATGATTTAAATGATGCACAAGGTGGACTTGAGGTTACGTCTGCTCGTTCGTCGTTTGGCACAATCATTCAGGATCTCAGTCAGTATAGGAATAACGCTGATTTTTTTTTTTCATTTTAGAAGCCAAAAGTGGATTGAAACGCCCCGGGCACTTTTTATCAACTACTAACACCTGACTGGGTAAGTGAGACAAATGAGGGTAGGGGTATACATATATGAAATTTCATGTATAGTTGTATGAAAGCGTCAAATTCAAAGCTCCGGCTAAAGAGGTAACATTTTACACGGTTGTTGCACATAATGTTATGGATATAACGCTTTCGTCAAAATACATTTATCTCAACTAAGATAATGTGTGCTAGGATCCTTCATAGTTCTTTAATACTGAAATATTTTGTGTAGTTTTGAATTAAAAAGCAATGAAATTTAGTTTATGCACCGCAACGTTTTTTGATTCTCTCATGGAATGATTAGGTGGTAATTGAAAATTGCCGGAAATCCGATATGATTTACTTTGTAATTAAAATTTGTTAAGTTGTGGGAGTGAGAATCGGAATACAAATGTGTGTACCTACAATAAATAACTATTAAAAACACAAATGTGCAACCGTGTAACGACAATTGCACTTCCTAAATTCTGGTGCATTTGAGAACTTTTGATGTTGTGACCAAGTGATTACGAATCTAGTATCTATAGGGAGAGACTGCATAGACCAATATAGACTGTTGTCCCGTCATATGTGGTGATCTTTCCATGGGTATGCCTATTAGTAGTAGAAATATCAGAAAAATCAGTTTATGAATACCCGATATATACTGAACTGAATAACTGCTTAGCCAACTTTTTAATTTTGTGATGAATTTATTAACCATGCCACGATCTTTTGGTGTGGCTGGACATAGGTTTTATGAAAAGCACGGACATTAAGGAATCGCGCACTTGCGTAAACCTAAGGCCATACTAAACCTAAACCAATTCATCGTTCAACGTCAAAAGCTCGGCCAGTAAACCGATTCACATAAAAATGTCACTAGCAAATAGTAGATATGCTATAACGAAATATGAGTACATTTGAGCATGTTAACTTATTCCTTTCTTATGTTCGGAACATTCACCTCCGCTAAGAATTTGGGCAATGGGAACACTTCCATTAATACTTAACGTAAAGGAGCTTTCAGAAATTTCAGATTCAAAATTTGAATACTCCCTGTGTAGCAGGACGGCACAAAAGCTTAACCCTTCTGTCGCCCTATCTCAGAATGCCTTTCATTGACTCCATCTTATGTCAAAATGCATTGAACTTATGCTCACATAGGGGGGTTTTGAAACAAAATTTGATATAGTGTATTTTTGGATAAAATTCCAAACCAACATAGCTTTTATCAATTCACGAAATATTTACTAGTAGCTATTGGTTCCATTTCTAAATTGCCAAGGAATGCTTGACATGTTTCTAAAACGATTTGCCAGGGATTCAATTTGATTAGTTCCCTATTTGGTATGAAACCAAATTTCGATATTTTCGTGTTGGGTATGAGTTGTTATTAGAGGTGTTATGATAAATTCTGGGTGTGATGTATTTACGGGATAGAGATTCAATTGCAAAAGTAATAAGTTTTCGTTTCGTCTCTGATGGTATGAGTGTGTCCGAGTTAACGACACGTTCGATGACAGTTTGCTCTGGCAGCTTTTGATTGTTTGTAATCATACACCATGGTTCGTTTTTGTTTTGATTACAATTTTCAAAGAATGCTGTCTGGGGTAAAATGTTGTGGAAAAAAAATGTAATACTTTTTGGGGCTGTTGACAAATGTTCGTTATTTAAGCTAATGTTTCTTTGACAAGAGGACAAGTTAATTTATTTGTAATTATTCCCGTGAGAAATTCGATTGTTTCCAGCTATTTATTTGGAATTTTATGCAAACCCTTTGAGTTTTCAGATTTTAACGACGAATCTCATATATATTGCAATTTACCTTTCCAGTTCATTCTTAAAAGTAGGATATGATAGGAAAACAGAAGGTGGATATTGTTAGGAGAATTCGCAGTGGAATTTCTAGGGTTTGAGGAAGTGGAATATTGTGCGGTTTATTTTCTCATTTTCTTAATTTTCCACTTTATTTATATTTGAATATTTTTTTGAGTCGCTGATTATTCTGGTGACGATATGAATAAATTTCTTTGATGATTTAACTGCTAATTTAATTTCGGATTCTGTGGCAGATAGTGAATCTGCGTTAGGGTATGTTGGCCTTGTTCAGGGGAATGAGAGCAGGGTTATCGGTGTGTTGGCCTGGTTCGGGATGAGCGAGAGCTGGGTTATTTGGAATAAAGGGACAGGGACTATTAAAGTTCATTTTCCTTGTCGTTGGGCGGAAGTAGTACCAATTTCGCGATTGGTCTCGTAATTTGTCCCTTCATTGTATGAACGTCAACAACACGTACACGGTTATCGGAACCTGGGTGTGTGTTGACGACTTTCCCCATTTTCCACTCGTTCGGTTGTAGGTTATCCTCCTTGATGACGACTAGGTCCCCGGGTTTTAAGTTGGATTGTGGATGTTTCCATTTATACCTTTTCTGGATATCGGTGAGATATTCCGATTTCCATCTTTTGCAAAAGGTCTGATGAAGGGCTTTCATCTTTTGCCATCGGTTTACAATGGAGGCAGGGTTTTCACTACAGTCGAGTTCAGGTGGAGCTAAAAGATGCCCACCTACGAGAGAATGGCCTGGAGTAAGCGGCTCCAGGTCGGAAGGGTCGTTGGATGAGGGACTTAGAGGTCTCGAGTTGAGGCAAGCCTCAATTCGACAAGAGGGTTGTAAACTCTTCGAGAGTATATTTATGATCGGACGCGATCTTTTTAAAGTGGGTCTTAAAACTTTTTACCCCCGCTTCCCACAAACCTCCCATGTGAGGAGCGCTTGGCGGTATAAAATGCCATTCTATAATGTGATGGCTATATTTAGTCAACGTTCCGTCCCTTGCTTCACGCAGAAATGCTTTAAACTCGGATCGTAAAGATCGAGAAGCTCCGACAAAGTTAGTACCATTGTCGGAGTAAACATTTTTCGGACAGCCTCGTCTGGATACGAATCTGGCGAAGGCAGCTAGGAAGGACCCGGTACTAAGATCGTTTGTCGCTTCTAGATGAATGGCTTTCGGCGAAAAGCAGACAAACAGGCAAACGTATCCTTTCGAAATTCGACATCCCCTCCCTCTGTAGCATTTTATATCGAATGGTCCCGCGAAATCTACCCCGGTGTTGGTGAAGGCCCTAGAAAAGGTGGTGCGCTCCTTCGGAAGGATCCCCATAAGTTGCGTTTGTGTCCGCTTCCTGTAAATAGTGCAGACTTTGCAGTTGTGGATAACCGACCTTATCATTATTTTAACACGTGGGATCCAGTACTGAGTGCGGATATGACGTAGCATCAGCTGGTTCCCTCCATGCAGGGTGGTCTCATGAGAGGATTGGACTATAAGTCTGGATAACCTGCAAGTGTAAGGAAGAATAATGGGATGACTTTCATTATGGGACATGTCTTTCGATGCCCCTGTCCGCCCCCAGTTCGAATGATGCCTTCTTCATCTATATATGGGTTCAGGGGTAAAATCTCACTCTTCCCATTTATAAGTTTTCCTGACTTCAAATTTGCGTACTCTTCTTGATAATGTTGCCTCTGGCATATTGTTATCAATCTTCGTGTTGTTTTTTCTATTTCGTCAGGAGCTATCGAATGAGAATCCCTTTTAAAGGAGGCTTTAGTTGTTGGGTGCGTATTCTGGAAAACCCGAAGAATATAGGATATAACCCGCAAGGCCCTTGGTAAATCGGAAAACCTATCTAGAATATCAAAGTTATTTTTGACCGAAGTTGTATGAACTTTCACCCTCTTTTCTTCGATATTCGTGTTGTAATCTTCTTCTTGTGTTGGCCAATTTTCGTTGTCTTCTTGTAACCAAGAAGGTCCCTGCCACCACAAAGAATTGTCGATTAGATCCGAAGCGAGGAGGCCTCTGCTCGCCAAATCTGCAGGGTTTGACGCAGAGTCTACATGCCGCCATACTTTGTCTCCAACTTTGTCGATAATTTTCGGTATTCGATGTGCCACAAACGTTGACCACGAACATGGTGGTTTTCGGATCCATGCCAGTACTATCGTCGAATCTGTCCAAAGGGTTACTTTAATATTGGAAAGTTGCATATTTTCTATGGCCGAATCTATCATTTCTGCAAGTAGGACTGCGCCGCAGAGTTCCAGTCGTGGCAATGATATAGTTTTGACCGGGGCTACTCTCGTCTTGGCCATCAGCAAGTTGGTGAAGACTTGATCCTTCGTTTGTACCCTAAGGAAGACAGTGGCGGCATATGCTTTTTCCGAGGCATCGCTGAATCCATGTATTTCGACATTGTCCTTCAATGTGTAGTGAACCCACCGCGGTATGCGTATATCGTTGATCTTTTCGTAGTCAGTCATGAATAATTGCCACCGATGTAGAGTAGTTTCAGACACATCTTCATCCCAGCCTGTCCCTTCCAACCAAATATTTTGCATTATTATTTTGGCTACAATTACGACTGGTGCCAGCCAGCCAAGAGGGTCGAAAAGTTTTGCGATCGCAGAAAGTATTGACCTTTTTGTTACGGCATGGTTATTGTCAAAGGGTTTCGCTGTGAAGTAGAAGTAGTCCAAATGGGCGTTCCACCTGATACCGAGTGCTTTTACCATGCTGGTGTCTTCAAACTCAAGAAAATCCTCGCTTAATAGGTGTTGCTTCGGTATACCCTGTAGAATTTTCTTGCAGTTGGACGTCCATTTTCGCAATGGGAAACCTGCCGATTGCAATGCCGATGATATTTCGTCCCTTGCCTTGATTGTAATTTCGATGTTGTGTCCACCGGCGAGTACGTCATCAACGTACATGCAATTTCGCAGTATATCTGCTGCCATTGGATGCGATGTCTCCACGTCATCAGCTAGTTGGTGCAGCGTTCGGATCGCAAGATACGGAGCACAATTAACCCCAAAGGTTACCGTTTTCAATTCATAAATGTTAATTGGGTTTTTGGGGCATTTGCGAAATATGATTCGCTGATATTTTGTTTGGTCTTCATTGACCCATATTTGGCGATACATTTTCTCTATGTCGCTGTTAAATACGTATTTGAACAGCCGCCAACGTAGTATAAGGATTGTCAGGTCGGATTGGAGAATCGGACCTGGATATAAGGCATCGTTAAGACTTTTGCCATTAGTGGTAGGACAAGATGCATTAAATACGACTCTGACTTTTGTCGTTGTACTTCCCTCCTTTATAACAGCATGGTGAGGTAGGAAGTAACAGTCATTTGAGTCTGGCGAAATATTGCCTATTTGTTTCATGTGCCCTAAAGTTTCATATTCGGATACAACTCTATTGTATTCCGTTTGAAGGACTGGGTTTTTCGCAAGTCGTATCTCGTTGCGATAGAATTGAGAGCACGCACTTCTTAATGAGGGGCCTAAGTTAAACTCTTTCCTAAAGGGTAACGAGACTACGTATTTGCCATCATTGTTCCGAACTGTTGTGGATTTGTATAGCTCCTCGCAGTAAGTGTCATCGTTATTGATGCTCCTCTTCTTTGGAATTTCCTCTATCTCCCAGAAAGCCGCCAGTTGTTTGTCTAACGTGACCTCGTTAAAATATGAAACTAGGGTTTTATTTGTATCAACCGCATCTGTCCGGCCTGTCAAAATCCAGCCGAACACCGTTTCCTGTGCTATTAATGTGTTTAGCACATCTTTCCTAATGCCGCATAACATAATTTTGGGGTATATGTCTCCGCCCAGAATTAGATCGACTGGCTCATTGACAAAGAATCGTTTGTCAGCCAGTACTAAGTCAGGGAATGCTTGCCTAGTCATTGCGTTTATTTGGCAAGTTGAAAGATTCACTGTCAATTGTGGTAAAACCATCATGATCGTTTTGATATTGATTAATGGGTCGGTTGGTGACCGCAGTTTTATGTTGCACGCTTCTTTTACTTGTGCAGACATTGTATTATTGATGGCCGAAACTTGGGCATGCAAGTGTTTGGATGGCAGATTAATTCTGCGCTTTAGTTTCTCGGTAATGAATGAACATTCCGATCCCGAGTCTGTTAGGGCTCTCGCCGAATAGTCAACACCATTAAAATGAATATTGACCTGAGCTGTCCCTAGTAAAACCCCTTTATTTGTATTTGCGAAACATGAGTTCACATTATTAATCGGAGCATTTTCCCTTTCAGCATTGCGTCGTATTTGAGCTTCCCGTGAGGTAGATGCAGATGATCCGATAGTGTCTGAAGTATTGGTTGGTTTTGGCTGATTCGAAATATGAAGCAGCGTATGAAGTCTTAAATGACATGTGGCACAGTTCATTTGGCTGGTGCACTTTGTCACCGAATGGCCAGCAGAAAGGCAGTTTATACACCCACGGCTGCTCTTAATTTGTTCAAACCGTTTATTGGGTGTTAAACGTAAGAACTTTTCACACTTTGAAATTCGATGTGCAGGACTTTTGCACATCTTACACGTAGGTTTGGCTACACTTGCACTTGCCTGATAGGAACCTAATTTTTTAGCCGATGTATCTGTTGTCGAACGAGATACTTGTGGCTTTGAGGTTTTGGAAGCTGTATCCCCTCTCAGATCAGTCACGGTTTCTAAGGTTTGGAAACGATTGGATAATAATCTATCCATATCAGCCCATTTTGAAATTTCCGTTTTGTTTTCAATTGTTTGTTCCCAGAGTGCCAGTGTGGTTTCTGGCAGTTTTGTGGAACATAGATATGTTATAATTGCATCCCAGTTTGATATGTCTATGTGATGACATTGGAGCGCCGAGATGCAATTATTTATTTCACGTTGCAGTTTCTTTATGGAGCTACCGCATTCACTCTCAACTGCT
Source organism: Eurosta solidaginis (assembly GCF_040869045.1). Taxonomy (NCBI): domain Eukaryota; kingdom Metazoa; phylum Arthropoda; class Insecta; order Diptera; family Tephritidae; genus Eurosta; species Eurosta solidaginis. Next base: position 224,967,676 of record NC_090319.1, read on the forward strand.
TTCAAACTAAAAAGAATTTTTAATTGGGCGTTTACTAAGATACGTTTATTTTCGTATCTGTCACAAAGATTTTTCCACGCTGTTTCGAAAGGGTCTTTCGTTAAAGGACATCGCCCAACTATCTCTTTGGCCTCACCTTGAGTCTTTTGGTTTAAATAATATAATTTTTCTACTGCTTCTAGGTTTTTGTTACGTATATATATAGCAGTGAACATGTCTCTAAATGAAGGCCAAGAAAGGTAATCTCCCTTGAAAACGTCCGTATCACACGGTGGCAGGCGCACGCGATATTCCCTGTCTCCTGAGCTTTCTTCTTTCTTTTCGGCTTTCTCAAGTTTTTCCGAAAGTTCAGCCATCGCTGCCTGGCACTTGAGGAAGCTGAAGTATGCAATTTTGTGCTTCTTTTTGATGGCCGACAGCTCTTTTGCCTCCAGTTCTGAGGAGCTCAAGAGTTCCTCATATGTCTGCTTCGCCTTCTCCCATAGCGATTTCAACTCCTCCTTTTGGACTAAGAGGGTGTGTTTTGTATGGTCTGAAGGGGACATATCATGATAGTCATTTTCAAACTCAGTCACTGCCTCTGCTTGGCGTATATAGGTATCCATTATATGAAAATTTATTGAAATATTAATTGATTTATTGCCTTTGCAGAGAGTATTGAGTGAAAATGAACTGAAACGAAGGACTGTGTTTGAGAGAGATCTCTCGAGGAAGTGGCCTCGAAGCTTGCGAGAAAGCTAGGAATTAATTTAAAGAATGTGCAATTTTCGTGGTGGCAACGGCGCGCACCCACGTAATTATTCAAAGAATGCTCTAATGCAGATGTGCCAATCACTTGTGTAAGCCAATAAGTAATGGCTAGTGAAGAAAGTGGTGTTAGTGAAAAAATAAAGAAATGTATGAACGTTCGTTATGGACTTTTTGGTAATTTAACCAAGGACTGTGATCTTTTGTATCACAAAAAATTAGATCAGTCAAAACTGATTTGTGTATTGCCGCAAAATAAATAATAAATCAATTTTAAAAAATTGAACAAGGAATAAGCGTTTTTGGCCACCCAAACAACAACAACAATATGTGTAGTTTTAAAAATAAGTGCACTTTGCACTGAAACAACAAAATAAATTGCAGTAATGCCCGTGTAAATAAGTGCAAGTGATTTTTATGTGGAAGAAAATTGTATTTAATTAAATGTGCGCCTAAATAAATTGACAGGTTTCTGAATAAGTAACCTTAACAAATCGAATTTTTGGGCAGTGGATTAAATGAATTTTTTCAGATAAATCCTGCAGAGGTGAAAATAGAAAAGTGACGCAAATCTTTGAGGTTATGTTAACCTGGTAGGGGATTGTTCCGGATAGTCACAAGGCGTGTTGCACAAACTTTAAATATCTGCGTTAAGCGCCTTTTTCTATTTTTGCACGAAAAAAAAAAATCACTTGCACTGTTTGATATAATCACTTTGTAATTTGTTATTTTAATTTGTGAAATTTTATTAAATGTGAAATTAAAGAAAACCCTACCTAGCACGGAATATTTTTAAACCACGTACCTTTCAATAAATTGCCGATCCGGATTAGTAGATTGACTTTTTGTGGATTGTTGGTGTTGTTGATGTTGTTTGGAGGTTGGATGTCGCTCAAATCTGTTTGTGTGTGCCAATTGCTGAAGATTATTATCACGATCGTAAATGTGTGTTTGGTGGATCTGCTTCCTATTAATTGCCTAGGGAGTGGAGTGGACTGTAGCTATAGTTAATTGGCTCTTCTTACCAGATGTTGTGAAAATGAAAATGTTAAAGATATTTTCGGAAATTATTTTATGAATTTGACAACTTACGTGAACGGGCGATTACGTGTTCCTTTGCTGGCTGCTGGATCAAAAGAGGACGAGACTCTTTTCGACATGAGCCGATGAACCCACGATACAGCCACTTCGTTGGGTTTCCCGGCAACAAAGTTGCTGTACCACGGGCTCACAGCGGTAAACATCTAAGATACATACGTACTACCACTCACACATGCCTGTGTGTAAAGTTATCACAAGAATATGCGGGTGGTAGTAACGAAGAAAATAAACAAAGAAAGTTATGTTACGAGGGGGGGGGGGGGGGGGGGAGATATATTTAGGCCTGTGGCCTAAACATACCGGCCCCCTTGCCGTAAGCAACAAAGAAAAAAAATGAAAAGGAAAAAAGGAATGACACGTGATCGCACGTCCAGTAAGGCGTTATGTCGATGTGCAGATGCGGACTGCAAGCACTGCACGTCGCACGATGGACTTCGTGTCTCGTGTCCTGTGAAGAAAAAGAAAAGATGTTATTAAATACACGTACGTGGTTTTAAATCCCGTGTTGTAATTACTTATTTTTATGAAACAACTCCTATTTTTGGCAGGCTCCTGAGACTACCAGCCCGAATACGGTTGGTTGGGTCAGGAGACCGCCAACTGTTGTTGCTGGCGGTCCGCTCACCATCAGTTCGGCGTATAGATCAGCGCCGAGTGTAAGACGAACTGGCGATGAGCGGTAGAACTGAGGATCTGCAAGCCGCATAAATTCGAATGGAACGGCAACCTTTGGATCCACATTGGATGGCGGACTCAACCGATAGTGGCCGTTGACCACGGCGGCTTGGGTAGTGACATGAGTCGTTGACCCGAACTTGCCGCGCAGAATAAGTGTGCATTGCCCTGGTCCTTGGCGCTCTAACTGCAAATCGCGTACCAGCTCTGCATCGACGATGGTGCTGGCGGCGCAGGGATCAATGATGGCACGAACCAGATGTAGGTGCCCACGCGATTCGACGCGTACGATGGCCGTCGGCGCAATGGGCACGAAAGACCGCATGATGGGCGCTGGAGTGGCTGGGAGTAGCCGGCCGGTTCGGAAGCCTTCCGGTGTACCACGCGATAGTGCCTTTTTATCTAGGGCGTCAGAAGTGTATGGCGTTGATTTCGCCGCTGCTGTCTTCCGCGTTTGGATGACTCGGTCGGGCCTCCTTGGAGTCCGATGTCGCGGTGCCGCCAGTTGTCTCGGTCATTTCGACGTTTATTTGCTCTCGACGCGCTTCTCTCATGCTGTAACAGCGGCAGGAAACTGCGCATGCCATGGTTGACCGTTGACGGTCTTGTTGTCTCTGTTTTGCCTTTTTCTTCCTCCGCCTTTGCTCTCTCCTCCTCCATTTCTTCTTCTTCCACCTGCTGAGCCCAGGACTTTGTCGGCCCCATCAGGTGGATTGACAACGTGTCATCGGACGGGTTGTCATCGCCAATGGTTGTTGCATCATCGCGTTCAGAAAGACGCTCATCTAGATGGAGCGTGGTGTGGTGCTTTTGCTGGCACCGTTTGCAGCGATATTTGCTATTGCACTTGTCCACGCGATGAAAGGGCGACAGACAATTCGGACAGTATTTGTGCAGCAGCACGGCCCGCAACCTCTCCTCCGGGGATTTTTTCCTGTATTCGGCACAGAGCCGGAGACTATGGTCCCTGCCGCAGAGCTGGCACGCGACATCGAAACGCTTTGCGCCTCCCTCTGCCTTGGCCAATAAGGTTTGGTAACGGGTCATGATCTGAAAGAATATTGGTATCATTGATCATGCCCAAATTGAGGTTGGCGGAATGTTGTTTGGGTGGCGTAAGCCAAAAAAAAATATTATCTCTCATATATTTTCGCAAGAGAAAACAAACATTTTATTGAAATAAAAAATTAAAGGCCATAAGTAAATACTTATGCGCGCAAAAAAAAAAAAAAAAACGAAGAAAAAACGGATTTAGCACGCATCCATGCGATGTGGCTGGTGCTTTAGCGCCTCTAGTACAACCCTGCAAAAACGCTCTCGTCACTCCACGTCATTTGACTAGTCATTTTACGGTCATAGGTTATATTCCTAGTCACATTTGCATGGGCGTGATTAGGTTTGTGACCAAATTTTTTGTAGGGATTTTATAATTTATTTTATGTCGGTAGATGTCGCCGAAGTAGTCCTAAAGATTTATTTTTGGTTTGTGGTGAACTTTGTTTTCACGACAAGTGGCCTGCCACCACACGGAACGGTTCGAAACCTGGCTGAAAAGTTATTACAGAGTTGCACTTCCACCATTCAACATTATTTTTGACGTGTATTGTCGATAATGTTGAATTAGGTATTTTAAATCTCGACCAAATGAATGATTGTCCGAGATATGTAATACGCGACATGTGTGGCGTGTTGTGCTCGATATGTCGTGCGGCAAGCAATGCCTGACGTGTAGTACGTGACGTGGAGTGCGGCGTGTAGTGCATGACGTGTAGTGCGCGAGATGCTTGCGCATGAGGCCTAACGTTTGTCTTGCAATAATAATTGACAGTCAGACATTAAATGTAGAGATTTTGACGTTTTCTACAATTTCTCACTTCCTGAATGAAAAAAAATGTCATTCATATAAAACACGCGGTGAGAACGGCTTCCGTAGTGTGGAAACAAAAGAAGTTGCAACTGTGGTGAAAATTTTCGGGAAGAAAACTTTTAATTTCACTTTCGCTGGGAGTATTTCCGTTTTTTGGAGCAGAAAATATTAAATTGAACAAAGCGAGAGTTACTCGCCGTAATAGTTATATTCATAATTGACAGTTAAGTGTTAGATTGTAGAAATGCCATTTTAAAATTGCCCAGAAAACGGAGAAGTTTGGCGTTAGATTCTGCGAGTGCTGCCTCACAAGTTGGTAGAAAAAGGAAACGAATAATTTTGTACAAAAAAATGTAATATGTAAGCATTTGAGTTGGGAAAGGGAAAAGGTGTAGTGAATTAAAGTTTATGAATACTGCCTCGCTAATATTTGCTTAAACTTCTTGAAAAGTAAAAGCATCAAGCGATCAGTGGTGTTTAGCGCTTACTTTGGCGATATCTCTAGCGTAGTGTTAATGTGCATTGTTTTTTGCGAGTCAAAAATTGCCGATTCCGAAGTGCTTTCCATCTGCTATCTGCAATTTTGGCAACTAGATGGATTTGCAAGAGTCGTCACGGGGCCAACTTTAGCTCAACATATTTACTTAAATATTTGAGAAATTTACTTCCATAATTCATGCCAGCCAGAATGGGAAATTATGAAAGCGACGGTAAGAGATCAATACCATGCGCCGGTTGTATGGTGGCTATAAAATGGATACCAGTCATATTCATAGCAGCGGTTATTGCGTGGTCCTACTATGCTTATGTGGTGCAGTTATGTCTGCTTTCTATTGAAAACACATTTGAGCAAATTGTTTTTCTCATCTTTTATCATATAATATGTATACTCTTCTTTTGGTCCTATTGGAATACCATATTTACTCCAGTCGGTACAGTGCCATCGAATTGGCACATACCCGAAGCTGACATAGAATATATTTTCCATGCGGATACACAAGACCAGCAGAAACGAATTTTAGAAAATTTTGCTAAAGCGCTGCCAGTTACAAATCGCACGCTAAATGGCTCGGTGCGTTTTTGTGAAAAATGTAAAATAATCAAACCAGATCATGCGCATCATTGCAGCGTTTGTGGCGCTTGTGTACTCAAAATGGATCATCATTGTCCGTGGGTGAATAATTGTGTTAACTTTACTAATTACAAATATTTTGTACTTTTTTTGGGCTATGCGTTACTTTATTGTTTGTATGTGGCCTTAACATCGCTGGAATATTTTATACGTTTTTGGCGGGGCGATTTGAATGGTGGCATGGGACGATTTCACATACTGTTCCTGTTCTTTGTATCACTTATGTTTGCTATAAGTTTGGTGAGCCTTTTCGGTTATCATATATACTTGACGCTTATGAATCGCACAACGTTGGAGGCTTTTCGTGCGCCAATTTTCCGTATTGGTGGTCCTACTCTATATCGGTGTGTTTGTAATGGTCGCCTTAATGGTGTTTGATACCCAGAACATTGCGGAGAAATGTCGCGCAGGCAATCGTGACTTAGTATAGCATGCATTGGATTTGTTCTTTGACGTTTTGAGCATGATCAGGCGTTTATTAATTATTCTAACGCAAAGGTGGAACTCCAGGTAAGTTAAAGTTTGACAATGATTTAAATGATGCACAAGGTGGACTTGAGGTTACGTCTGCTCGTTCGTCGTTTGGCACAATCATTCAGGATCTCAGTCAGTATAGGAATAACGCTGATTTTTTTTTTTTCATTTTAGAAGCCAAAAGTGGATTGAAACGCCCCGGGCACTTTTTATCAACTACTAGCACCTGACTGGGTAAGTGAGACAAATGAGGGTAGGGGTATACATATATGAAATTTCATGTATAGTTGTATGAAAGCGTCAAATTCAAAGCTCCGGCTAAAGAGGTAACATTTTACACGGTTGTTGCACATAATGTTATGGATATAACGCTTTCGTCAAAATACATTTATCTCAACTAAGATAATGTGTGCTAGGATCACTCATAGTTCTTTAATACTGAAATATTTTGTGTAGTTTTGAATTAAAAAGCAATGAAATTTAGTTTATGCACCGCAACGTTTTTTGATTCTCTCATGGAATGATTAGGTGGTAATTGAAAATTGCCGGAAATCCGATATGATTTACTTTGTAATTAAAATTTGTTAAGTTGTGGGAGTTAGAATCGGAATACAAATGTGTGTACCTACAATAAATAACTATTAAAAACACAAATGTGCAACCGTGTAACGACAATTGCACTTCCTAAATTCTGGTGCATTTGAGAACTTTTGATGTTGTGACCAAGTGATTACGAATCTAGTATCTATAGGGAGAGACTGCATAGACCAATATAGACTGTTGTCCCGTCATCTGTGGTGATCTTTCCATGGGTATGCCTATTATTCGAAAAAATATTAGTAGTAGAAATATCAGAAAAATCAGTTTATGAATACCCGATATATACTGAACTGAATAACTGCTTAGCCAACTTTTTAATTTTGTGATGAATTTATTAACCATGCCACGATCTTTTGGTGTGGCTGGACATAGGTTTTATGAAAAGCACGGACATTAAGGAATCGCGCACTTGCGTAAACCTAAGGCCATATTAAACCTAAACCAATTCATCGTTCAACGTCAAAAGCTCGGCCAGTAAACCGATTCACATAAAAATGTCACTAGCAAATAGTAGATATGCTATAAAGAAATATGAGTACATTTGAGCATGTTAACTTATTCCTTTCTTATGTTCGGAACATTCACCTCCGCTAAGAATTTGGGCAATGGGAACACTTCCATTAATACTTAACGTAAAGGAGCTTTCAGAAATTTCAGATTCAAAATTTGAATACTCCCTGTGTAGCAGGACGGCACAAAAGCTTAACCCTTCTGTCGCCCTATCTCAGAATGCCTTTCATTCACTCCATCTTATGTCAAAATGCATTGAACTTATGCTCACATAGGGGGGTTTTGAAACAAAATTTGATATAGTGTATTTTTGGATAAAATTCCAAACCAACATAGCTTTTATCAATTCACGAAATATTTACTAGTAGCTATTGGTTCCATTTCTAAATTGCCAAGGAATGCTTGACATGTTTCTAAAACGATTTGCCAGGGATTCAATTTGATTAGTTCCCTATTTGGTATGAAACCAAATTTCGATATTTTCGTGTTGGGTATGAGTTGTTATTAGAGGTGTTATGATAAATTCTGGGTGTGAATTATTTACGGGATAGAGATTCAATTGCAAAAGTAATAAGTTTTTGTTCCGTCTCTGATGGTATGAGTGTGTCCGAGTTAACGACACGTTCGATGACAGTTTGCTCTGGCAGCTTTTGATTGTTTGTAATCATACACCATGGTTCGTTTTTGTTTTGATTACAATTTTCAAAGAATGCTGTCTGGGGTAAAATGTTGTGGAAAAAAAATGTAATACTTTTTGGGGCTGTTGACAAATGTTCGTTATTTAAGCCAATGTTTCTTTGACAAGAGGACAAGTTAATTTATTTGTAATTATTCCCGTGAGAAATTCGATTGTTTCCAGCTATTTATTTGGAATTTTATGCAAACCGTTTGAGTTTTCAGATTTTAACGACGAATCTCATATATATTGAAATTTACCTTTCGAGTTCATTCTTAAAAGTGGGATATGATAGGAAAACAGAAGGTGGATATTGTTAGGAGAATTCGCAGTGGAATTTCTAGGGTTTGAGGAAGTGGAATATTGTGCGGTTTATTTTCTCATTTTCTTAATTTTCCACTTTATTTATATTTGAATATTTTTTTGAGTCGCTGATTATTCTGGTGACGATATGAATAAATTTCTTTGATGATTTAACGGCTAATTTAATTTCGGATTCTGTGGCAGATAGTGAATCTGCGTTAGGGTATGTTGGCCTTGTTCAGGGGAATGAGAGCAGGGTTATCGGTGTGTTGGCCTCGTTCGGGATGAGCGAGAGCTGGGCTATTTGGAATAAAGGGACATGGACTATTAAAGTTCATTTTCCTTGTCGTTGGGCGGAAGTAGTACCAATTTCGAGATTGGTCTCGTAATTTGTCCCTTCATTGTATGAACGTCAACAACACGTACGCGGTTATCGGAACCTGGGTGTGTGTTGACGACTTTCCCCATTTTCCACTCGTTCGGTTGTAGGTTATCCTCCTTGATGACGACTAGGTCCCCGGGTTTTAAGTTGGATTGTGGATGTTTCCATTTATACCTTTTCTGGATCTCGGTGAGATATTCCGATTTCCATCTTTTGCAAAAGGTCTGATGAAGGGCTTTCATCTTTTGCCATCGGTTTACAATGGAGGCAGGGTTTTCACTACAGTCGAGTTCAGGTGGAGCTAAAAGATGCCCACCTACGAGAAAATGGCCTGGAGTAAGCGGCTCCAGGTCGGAAGGGTCGTTGGATGAGGGACTTAGAGGTCTCGAGTTGAGGCAAGCCTCAATTTGACAAGAGGGTTGTAAACTCTTCGAGAGTATATTTATGATCGGACGCGATCTTTTTAAAGTGGGTCTTAAAACTTTTTACCCCCGCTTCCCACAAACCTCCCATGTGAGGAGCGCTTGGCGGTATAAAATGCCATTCTATAATGTGATGGCTATATTTAGTCAACGTTCCGTCCCTTGCTTCACGCAGAAATGCTTTAAACTCGGATCGTAAAGATCGAGAAGCTCCGACAAAGTTAGTACCATTGTCGGAGTAAACATTTTTCGGACAGCCTCGTCTGGATACGAATCTGGCGAAGGCAGCTAGGAAGGACCCGGTACTAAGATCGTTTGTCGCTTCTAGATGAATGGCTTTCGGCGAAAAGCAGACAAACAGGCAAACGTATCCTTTCGAAATTCGACATCCCCTCCCTCTGTAGCATTTTATATCGAATGGTCCCACGAAATCTACCCCGGTGTTGGTGAAGGCCCTAGAAAAGGTGGTGCGCTCCTTCGGAAGGATCCCCATAAGTTGCGTTTGTGTCCGCTTCCTGTAAATAGTGCAGACTTTGCAGTTGTGGATAACCGACCTTATCATTATTTTAACACGTGGGATCCAGTACTGAGTGCGGATATGACGTAGCATCAGCTGGTTCCCTCCATGCAGGGTGGTCTCATGAGAGGATTGGACTATAAGTCTGGATAACCTGCAAGTGTAAGGAAGAATAATGGGATGACTTTCATTATGGGACATGTCTTTCGATGCCCCTGTCCGCCCCCCAGTTCGAATGATGCCTTCTTCATCTATATATGGGTTCAGGGGTAAAATCTCACTCTTCCCATTTATAAGTTTTCCTGACTTCAAATTTGCGTACTCTTCTTGATAATGTTGCCTCTGGCATATTGTTATCAATCTTCGTGTTGTTTTTTCTATTTCGTCAGGAGCTATCGAATGAGAATCCCTTTTAAAGGAGGCTTTAGTTGTTGGGTGCGTATTCTGGAAAAACCGAAGAATATAGGATATAACCCGCAAGGCCCTTGGTAAATCGGAAAACCTATCTAGAATATCAAAGTTATTTTTGAACGAAGTTGTATGAACTTTCACCCTCTTTTCTTCGATATTCGTGTTGTAATCTTCTTCTTGTGTTAGCCAATTTTCGTTGTCTTCTTGTAACCAAGAAGGTCCCTGCCACCACAAAGAATTGTCGATTAGATCCGAAGCGAGGAGGCCTCTGCTCGCCAAATCTGCAGGGTTTGACGCAGAGTCTACATGCCGCCATACTTTGTCTCCAACTTTGTCGATAATTTTCGGTATTCGATGTGCCACAAACGTTGACCACGAACATGGTGGTTTTCGGATCCATGCCAGTACTATCGTCGAATCTGTCCAAAGGGTTACTTTAATATTGGAAAGTTGCATATTTTCTATGGCCGAATCTATCATTTCTGCAAGTAGGACTGCGCCGCAGAGTTCCAGTCGTGGCAATGATATAGTTTTGACCGGGGCTACTCTCGTCTTGGCCATCAGCAAGTTGGTGAAGACTTGATCCTTCGTTTGTACCCTAAGGAAGACAGTGGCGGCATATGCTTTTTCCGAGGCATCGCTGAATCCATGTATTTCGACATTGTCCTTCAATGTGTAGTGAACCCACCGCGGTATGCGTATATCGTTGATCTTTTCGTAGTCAGTCATGAATAATTGCCACCGATGTAGAGTAGTTTCAGACACATCTTCATCCCAGCCTGTCCCTTCCAACCAAATATTTTACATTATTATTTTGGCTACAATTACGACTGGTGCCAGCCAGCCAAGAGGGTCGAAAAGTTTTGCGATCGCAGAAAGTATTGACCTTTTTGTTACGGCATGGTTATTGTCAAAGGGTTTCGCTGTGAAGTAGAAGTAGTCGAAATGGGCGTTCCACCTGATACCGAGTGCTTTTACCATACTGGTGTCTTCAAACTCAAGAAAATCCTCGGTTAATAGGTGTTGCTTCGGTATACCCTGTAGAATTTTCTTGCAGTTGGACGTCCATTTTCGCAATGGGAAACCTGCCGATTGCAATGCCGATGATATTTCGTCCCTTGCCTTGATTGTAATTTCGATGTTGTGTCCACCGGCGAGTACGTCATCAACGTACATGCAATTTCGCAGTATATCTGCTGCCATTGGATGCGATGTCTCCACGTCATCAGCTAGTTGGTGCAGCGTTCGAATCGCAAGATACGAAGCACAATTAACCCCAAAGGTTACCGTTTTCAATTCATAAATGTTAATTGGGTTTTTGGGGCATTTGCGAAATATGATTCGCTGATATTTTGTTTGGTCTTCATTGACCAATATTTGGCGATACATTTTCTCTATGTCGCTGTTAAATACGTATTTGAACAGCCGCCAACGTAGTATATGGATTGTCAGGTCGGATTGAAGAATCGGACCTGGATATAAGGCATCGTTAAGACTTTTGCCATTAGTGGTAGGACAAGATGCATTAAATACGACTCTGACTTTTGTCGTTGTACTTCCCTCCTTTATAACAGCATGGTGAGGTAGGAAGTAACAGTCATTTGAGTCTGGCGAAATATTGCCTATTTGTTTCATGTGCCCTAAAGTTTCATATTCGGATACAACTCTATTGTATTCCGTTTGAAGGACTGGGTTTTTCGCAAGTCGTATCTCGTTGCGATAGAATTGAGAGCACGCACTTCTTAATGAGGGGCCTAAGTTAAACTCTTTCCTAAAGGGTAGCGAGACTACGTATTTGCCATCATTGTTCCGAACTGTTGTGGATTTGTATAGCTCCTCGCAGTAAGTGTCATCGTTATTGATGCTTCTCTTCTTTGGAATTTCCTCTATCTCCCAGAAAGCCGCCAGTTGTTTGTCTAACGTGACCTCGTTAAAATATGAAACTAGGGTTTTATTTGTATCAACCGCATCTGTCCGGCCTGTCAAAATCCAGCCGAACACCGTTTCCTGTGCTATTAATGTGTTTAGCACATCTTTCCTAATGCCGCATAACATAATTTTGGGGTATATGTCTCCGCCCAGAATTAGATCGACTGGCTCATTGACAAAGAATCGTTTGTCAGCCAGTACTAAGTCAGGGAATGCTTGCCTAGTCATTGCGTTTATTTGGCAAGTTGGAAGATTCCCTGTCAATTGTGGTAAAACCAGCATGATCGTATTGATATTGATTAATGGGTCGGTTGGTGACCGCAGTTGTATGTTGCACGCTTCTTTTACTTGTGCAGACATTGTACTATTGATGCCCGAAACTTGGGCATGCAAGTGTTTGGATGGCAGATTAATTCTGCGCTTTAGTTTCTCCGTAATGAATGAACATTCCGATCCCGAGTCTATTAGGGCTCTCGCCGAATAGTCAACACCATTAAAATGAATATTGACCTGAGCTGTCCCTAGTAATACCCCTTTATTTGTATTTGCGAAACATGAGTTCACATTATTAATCGGAGCATTTTCCCTTTCAGCATTGCGTCGTATTTGAGCTTCCCGTGAGGTAGATGCAGATGATCCGATAGTGTCTGAAGTATTGGTTGGTTTTGGCTGATTCGAAATATGAAGCAGCGTATGATGTCTTAAATGACATGTGGCACAGTTCATTTGGCTGGTGCACTTTGTCACCGAATGGCCAACAGAAAGGCAGTTTATACACCCACGGCTGCTCTTAATTTGTTCAAACCGTTTATTGGGTGTTAAACGTAAGAACTTTTCACACTTTGAAATTCGATGTGCAGGACTTTTGCACATCTTACACGTAGGTTTGGCTACACTTGCACTTGCCTGATAGGAACCTAATTTTTTAGCCGATGTATCTGTTGTCGAACGAGATACTTGTGGCTTTGAGGTTTTGGAAGCTGTATCCCCTCTCAGATCAGTCACGGTTTCTAAGGTTTGGAAACGATTGGATAAGAATAATAATAATAATAATAAACCCAACGGATTAATACCCTCCAAAGCCCGCCCAACCGACACGAGGGGCGCATCCGCATGACGCACGGATTTGTTATTGTTTTTGCCGAGTTGTTGATAGGCGGAGGTTTGTTAAGCGTCGAGATCTAAAACTGCTCAGCTACAGAATAAAAATCATCAGCTGAGTATTATATACATAACAGTAGAAAATTATACATATAGTAAATTGTTAAATAAGTTAAGGATTTAGCATATAAAGATTTTTATTTTTTATTTTTATTTTTATTTTGTTACGAGTTAAGATAGGATAGGACAGTTTTCCTTATAGTAAAAAGTGAATCCGTTATATCAAATGAATTCGAGTGAGAGTTAAAATCATAACACAAACACCGGAAAGGTTCATTTAATTCGAAGTTAGTTCTACACTGCCTCAAAAGATGAGGTTTGTAATGTCTTGACGCTCGTGATGGGATATTGAAGTTTACTTCGTTCAAAAGAAAGGGGCTAGAAATTAGTCCATTCAGTAGTTTAGCCATAAATAATACTCCTAGCATTTCTCTACGGCTAGCGAGAGTTGGAAGATTGATAAGCCTTAACCGACTAGTATAAGGTGGAAGATTATATGCAGAGTCCCAATGAAAATTCCTTAAATCTATCCATATCAGCCCATTTTGAAATTTCCGTTTTGTATTCAATTTTATGTTCCCAGAGTGCCAGTGTGGTTTCTGGCAGTTTTGTGGAACATAGATATGTTATAATTGCATCCCAGTTTGATATGTCTATGTGATGACATTGGAGCGCCGAGATGCAATTATTTATTTCACGTTGCAGTTTCTTTATGGAGCTACCGCATTCACTCTCAACTGCTTTCAAACTAAAAAGAATTTTTAATTGGGCGTTTACTAAGATACGTTTATTTTCGTATCTGTCACAAAGATTTTTCCACGCTGTTTCGAAAGGGTCTTTCGTTAAAGGACATCGCCCAACTATCTCTTTGGCCTCACCTTGAGTCTTTTGGTTTAAATAATATAATTTTTCTACTGCTTCTAGGTTTTTGTTACGTATATATATAGCAGTGAACATGTCTCTAAATGAAGGCCAAGAAAGGTAATCTCCCTTGAAAACGTCCGTATCACACGGTGGCAGGCGCACGCGATATTCCCTGTCTCCTGAGCTTTCTTCTTTCTTTTCGGCTTTCTCAAGTTTTTCCGAAAGTTCAGCCATCGCTGCCTGGCACTTGAGAAAGCTGAAGTATGCAATTTTGTGCTTCTTTTTGATGGCCGACAGCTCTTTTGCCTCCAGTTCTGAGGAGCTCAAGAGTTCCTCATATGTCTGCTTCGCCTTCTCCCATAGCGATTTCAACTCCTCCTTTTGGACTAAGAGGGTGTGTTTTGTATGGTCTGAAGGGGACATATCATGATAGTCATTTTCAAACTCAGTCACTGCCTCTGCTTGGCGTATATAGGTATCCATTATATGAAAATTTATTGAAATATTAATTGATTAATTGCCTTTGCAGAGAGTATTGAGTGAAAATGAACTGAAACGAAGGACTGTGTTTGAGAGAGATCTCTCGAGGAAGTGGCCTCGAAGCTTGCGGGAAAGCTAGGAATTAATTTAAAGAATGTGCAATTTTCGTGGTGGCAACGGCGCGCACCCACGTAATTATTCAAAGAATGATCTAATGCAGATGTGCCAATGACTTGTGTAAGCCAATAAGTAATGGCTAGTGAAGAAAGTGGTGTTAGTGAAAAAATAAAGAAATGTATGAACGTTCGTTATGGACTTTTTGGTAATTTAACCAAGGACTGTGATCTTTTGTATCACAAAAAATTAGATCAGTCAAAACTGATTTGTGTATTGCCGCAAAATAAATAATAATTCAATTTTAAAAAATTGAACAAGAAATAAGCCCTTTTGGCCACCCAAACAACAACAACAATATGTGTAATTTTAAAAATAAGTGCACTTTGCACTGAAACAACAAAATAAATTGCAGTAATGCCCGTGTAAATAAGTGCAAGTGATTTTTATGTGGAAGAAAATTGTATTTAATTAAATGTGCGCCTAAATAAATTGACAGGTTTCTGAATAAGTAACCTTAACAAATCGAATTTTTGGGCAGTGGATTAAATGAATTTTTTCAGATAAATCCTGCAGAGGTGAAAATAGAAAAGTGACGCAAATCTTTGAGGTTATGTTAACCTTTTAGAGCAGTGTTATGCTACCTCGAGCTGTGTCCGGAAAATCTTACCGCTGGTGGGGGATTGTTCCGGATAGTCACAAGGCGTGTTGCACAAACTTTAAATAACTGCGTTAAGCGCCTTTTTCTATTTTTGCACGAAAAAAAAAATCACTTGCACTGTTTGATATAATCACTTTGTAATTTGTTATTTTTATTTGTGAAATTTTATTAAATGTGAAATTAAAGAAAACCCTACCTAGCACGGAATATTTTTAAACCACGTACCTTTCAATAAATTGCCGATCCGGATTAGTAGATTGACTTTTTGTGGATTGTTGGTGTTGTTGATGTTGTTTGGAGGTTGGATGTCGCTCAAATCTGTTTGTGTGTGCCAATTGCTGAAGATTATTATCACGATCGTAAATGTGTGTTTGGTGGATCTGCTTCCTATTAATTGCCTAGGGAGTGGAGTGGACTGTAGCTATAGTTAATTGGCTCTTCTTACCGGCGTGGTAAGGACCATGTACAAATGCGTGGTGGCAACGGCGCGTACCCACGTATTTGTTAAAGATTAGGTTAAGGCGAAAAAAAAGTAAGAAAATACAAACACCAAAAAGGGTTTTGTATTAATACAAGGGAATTCACAGTATTTTTTATTCAAGATGTATAAATACAACAAGTGTTAAGGAAATTTATTAACAGATGTTGTGAAAATGAAAATGACGGCCACCGGCCACCGTGGTGTGATGGTAGCGTGCTCCGCCTATCACACCGTATGCCCTGGGTTCAACTCCCGGGCAAAGCAACATCAAAATTTTAGAAATAAGATTTTTCAATTAGAAGAAAATTTTTCTAAGCGGGGTCGCCCCTCGGCAGTGTCTGGCAAGCGCTCCGATTGTATTTCTGCCATGAAAAGCTCTCAGTGAAAACTCATCTGCCTTGCAGATGCCGTTCGGAGTCGGCATAAAACATGTAGGTCCCGTCCGGCCAATTTGTAGGGAAAAATCAAGAGGAGCACGACGCAAATTGGAAGAGAAGCTCGGCCTTAGATCTCTTCGGAGGTTATCGCGCCTTACATTTATTTTATTATTTATTTTATGAATTTGACAACTTACGTGAACGGGCGATTACGTGTTCCTTTGCTGGCTGCTGGATCAAAAGAGGACGAGACTCTTTTCCACATGAGCCGATGAACCCACGATACAGCCAATTCGTTGGGTTTCCCGGCAACAAAGTTTCTGTACCACGGGCTCACAGCGGTAAACATCTAAGATACATACGTACTACCACTCACACATGCCTGTATGTATAGTTATCACAAGAATATGCGGGTGGTAGTAACGAAGAAAATAAACAAAGAAAGTTATGCTACAGGGGGGGGGGGGGGGGGGGGGGGGAAGATATATTTAGGCCTGTGGCCTAAACACAAAGCATCCTAAATCTATGATTATTAATACTGCAATGGGCTGTATACGTAGAATGCTGCACACCTCGGACGAAGTATACAACGATGAAATAAAGAAAGAAATATTCACAATATTAAGAAATAACGATTTTCCGAAATATACAATCAAAAAATTAATAAAAAAAAGCTAAACTTCCAAAAAACATTCAAAACCCCGAGAAGCCATTTATTTTTAAGTCGCTGGCTTATGTACCACAACTGTCAGAGCGTCTGGACAAGTCTGACTGTTATAACAAAGAAAACGTAAAAATAGCACATAAGCCCTCTAACACATTAAAAAATATTTTCAATAAAACCAACTCGAATATATCAACGCTGTATACAAAATTCCCTGTAAAGCAAATGTTGGGGAAACTTGCAATAACATTTATGTCGGTACAACCAAGTCAAAATTAAAAACAAGATTATCACAAAACAAATCGGATCTAAAACAATGCCATTAACTAAATAATCACAAAACCGCACTCATGGCCCACTGTGCAACTAGCGGGCACATACCTAACTTTGACGAGACCAAAATACTGCAACAAGAACAACACCATAATAAACGATTTACTCTTGAAATGTTACATATTATCAACGTACCGACAAACATACGACTCAAATATAAGAGTGATGTGGACCATTCCGCTCATATTTACAAACACCTGCTAAGAAAAAGGCAGTACCATACTCCACGTCACACAGAGCAAACGTGTTAAGAAAAGTAGGTAAATGTATGTTAAATGTTTGATATGTATATTTGTTGTTTTTATTATGTTTTTATTAGCTCTGTAACCTTGAAGACGATTGCCGTAGAGCAATCGAAATATATCGGTTTTTTGAAAAAAGAAACAATTGTGTTTAATTTATAAAACACGGACCTCGAGCCAGCAAAACAGGACAATTAGTTGAAGAAAAAGGTCGCCAAAAATTATAATTTAAGTAAAAGACTTCGTTTAATTGGGAACCAGCATCAACACTAGCACAACATCAGCACTGAAATCGAGCGAAGAATCACTCTTGCCAATAAACGCTACTTTGGACTAGGTAGGCAATTGAAAAGTTAAGTCCTCTCCCGGCAGCCGAAAATCATACTCTACAAGTCAATTATATTTCCCTTCCTGCTATATGGTGCAGAGGCATGGACCATGACAACATCAGATGAAGCGGTTCTGGGAGTGTTCGAGAGAAAAGTTCTTCGAAAGATTTATGGACCTCTACGCGTTGGCGATGGCGAGTACCGAAGAAGATTTAACGTTGAGCTGTACGAGCTATACGCAGTCATCAACATAGTCCAGCGAATTAAAACGCAGTGGCTGCGCTGGCTAGGCCATTTTATGCGAATGAAAGATGACGCTCCGGCCAAAAAAGTTTTTCTATCGGAACACGCCTATGGAAGCAGAGGTAGAGGGCGGCACCCACTCCGCTGGAAGGACCAGGTGGAAAACGATTTAAACTCCCTTGGTGTGACCAAATGGCGCCGGTTGGCAGAGAGAAGGAGCGACTGGGGCGCCTTGTTGGACGGCCATACTCGTTTCTGACTGCGGGTAGTACTCCTATAAAAAATAAATGTTATTTCAAAATGAAATATAATTTTGTATGTAATTATTTAGTACTAAAACTACAATGTTAAAATTTTATATGAACAACTTCGTAAAGTTTATTTAAAATATGTATCTAAGCGGCGAATTATTTATAGCGCATGGAAAATCCGTATGATATAAGAGCATTCGTTCACTTCAGTGCGTTACAGTAAACCGGAGTTCCTTTATAAAATTTTGGTATTAAGTACTTACTGGTTAATTTGAAAGTCAGCCACGCAAACGACGTAAAGTGTCACGGCGTCATACATAATCTGGCCCTACATATTTTGAAAAGCAAAAAGCACGCGCGGCAACGTCTACACTTTTCTCGCTAAGGGTATCAGTCGTATATATCAGGTTTCATATCACTTAGTGTTCGTAATATTTCTCTTTAAATGTATGCCTATTATGAGATATATAAGAGCATACAGCTGGGTATATAATGTTCGGTTTCGCCTGAATTCATACTTCCTTACTACTAAGTATTCTTATTGTATTTCAAAAAATACAATCACAGAACGAGTTTTATTTGCTCTATAACTATAGATCGGGAATGCTTAAAATATATACTATTAACCAAAAGTTGATTAGAAATAATGCGAAAGTATTGTGGGAGATTTTTAGGAAAGGTGGATGTGGTGACTCCTGTACACACTTATTCTGACATTGATAAAAAGTTGTTAGTCGTAATGTTCTATAGCTGATTGGGATATCTCAAAAAGTTTAACTTACCCACAGCTCAAGAAACACCGGTTTTGGAAAAAGTGGATTCTTGCGAGCTATCACATAATCCAATTCCCTTCCACGTTTCGCATCCTTTAAAAATGAAAAGGTGATATAAATTAGTTTATGTCAAATTTATATGAGAAGGGATATTTCTTAGAGCTTAATTATTAATTACCCTTATCTCTTAAAACGCTGTTGGCAGACTATTTCCCCGCGTTTGACAGTACTTTTTGTAAACAAATTCTTCGTCAAAAACGTTCCAAGCTTTTGGGCAAACTCACTTGTCCATTAATAACCAATCAGGTATGTTTTGACTTCGACTCCAAACAGTTTATTCAGTATCGAAATGGATAAGTGTGTTTGTAGGTTTGAAAATCATGGCAAATTATTTATTTGTGTTTCTTGCCTGCTCTGATTGTTTATCAGCTTTATATATACATATATATATAACATTACATATTGTGACGAATATTAGTGACACTAAGTAATACTCACATCACTAGTCTGATGCTAAGTAAATGAAGCCACAACAACAATAAAGCAGGCAGTCACTTGTATCTCCATAAACGAATCAATCATTATGTCTACCCATATGTACGTACACGCAGCGGAGAGAAAACACACAAACACATGCATATATCTTATCAGAGATGCGCAAGTACACTCACACATGCACGCGCATATGAGAGCTTTAAACGTAGTTATAATTGGTAATTTTATAGCTGCTAACTAACTAGTAAATTCTAGAATAGAACCGCCTAGAAATATGTCAACGAGGAAACAAAACATTATAAAAGCAGCAACAGTTGAGACACGACAATCAGTTTCATGTAAGCAAGCTATTGGTTGTGAAGTATCAGTGTTATTGTGAAGTACTTTAATAAAGGCAATTTGAAGTTATTTATTCAACAGTTTAGTGATTCGAACGTTAGCAGAAAGTTGCAAATAAGAGGAGTTGCAATAAATTCGTTACAATTGGTGTCAAAAGAGGAATTGTTGAATAAACCGCCCAATAGTAGCTACGACTTATACACTGCACATGTCGATAATATTACGTCACTGGCATTGAACAAAGTTGGTGGTGATCATCTCTGCGTGCTGGGTGATTTTAATCTGGGTAATGTTAAATGGTCACAGACTCTATCAAACTCGGCTTTAATAGCATGTGAGGTCATTGGCTCCAGTGAAATATATTTAATAGATAGTTTTTTAAGTATTGATATTAAACAAATTAATCGTTTTTCAAACAGACTAGCTCGTACTTTAGATTTGATATTTTTATCTAATAATCTAAATTTTTCACTTTTTGAATGTATTTCTCCTATTAAAAAATCCGATTTGCATCATGTTCCATTAGTTCTTGATCTTGAGTTTTATAAATTTGCCGAAGCGAGTACTACCAGCTCTAATTTTTCTTTTAATTTTAAGAGATGTGATTTTTCGAACTTGAACAATCTTTTGCTGGAAATAAATTGGGATAATTTGTTTTGCAGTCTTGATACCACTAAAAGGTTTGAGATATTTAAGTCTACTGTTCTGCAAATTTGTAGAAATGTCATTCCCTTGGCTTCCAAAAAGAAGTACAAGGTGCCCTGGCATAATAGAGCCTTGATGAAACTCCGGAATTTGAAAAATAAATTTTTCCGTAAATTTTAAAGAACTCAAAATCCAACGTTTTTCAACTTGCATAAAGAGTATGATAAGAAATTCGCGTGTCTGGATAAATTCTTACACAGAAATTATATTTTAAATTTTGAGGAAAATCTTAAATCTAACCCAAAATCATTTTGGAACTTTGTCAACTCGAAGAAATCAGTTTCGAATATTTCGTCCTCTCTTTTTCTTGCTGAGGAAGCTGTCGATACTCCGGAGGATGCTGCAAATCTTTTTGCTGAATACTTTATGAACAATTTCACTTCTGACTCTGTCAATCATGATAACATTACTTTTAATATTCAGGCTTCGATTGTCTTCGGTAATGTAGTATTGTCTAAGGAAGATGTTCTTAATGGGCTTATTCGGCTTAAGACGTCGGCTATTACCGATATCGATGGGTTCTCTGCAATTCTGTTTAAACAATGTGATTCCCTAGTCTATCCACTGTTGTTAATTTTTAATAATTCGTTATCTACAGGTACTTTTATTGATGCGTGGAAAGTAGCATTCATTACACCTATTTTCAAGAGCGGCAATAAAAATGATATTACTAATTATAGGCCTATTTCAAAACTGTCCACCATTGCGAAGCTCTTTGAATGTATCATCCAAGATAAATTACGTTTCTGTGTAAAGAATTTTGTGTGTCCTGAGCAGCATGGATTTTTTCCAGGACGTTCAACTGTGTCTAATCTGACTATTTTCTCGGATGACTGCCTTGCAGCTTTTCAGGCAGGATATCAGGTTGACGCTGTGTATACTGACTTTTCCAAGGCATTCGATCGGGTTTCCCATGTTATTTTGATAAAAAAGTTAGCCTGTTTGGGCTTTCACTCAGTATTTTTGAGTTGGATTGAATCCTACTTATTTAAGCGTCGATGCATGGTTGTAGTTGATGGTGTTAGGTCTCGTCCATTCGTTGCTTCCTCCGGTGTTCCACAAGGTAGTATCCTGGGTCCACTGTTTTTTGTCATGTTTATTAATGATATTCGCACTTGCTTCTCTAAAGTAAGATTCTTGCTGTATGCAGATGACCTGAAGATATACTTGCCTATTCATAGCCTTCATGATGCGGTATTGTTGCAAGAAGCTTTGGATAAACTTAGTAACTGGTGTAATAATAATCGGTTATCACTTAACCTAAAAAAGTGCTTTCAAATAACTTTTTCGAAGCGTGTCAACTTGATTGATACCGTGTATCAAATATCAAACTCGCCCCTGTTGCGGGTTAGTGAAATTAAGGACTTGGGTGTAATATTTGACACGAAGTTTTCGTTTTCAAGTCATATTAATGTGTGCATTGCTAAGTCGTATGCCATGCTAGCTTTTGTTAGGCGTCATAGCTTGGATTTCAGTGACCCGTATACGCTAAAGCTTTTATATTCTGCGTTTGTGCGTTCCAAACTTGAATACGCTTGTTTCATCTGGTCTCCGTATTATTCCTGCCATGTTGCAAGAATTGAACGAATCCAAAAAGTATTCGTACGATTTGCATTACGCAGTCTGCGCTTCTCGGATCCTGTCCCGACTTATAAAGCTCGTTGCTTATTGATCAACTTAAAATCATTGCAGGACAGGAGGACAATTTTATCGTTGTCGTTCGTTTTCGATTTGTTACGTGGGGTTGTTGATTGCCCTGTGCTCTTGGAGAGGATTTTCATTAATATACCGGCTAGAGCTCTTCGTGCTTCTGAGTTTTTTCATATTGGTGTTCTCAGGGCTCTTTATGCGCGGAATGCTCCAATTACTAGAGCCTTAATTGAGTTCAATAGAATTTCTAAATTTTGTGAGATAGATTTTTCTTGTTCGAAAGATGGCTTTCTGAGTATTTTAAATACTTTTTATAAGTAAGGTAATTTATATTATTATACATTATTAACTACTTTACACTTTTATAATTAGCATATAAGATTCTTTTTTAATTGGCTTAAATAAATAAATAAATAAATTCCAGAGAACAACAAGGATATGGCAAAGTTAAGTGCATTGAAGATCCAGCAACTGAAGAAGGAGTTGGAGAGCCATGTATTTAATACAACCGGCATTAAACTCGAACTTCAGGCACGACTACGAGAGGCAATG
Source organism: Eurosta solidaginis (assembly GCF_040869045.1). Lineage (NCBI taxonomy): Eukaryota > Metazoa > Arthropoda > Insecta > Diptera > Tephritidae > Eurosta > Eurosta solidaginis. The sequence continues at coordinate 224,990,136 of NC_090319.1, forward strand.
GAATTAGAAGGAATTGGCGTGGAAGAGTACGACTTTCATCTTGATGGTGAGGAGACAACCAAAATTGAAGAGAAAAATGAAACATCGCAGACAGTTACGAGCACGGACTTGAACATGATATTGGCTGCAATATCTGCACAAACATCGACAGTAACATCAATGAGGTCGCAAATGTCATCTCAGCTGGAAGAACAGAAGACATATCTAGCATCCCAACTGGAAGAGCAGAAGACATATATGGCATCCCAACTGGATTCACAGGAGGCCCGTATTTTAGAAATGACGTCGCAAGTGTCATCTCAACTGGAAGACCAAAAGACATACATGGCATCCCAACTGGAATCACAGGAGAACCGTATTGCAGAAATGATGTTGCAAGTGTCATTTCAACTGGAATACCAAAAGACATATATGGCATCTCAATTGGAAGCGCAAGAGGCACGTATATCTGAAATGTCGGCAGAAATTTTGGAACAGGTATCATCAAAACTGGAAGCGCAGGATGCAAAAATGGCTCAATTTCAGGCAGAAGTAGATGATTTAAAAGGTCGTATGGATCAGTTACAACTAAATCGCACAGCTGTTTCAGCAAGCAATCCAAAGGTAAAGATACTTTAACGGTTCTGTTCCTTTTCAGGTCTTTAAGCTACAGTTTGAGAAGACCACAGCAGTGAACAACTGGAATGCTGAAGATACAGTTTCAGCTCTGTTCGTGGCATTGAAAGGGCCTGACGCGGAAATCTTACAGACTATTCCAGAGTACGAACGGAACAGTTATGACGCATTGATGGCTGGTGTAGAACGAAGGTACGGAAGTGAACACAGGAAACAGATATATCAAATAGAATTGCAAAACTGTTACCAAAAAGCTAATGAGACTTTACAAGAGTTTGCTTCGGATGTTGAAAGGTTGGCTCATTTGGCAAATGTGGACGCACTCGTGGAGTACACCGAGAGGGTAAAAATCCAGAGCTTTATAAATGGCATACGGGACGTAGAAACGAAGCGAGCGACATATGCAAACCCAAAACCCACATTCGCAGTAAGGGTATCCCATGCGCTGACTCAGGAAACAGCGTCACTTTTGAGTAAGCCCACACACAACGCTCATCGCGTGGAAGTGGAAAGGCCAGACTGGGTAGACACAATTTTGGAAGCATTTAAAGGACCGCAGCAGAAAAACGATGGTGCCGTCAAATGCTTTAAATGTGGAAAGCCAGGGCAAATTGCATGTTATTGTAGTACCAATCCTAACAGTTCCAGCAATGTGGGTGGCCGTAAACGCAGAGATGAAGGAGATGAGCAAATATCAAAATCCACTCAATCGTTATACTAAAGCGAGTCAGCCGCAAGGGGCGACAGCTGGCTCCCTCAATTGAATGCCCCATAATCTCTATCTCGCAAATTGGAAGAAGGTCAAGGAATCTGACTGTCGGAGGACATGTGGATGGAAAGGAACGTTTACTGGCTGTAGATACGGGTGCATCCCATTCCATCATTCGATCAGATTTAGTCAACAAGAAGATAAGAACATTGCTTGGAGCAAGATTACGTACAGCCACGGGAGAGGACACCCAGGTAGTTGGAGAATTAGCATGTGAAGTAGCAATTGGGAACGTCACGGTACTACACAATTTTATAATGGCAGAGATTGTTGAGGAAATCATAATTGGAGTGACCTTTTTAATCGACCAAGGCATCGAGATCGATATGCAAAGCAAGACAATGCGATATAAGAACATGGATGTGCCACTTAATTTCGGCTACGAGAGAGGCTACAACAGTAAACGAGTGCTGGTGGAAGAGATTCAGCAAATACCACCAAAATCCGAAGCAGTCATCTGGGCAAATAATTATGGAGATTGTCAGACAAACAAATTGTGGGTTGTCGAACAAAGCAACACCGAACATACTTGTAGGAAAAACCCTGGCTATGACAAAACAAGATGGACATATCCCGGTAAGAGTACTCAATGAGTTCAAGTCAATACTCAAACTGACCAGAGGAACTATTTTGGGAAGATGCTAAGAGGCTGAAGTAATAATCAATTGTGAACAGCTCCAAGATGAGGCTTCAACTAGCAATATTGATCTTTCAGATGACATCATGGCATGGACGGAGGGACTAGAGGAAGACTATCAGAGTAAGGCAAAACAACTGCTCCTAAAATACGCGAACATATTTGACCAGGATTGTTCCAAACCAGGCCGCACCAACGTTGTGAAACATGAAATTGACACTGGAGATGCGAGGCCGATCCGTAAAGCTCCACGTAGTGTTCCACTGGCGAAGCGGGAAGTTGTGAGTCAAATGATACAAGAAGTGAGCGACAGCGGCGTCATCGAACCATCAGATAGCCCATGGAGTTCACCGGTAGTACTTTTAAAGAAGAAGGATGGAAAAATGAGGTTTTGCGTGGACCACCGGAAGTCGAATGACGTTACGAAAAAGGATAGCTACCCATTGCCAAGAATTGATGACACTCTGGACTCGCTATCTGGTACGAAATGGTTTTCCACACTGGACTTGAAAAGCGGCTACTGGCAAGTTGAAGTGAAGGAGGAAGATAAAGAGAAAATAGCCTTCAGTGTCAGTGATGGTCTTTGGCAATTTACAGAGATGCCTTTTGGACTTTGTATTGCACCACCTACTTTTGAGAGACTCATGGACCAGGTAATGAAAGGACTACATTGGAAAACATGCTTGATGTACCTGGGCGACATCATCGTATTGGGCAAGAACTTTGATGAACATCATAAGGACTTGGAGGAAGTTTTCCAGAGAATAGCTGGCGCTCGTCTGAAGTTAAGTCCCAAAAAGTGTGCGCTGTTTAAAAAGGAAGTAAATTATTTGGGTCACAAGGTAACGACAGAGGGCATCTGCACTGCGAACGAAAAGATAGAGTCTGTAAAGGATTGGCCAAGACCACAGAACCTACATGAATTGAGAAGTTTCCTTGGGCTGTGCACATATTACCGCCGATTTGTACCAAATTTTTCCAGCGTAGCCCATAGCCTCCATGAGCATACAAGAAAAAATAAAGCTTTTGAATGGAAGAAGGAGCAAGAAGTTGCTTTCCAAATATTGAAGGAGCGTTTGTGCACTGCCCCAATGTTAGCATACCCGAATCCAGGAGCAAAATTTATTCTAGATACAGATGCGAGTGGATATGCTATAGGAGGCGTTTTATCACAGCTGGTCGAAGGACATATTACAGCCGTTCGATTGGAAAACCAGAGAGGAACAACTGCGTTACGCGGAGAGAGCTGTTGGCATTGGTAGATTGCATTAAACATTTTCACAAATACCACTACGGCCAGCGATTTCGTGTCAGGAGAGATCATGCAGCGTTGAAATGGCTTCTGCAGTTCCGTAATCCAGAAGGACAATTGGCACGGTGGATCGAGCGGCTACAAAGCTATGAGCATCCGAAAGATAGTACCCATGGGAATGCCGATGCAATGTCGCTAAGACCATGTAATTTGGAATGCAAGCACTGTTCAAAGTCCGTGGCTAAAGAACACAATATAGATGTCCGGCTAATGACTATAACGAGTGCGGATGAATGGGACAAGGAACAACTAAGGAAGTGTGAGCTAGAAGATGCAGATCTGTCGCATGTTATGCAAGGGCTCGGACGAAACGAAAGACCAAATAGAGAGGAGATGTCAGCGGAGAGTCCCATTGCGAAGTCATATTGGGCACAGTGGAACAGTTTAGAATTGATATCCGGTTGCTTGCATCGAGTATGGGAGAGTGAGGATGGTCAATGCAAGAAGAAACTTATAGTTGTTCCCAGAAAGAGGATTCCTGACGTGCTCAGCGAGCTGCATAATGGTCCAAGCGGAGGTCATCTTGGAATCACGAAGACGCTCGAGAAGATTAAACAGAGATTCTATTGGGTTGTTTGCCGTCAGTCGCTCACTGAGTGGATTGCGAACTGCGAGGTTTGCAGCAGAGCGAAAGGGCCCAAAACCCGAATTCATGGCCAGATGAAGCAATATAACTCAGGTGCCCCATTTGAAAGGATCGCTATAGATGTCGCAGGTCCATTTCCTACTAGCAACTGCGCAAACAAATTTGTACTGGTAGTTATGGATTATTTAAGCAAATGGCCAGAGGTATACCCAATCCCAAATCAAGAAGCGGAAACAGTAGCAGAAGTGTTTATAAACAATTGGGTTGCAAGGTGTGGTGTAACAATGGAGTTAAATTCTGACCAAGGCAGGAATTTCGAATCAGCTGTGTTTCAGGAAATGTGTAAATCATTGGGCATTCGAAAAACACGGACAACTGCATTGCATCCTCAGTCCGATGGTATGGTGGAACGATTCAATAGAACATTGGAGGAGCACTTATGGAAAGTAATGGACAAGTTCCATAAAGAGTGGGATACCCGCATACCATTATTCTTGATGGCTTACCGATCAGCAGTGCATGAGACAACGGGCCAAACCCCTGCAAAAGTAATTTTTGGCAATGACCTTAGACTGCCAGTATTTGCAATGTAATTGGGAAGCCCCATACAAAGTTGTAAAACGGATCAACGATGTGGTGTACCGCGTACAAACCATCGGCAAACCTCAAACCAAACTTAAAGTGGTTAATTTGGAAAGGCTGACAGCGATTAGATCGAGAGATTTGTATGATCGGGACGATCAGACTTAGGTGGAGGGCAGTGTGACGAATATTAGTGACACTAAGTGATACTCATGGCGGCCACCGTGGTGTGATGGTAGCGTGCTCCGCCTACCACACCGTATGCCCTGGGTTCACACCCCGGGCAAAGCAACATCAAAATTTTAGAAATAAGGTTTTTCAATTAGAAGAAAATTTTTCTAAGCGGGGTCGCCCCTCGGCAGTGTTTGGCAAGCGCTCCGGGTGTATTTCTGCCATGAAAAGCTATCAGTGAAAACTCATCTGCCTTGCAGATGCCGTTCGGAGTCGGCATAATGTAGGTCCCGTCCGGCCAATTTGTAGGGAAAATCAAGAGGAGCACGACGCAAATTGGAAGAGATGCTCGGCCTTAGATCTCTTCGGAGGTTATCGCGCCTTACATTTATTTTTTTTTTAAGTGATACTCACATCACTAGTCTCATGCTAAGTAAATGAAGGCACAACAACAATAAAGCAGGCAGTTACTTGTATCTACATAAACGAATCAATCATTATGTCTTCACATATGTACGTACACGCAGCGCAGAGAAAACGCACAAACACATGCATATATCTTATCTGAGATGCGCAAGTACACTCACACATGCACGCGCATATGAGAGCTTTAAACGTAGTTATAGTTGGTAATTTTATAGCTGCTAACTAACTAGTAAATTCTAGAATAGAACAGCCTAGAAATATGTCAACGAGGAAACAAAACATTATAAAAGCAGCAACAGTTGAGACACGACAATCAGTTTCATGTAAGCAAGCTATTGGTTGTGAAGTATCAGTGTTATTGTGAAGTACTTTAATAAAGGCAATTTGAAGTTATTTATTCAACAGTTTAGTGATTCGAACGTTAGCAGAAAGTTGCAAATAAGAGGAATTGCAGTAAATTCGTTACAATATGTATATAGCGATAGCCAAATAATATTCCGTGGCAGTTCTTCCGATATGATTCTCGAACAGCCTCGAAATGGCTTTAAACACATTCCCGAAACAGTCCTGAACTACTCTTAAAAAAAAAAAATCGAAGCTATGTGGAAATAACACCGAAAAAAATACCAAAAGGTCTCGGCGATATTATTCCAGCCAGGATTTGATCCGAAACAGTCCCGAGAAGATCTCGACCAGAATCTTTAAACGGTCCGGAATATTTCTGAGATATCTGAAAATAGCTCCGAAAGATCCCTAAAATAATCCCGAAACGGTCCCTAAATCTCGAGGCATTTGCGAACACAATCCCGAAACGGTTCCGAAATAATCCTAAATTACTATAAGTGGTCTCGAAATAACTCAGAAAAAAACCCGAACTTGCCAAAATAGTACCGAATTTATCCAGAAAACATTCCTGAAATGGCCCCGATATGATTCCAAGACCATTTCGAAATTTACTCCGAGCTGATCCCATATAGTCCCCTTGAGATCCATTAACCATAACTACATCTTATCTTTCTTATCTTACATGAAACCAAACTCAATCAATCGGCTATAATTTTAAACGTAGATATTAGCTCTAGTTACTGATTTCAGTTTACAAAGTTTAAAAAAAAAACATCCATAGTTTATTAAAGACATATGTGAACACAATATCGCAATTTAATTAGAAAATTTAGTGCATATACGTACAAGTGATAAGTTGTAAAACTTTCATTTCCAATAATTTACGAGTGTTTAAACAAATTTTTTTTTGCGGCAAGGTGCCAAGAAGGAGAGCCCTAAGCTAGACAGCAAAGTAATAATGATTTGGTACGTGGAAGACCAAGTGCGCGTAACCAACGACTAGAAAGCTAATACACTATTGGTTGGTAAGTTACTAGCGTACAAATTGCACCAATCATCATCTTGAAATTCAATATCTAGCTCATTGAGAAGTTATTTAAAAGCCGGTTTCAAAATTCAAAATTCATCTAATTTTTTCGATTCTTGCTCCACCTAACGGAATTTTTTTCTCCTTTTGTTCTTTTGTCATGGTGTCTTTTTTACTTTTTGTTGCATTGTCCCTGTTTCTGATTAAAAATCAATATCCGTCCTGATGTCACGTTGTTAAAAATTTTCCCAAATTATTAAATAAATTTTAAAAATTGCTTCAAATAAATGTTTTCATACATTTAAAAAAGCAATACGGGCAATCCCCGATTAAATCATACAATAACTTTTTTATTTCTCGATATTATGTTCTAAAATTTTGCAATACAATAGGGTATATGGCTTCAAATGGAATGTAATTTGTTATGCATTAATTTAAAACCATACCTTAAAAGATACAAGAAATTCAAAATTATTAAAAGTATCCAATATTTATTTTTTAACAACGAATACTGTTTAAGCCGCCTCCATCCCCATTAGACGGTGGCAATTCCTTTGCGCAGCCGTGCGCGGTGAATGGAAAGGCGCCAACGAACACCCACCACTGCCATCGGCGATGAACAATATTCCATTCGCTAGTCATGTACTATCAATCGGCAACCGCGGACGCGCTCCTATTTTAACGTGCCATAAGCATATATATATATACAATTATCCAAAGTTGTTTTTTAAAGTTTAAAGTTAATTTACTCAACCAAGTTTTCTGTGCAAAGTGAATTTTGTAAAATCATGGACAACTAAAGAAGAAATTAAAATTTTTTAATTTATAACGTTTTAAGAAAAACCCAACAGCTTTTTATTTAGCTAAGTGAAGAGTGTAGCGAAGGAAGACCAGGTGAATTTGTTCATGGTCCTTCGCAGCTATCTTTGGCCCGCACCTAAAAAATTTAATTAAGATTAAATTATAAAAATCGGATATACGTTCGCTTGAAAAATAAACAAACATTTTAAAATAAAACAAAAATACACAAATGTGCAAACAGTGGGTGTTCAAAAATATACAAAGTAACATATACATTTAAAACAAAGGAAAACTGAGTGAAAAAAATATATATACATATATAGATTGGGAAAAAAATTTTTTTGCAACAAACATAAGAAATAAGAAATATACAAACGAATGGTTTGAAGGTTTTCAAGTGACAATACAAATACAAAAATAGAAAAAAAAAATTTTCTATAAAAGAATCCTCATCCAGTGTCAAGTGCTTTGTTGCAAAATACAAACAAAACTATAAATACATATATTAAAAAAAATTGCGAAAAAAAGAGAACACAATTTTTGAAAATTGTGGACGTACTTATCCTAAGTGTCTGTTTTGAAAAAATCATCTTTACCCAGCAGCAGTAACATCAACCAGCTAATAATCACCAGACGAGCAACAACAAGCAGAGCAGACAGCAACAATAAAAAGCAGTACATACAAGAATTGATAAGTAGGCAGTTTTTTATTTTCCATAAAAAAATACCAGAAAATAATACAACTTTTTTCCGCAAAAGTTATATTATTTTTTTGTAAACTGCAAAGCATATATATATATATCCACGTATATATATGAATATTGCGGAAATTTTCTTACCGTTGGTTTTACTGCAACTTTTTTGCAACCAAAAATTGGGGGAAAATATTCCACTATACCAATAGGCAAAATATATATATATAAAATTTTCGGTGGTATTCAACCAACAAAAATTGCAGTTTACTTGCCTATTCAAATCCACTGTGCAAGAACAACACCAGCAAAAATTTCTTCAACAGCTGAGTTTACCCCGTTGTTCGCACAGAGCGTTGAACTTGGCGATACAGTTCAACTTCCATATCATTTTTTCTGCTTCGCAGCATATAGAAAAGTATAATATGCATACGTATGTACATACTTACATACATGTACAAATAATTTCAAGTTGCTTTTCCAGCATTCATACTTCTCCACTCAGAGAACATCATACGTGTTTACTCACACGTTCAAGTCGCTCTTCCAGTGACATTCTCCCAGCACAGATAGCTACATTAGCAACGAGAGTTGTGTACTGCTGATCAAATTTCTCAACCTCTCTCATATTTGCCATTTTTCCATCTTTCTTTGCTGCACTCTCCCAACAGTGCAATCAAGCGCACTTAGCTTCACAAAAGAAACGCGACATTGAAGCGACGAAGAAGCGAATCAAAACAAACTCTTCTGTTTGTAAACATAAACAGAGAAGCTCATCTGTTTCACGTGCATACGTTCGCACAAACAAACATATATACACACATACGTTTGTATATTGCGCACGTACATTTGTACTTATTCTGTCGTACAAAACTAAGTTTGAGATATTTTCGTCCCTATAGGAACTTTTCAAAAATATTCCTACAAACCTCAAATTATTATTATTTTCTAATATATACATACCTATATATACCAGTAATTTACAAATACACGTTTATTTCCACACGTATATATAAGTGAAAAGTGTGTGTGATTTTTTTTTTAAATTTTATATTTTTTGTTTTTACAAAACATTATACATACTACTAAATTCCGAATTTCGCGGATTTAAATCATTTAAAGAACGTCCCGTTGTCCGTGCTTGACTCTTTTTTCAAAAAAAAAAAACACAAACACAAACACCGCCACCAATTTAAATTCCCTTTTTTAAATTTCTGTGGCACGAAGAGTTTTCCATCTTCGAATTTTGCGAACGTTCTCTGAGCGGACAAATACTTTATTCGGTTTTTTTTTTGGTGAAAACCCAAAATTTTGCATAAAATGCCTCGCAGTCCCCCAAAAACGTCCGAACAACAGAGCGGCTTTGAAACACATCCTTTCCGACCGCTATTACGGCACGAACGACGACGAGAATTAGAAACCGAAGCTACACGACCAACTGGGAGCAAGCAGCATCCACACGTGGGTGCCTCTAAAACACGTCCTTTCCGACTGGAGCGCATGGATTCCACGTCACCAACGAGATGTACACTCATATTGCGCGAGAAGTATGGGGTAGCAGGGAGGGTAATCACCCAACCAAGCCATAACCGTTTCAACTCGATCGCTAGCGTAGACTCCACAATCGCAATGCCTTTCCAGTTTATTCGGTTGGCAGACCCCGATTTTTACCACGCGTCACCAGGGCGACTTACACTCGGCGCTGACGTTTATGCTAGTCTTATGATCAGCGGCACGCCACCGTCCACGATTAACGGGCTACTAATACTTTATTTCATATCCTGTTCACCCAATATATCGCTACATTCATAATCTTAGATGTTAATTCGGACTGGTTGCTTGTTCTCAGCTTTCTCGCCGCAAGGAGGCCGGCATGTTTAGGCCACCAGCCTAAATATTTTTAAAATAATTTTCGGTTCACCTTAATGCGGCCCGTACACTTAACTATTACCGGTAACTGTCCATGCACCGCCGAGAACTAATTGACTAGGGGAAAACTCGACGAAAGTTAGTAATCGGCGGGTGCCATGGACTTTTTCCTTTCTTTCACGGTCACTTCTTTTCTGAACGTCCGCAAGTGAGCTCCAGCAACCAAACCGAAGGCAAGCATTCCTTTTTTTCAAGTGTGCTTTCCATTAAATTAATCTACAGTGTGATTCATTAAATACTTTCAATTTTAAATTCTACATTTCATTTTAAATTCTTGAATAAAGAAAGTTTTGTTATTAACTAGATTAGTGAAAGTGTTGTTTTTCCATAAGATACTAACTAGTTCTCTTTTTATATTTCTTTTTGGTGTTACATGCGATCGAATCCCCATCGTCCCGAACCACACGTAATCATTGGTCCTATCGCGCCAGGAAAAACTAAGGTGAACACAAAATTCAGCCAGCGCATTAAAATTTCAAGGTGCAAATTCAACATCAAAAATTATTTGGAATTAACGGTGCAAATTTACAAGAAAAATTATTTGGAATTATTAAGAAATACTAACTATCATCCATTAGCGACGAGTGGTAATAACGAGCATTGCATACGCACACCAAATCACACCAATCAGCCCAACAAATCCCCATACATAAACCCACTAGCCATCCATGTAGACGAAATCAACGTAATAACATTCGATTATGTTTTTAGAATGACTCGTTTCACGGCAACTCGCGTCAAGCCATAGGAGCGTTCCAGAAATTTCTCCGTTCCATGCCAGCTTTGGGCCGCAAATCACGGCGTACGATTCTGCGCACAATACCGCAGGATGTCCGCTGAAGGGAGGTGGCAGGTGGTTCGCAAACATAACATCAACTGTTTGTCACCTTTCCACAGTCACGAGATATGCACAAGTAAGGACAAGTGCTATCGATGCAACGAGCATCATCATACTACCCATCACCTGGACAAAACCAAGGAATGGCGGCAAACAACAAGCGACCTTCGCGATGACGGAGAAAGCTCAGACGGGGTCTTATCCGTGGCCTTCACGGAAGGAACCAAGCCTTGGGCGCACCAAATGGATGATCAGAATGCAGAAGAAGAAGAAGCAAGAATGATGGCTCTGGCCCTCACGGAAAGAACAAAGTCTTGGGTGCAACAAATGGATGACCAGGATGCAGAAGAAGAAGAAGCAAGAGCAGCGGCATTGGCTACCCTTCCTAAAAAAACAGAGCGGCTTTGAAACACGTCCTTTCCGACCGCTATTACGGCACGAACAACGACGAGAATTAGAAACCGAAGCTATACGACCAACTGGGAGCAAGAAGCAACGACACGTGGGTGGCTCTAAAACACGTCCTTTCAGACCACCTCCCGTTCTACTCATGTGAGACGTGGTGACGCAAAAACGCGTCCTTTCCGCTCATCGCGGCGGACATCGGCTAGAACAGTCCCGTATGAATACCGAGAAGAAGACCGTGGGTGGGCACTCGTCCGACGAAAATAAGTACCCAAACGTTTTAGGACCGGCCGAGATATAACTACCCCAGCTACGCCATCAATAACACGATCGTTTATCGCGATCGCACCCACGGCAGTCATTCGCATCGAGTCCGGAGGACGCCTGCATCTGGTACGCACACTCATCGATCCCTGCTCCCCAAACACAGTGATTTTTGCCAATCTGGCGAACGAACTCCATCTGAAGGGCATGGATTCCACGTCACCAACGAGAAGTACATTCATATTGCGCGGGAAGTATGGGGTAGCAGGGAGGGTAATCCCAAGCTACCATAATAACACGCCATAACCGTCTCTACCCGATCGCTAGCGTAGACTCCACAATCGCAACGCCTTTCCAGTTTATGAGGTTGGCAGACCCCGATTTTTACCACGCATCACCAGTGCGACTTACAATCGGCGCTGACGTTTATGCTAGTTTTATGATCAGTGGCACGCCACCGTCCACGATTAACGGGCTACTGTCTCAGGCTATCATCTTTGGCTGATCATCTCGGGGGCCTACCAACAATAAGCCAATCGCAGAATACATTTTTTATCTACAACATATCTACAGATACTTCCAAATCCACATTTTAATCTAATAAGGTGCATTGAACTAAATAGAACCACGTATTTATGTATTAACCGTTTTCCTCTCATCCACAGCATTTATCGAGAAAATCACAGCAACGCGATGGAGAACAACCTACTGTACACCTACTTTATTTCATATCCTGTTCACCCAATATATCGCTACATTCATAATCTTAGATGTCAATTCGGACTGGATGCTTGTTCTCAGCTTGCTCGCCGCAAGGGGGCTGGCATGTTTAGGCCACCAGCCTAAATTTTTTTAAAATAACTTTCGGTTCACCTTAATGCGGCCCGTACACTTAACTGTTACCGGTAACTGTCCATGCACCGCCGAGAACTAATTGAGTAGGGGAAAACTCGACGAAAGTTAGTAATCGGCGGTTGCCATGGACTTTTTCCTTTCTTTCACGGTCACTTCTTTTCTGAACGTCCGCAAGTGAGCTCCAGCAACCAAACCGAAGGTATGCATTTCTTTTTTTCACGTGTGCATTCCATTAAATTAAGCTACAGTGTGATTCATTAAATACTTTCAATTTTAAATTCTTCATTTCATTTTAAATTCTTGAATAAAGAAAGTTTTGTTATTAACTAGATTAGTGAAAGTATTTTTTTTCCATAAGACACTAACTAATTCTCTTTTTATATTTACTTTTGGTGTTACGTGCGAGCGAACCCCATCGTCCCGAACCACACGTAATTAGGGAGCATAAAAGCGGCACAGTCCTAGTGACTAGAAATAAGTTTGATTTTATTATGTATTGAGTGAAGTAAGGGATTAATTTATTTGTGAAGTGCTACTATCATAGGCTCATTCCATTTCAAGACACCCGGTCCGCGCAGGACATGATTTTTGATTTTGATAGAATTTTAATATGTTGTTCTTTGGTCAAAATAATGAAACACATGTTTTTTTTTTTTTGCCTCAAAAAAATTTTTTTCGCATTGATCGGCAATTGAATTCGATAAAATGCAATCGATATTTTATCCACCTATTTTTCAACTGTCAATAACTTGTCAAAAATTAACCGATTCTCATGATTTTTTCTTTGAAATGTTCGTTATTACATTTATTTTTATATAAATTTATAAAAAATAGCATATAGTTTAAAAAACTATATAGTATTTAGTAAAAATTTATGACTTTTTTCAAAAATAAATTTCTCAAAAACTCATAACCCATTTTTTTTTTTTTGTTTAAACTTTTTCGATATTGAGTGAACAGATCATATTTCAAGGCTGAATGCATATTAGCCAAAACTCGTTGTTTTTGAGATATGACTTTTTGAATAATTTTCCCCCATTTATTGATGCAATGCATAACAGCATACAGCCCCTTTGTCAAAATTAACCGATTCTCATGAATTTTTCTTTGAAATGTTCGTTATTACTTTTAATTTTATATCAATTTATAAACAATGGCATATAGTTAAAAAAAAAAAAATTAGTATTTAGTAAAAATTTATGACTTTTTTCAAAAAATAATATTTCAAAACATGGTTATTATTTTTTTTTAACTTTTTCGATATCGAGTGAACAGTTTATATTTCAACTTACGTAAATATCTATTAGCAGAAACTCGTTGTTTTCGAAATATGAATTTTTGAATATTAAACTTTTTTTCGCCATATATTGATGCAATACATATCAGCATAATGGGCAATCAATGCCATATGCTTAAAATTAATTAAAATATCACATTTATTATTGAAAACGTTCATTTGTTATTATTTTTCAGAATTACATTGATTTTGTAACAGGGCATGGCAAAGGCTCTTGTGGCGGTATTGGCCATATTCTGAAAAATAACAACAAATGAATGTTTTCAACAATAAATGTGATATTTTAATTAATTTAATGTATTGCATCAATATATGGCAAAAAAAAAGTTTAATATTCAAAAATTCACGAATTCGAAAACAACAAGTTGTGGCTAGATATTTACCCAAGTTGAAATATAAACTGTTCACTCGATATCCAAAAAGTTCAAACAAAAAAAAAAAAATAACCGTGTTTTGAAATATTAATTTTTGAAGAAAAGTCATACATTTTTATTAAATACTAATAAAATTTTTTTTTAACTATATGCTATTGTTTATAAATTGATATAAAATTAAATGTCTTAACGAACATTTCAAAGAAAAAATCATGAGAATCGGTTAATTTTTGACAATGCAATTGTATGCCGTTACGCATTGCATAAATAAATGAGGGGAAAAAATGTTTAATATTCAAAAATTCATATCTCGAAAACAAGTAGTTTTGGTTAATAGGCATTCGGCCAAGTTGAAATATGAACTGTTCACTCAATATCCAAAAAGTTTAAACAAAAAAAATAAAATTTTTTTTGGGAAATTAATTTTTGAAAAGGCATACATTGTTACTAAATACTATATAGTTTTTAAACTATATGCTATTTTTTATAAATTTATATAAAAATAAATGTAATAACGAACATTTCAAAGAAAAAATCATGAGAATCGGTTAATTTTTGACAAGTTATTGACAGTTGAAAAATAGCTGGAAAAAATATCGATTGCATTTTATCGAATTCAATTTCCGATCAATCCGAAAAAAATTTTTTTTGAGGCAAAAAAAAAACATGTGTTTCATTATTTTGACTAAAGAACAACATACATATTAAAATTTCGTCGACATCAAAAATCATGTCCTGCGCGGACCGAGTGAGTGCCTTGAAATGGAATGAGCCCATAGTATTTAAAAAGCAAATTGCTATATTATATATGTATTTGATTTATTTATTCGACTTTTTTTGATATTGAAAAAAAATTTTTATTGCAGGCCACCTAAAACAATTTTTCCTTGGATAACTTAAACAGTTACCATGCTCAATAGTGGATCACATATTAGAATTTTCCGTTTAGTTTGTTTTTCAAAAATTTGCATACTTTACAAAAAAATTGCGAATTTAAAGTGGAATTCTCATTTCTTGTATTGGTGATAACTTCTGAACGGGTAAAGATGTTTGAACAATTTTTGTTTTCAATAGATCGAAAAACTCAATATTTTAAGCACAAGCTTTTGAATTTTTGGTAATCTACTTCTTCTAGTACTGAGCAGTTTTTAATGCAAATTTGCGAAAAAAAATTCATGGCATCAATTGTCCCCAAAAATTAAATATTGCACATTTTATGCAAACATCTTTTTTACATCGATTTCAAAAATAAAAAAATTGCAACCTTTAATGCTATAGAAATATCAAGGAATTTTCCAATGACACCTAAAACAATTTCATATATATTTCCGTAAAAATAGTACTCCACACCAAGTATAGCGAATTTTGTGATTTATTTATTGGATGGGGCGAAGCACTGCTACAACAACAGCAACATAGGGAATTTTCTTATATTTAAGTTATCCAAGGAAAAGTTGTTTTAGGTGGCCCACAATTAAAATGTTGTCCCAATCTGAAAATTATTTTTATCTTTTACTCCAATTTAAGGTTAAGTATGTAAAAACTGTTATTTTCTATATTTTACAGAAGTACGAATATTTATACTAACCTCAGGAATTACTATAATATCCGGTTTGTGTGGAAATATAAGATCGGATGGTGTTGTGAAATTCGTAGCGGTAATTGAGCACAATTTGGTAACCAGGCCCCCTTCGGTGTCTTTAACTGATATTTCGAAGTCGTAGTAGCGACCTATTTCCAAAGGCCTCTGTAATACAACATTTGCTTGGCAAACAGAATTGTACTTTGTGCACGGAAGTGTTTCGATCATAACAGTTGTTGATGCAGTATCTCCAATAAGTTCAAAAGTTAACGGATAGTCAAACTCCTCATCAATGGCACGTAATCGATAAATTATAGAACCAATTTGTGCATCCGCAGGAACCAGTACAAGACGCATATGGGTCGACGGATCGAACTTAGGATGTACGGTATCAGCTATATCTAATGACAAAGTAATGCCAATTAACATAATAACGATGCTATATGTACAAGTCATGCTATTTGTTTTATTTTTAGTTGAAATCATGCTTCCTCGATCATCTATTTTTGGTGGCCATTAAAATGTGTCCATAATTTAACACCCAATAAAATTTTTTCTGAAAAAACAAAAATTAAATTTAATAAATATATTTTATGATAGATTTCTCATGTGGAAGAGCCCATATACCATTTAACACCATAAATAAAACAAATCCAACCGGGAAAAGCAACACAGTCTACAAAAACTCCGCGTAAGGGTAAAACAGGTCAAACATGGGATAAAGTATGTATATGTGGGCACCACGAAACGTAGCTTAAAAACGAGCAAAGAACTTCGAGCTCAGATGAAGGGCCTACGAGAGTGTCCGAGAGAAAAAACTTCGAAAGATTTGCGTGCCTTTACGCGTTGGCGACCACGAGTACCGAAGGAGATTGGTGGTACAAAGTATTTTTATTGGAACCCACTTATGGAAGCAGAGGAAGAAGACGACCCCTTCTGCTGGAAGGACCAGGCTGAAAAGGATTTAAATTACCTTGGTGTTTCCAATTGACGCTAATTAACCCAGAGAAGAAGCGGCTGGTATGCCTTGTTGGGCGGCCATAACTTTAAACGACTAAGCGCCAAGTTAGTAAGTAGGTAAGGAAGTTCAAGCTAGGGTGAACACGAACATTTATATATCCACTGTGTGGTCTGATATACATCTAAAGGATACATTTAAAGAGAAATGCCAAATTTTGTTTAACCGGGTACTATTTCATAACCGATTACTTTTTCAGAACCAGGTTCTTTTTCAGATCCCGGTACTTTTTCATAACCAGGTACTTTTGCTAAACCGGGTACTTGTTTACAACCGGGTACCTTTTTGCATGGTATGACTGTGCACGTATATAAGAGTTACATTGACGCGTTATAATATGATGGCCTGCTATCCAAAGTGAGAGGCGACTTCAGCACGTATTGGTTCGGATCTAGCTCGTCGGAAAGGGATGGAATCATTGTCACATCACTTGGATTAAAATCGCCAACAACAAAAATCTACATGCTTTTAGTAGGCATTCTAACTAAAATTCAAAACCACTATTACATCTATAATGTATATTTATTTGCGAACGTCAAGCTGTGAAGTTGTGTTTTGATTTCTACTGTGCCTTATTTTGTCTTAAATCAATAAATTTGTTTGTTTAAATAATTATTGTGCTAAAAATAAGTGTAAACACGTTGTGTACTGCATTGGCAATTTAAAGTTCTGCTTTTCTTTACTAAAATAAATTGTATCTTAAAAATAATTGATAAAGTGTATATCCATACATATATACATATTTGCCGAGTCACTTTGCATATTTGTTGTTGCATTTGATTGGCATTTATATATTTTCAGTTTTCAATTGTTATTTGCTCGTGCACATTTACTTCATTTTCTTTTCACTGCCACAGCTGTTTGCATTGTGTGTTGTTAAGCGTCAGTTAATAGCGATCTTAAACTGCTCATACAGTGATCATCAAACTGCTCAAGCAGTGATTTTCTTACTGTGATCTCCAAACTATTTTCACTGCCTCCGTCTGTTTAATCAATTTTACTTTAACTTATAATGTCTTGCAATTTTGTTAACTGCCAATTGAAAGGTGATACCGAGCGTTTCGTGTCGTGCTGGCTTTGTGATGAGCTTGCTCATATGAAGTGCGCTAGTTTGACAGCAAGGGTGTGTGATACGATCAACGATAACAAGGGTGTGCGTTGGTCGTGCTTGAAATGCAGATCCACCGAAGTGGACCTTTTTAAGCTTTTCAAACATACCCGAAACGCATTCTCCGAAATCGGTAAGGAACTTTCTACATTAGGGGATAAGTTCAAGTATTATGAAAACTTGTTTAAAACTTTCAAATGTATTACCGATTCAGCTGCTAATGCTAACAGCGACAGTCGTGACAGCAAACGAAAACGAACTGATGTCTCGGCTGGCGTATTGACCCTAGACCCCGTTCAAAACATCCAGAACCCAATCGTTCCTACACCTAGAACGATAGAATTAATAAAGTCCTCTTACAGTAGAGCCTTCAACATCAAAGGCACCTCCAACAAAACTAGCAGCTAGAAAAAATATTGAACCTGCAAACCGTTCTCAGGCGACTGAGCCTGGAACTAGGAAGTTGGTTGTAGTCCCTCCTAAAAAATCGATATTCGTGTCAAGATTCGAGAGGGATACTACTGAGGAGGATCTGAAATCGTATATCTTCTCAAAAAGGAAAACCCATGACGTAACAATTCGGAAATTTAATTTTAGTTATGAAAGAAACGTATCTTCCTTTAGATTAGATGTACCTATTGACCATTTTGACACTATCTTGAGTAACGATTTTTGGCCCTCTGGGGCACTTGTGCGGGAATTTGAATATAGGCGGAATAAGAGTGTTCCAAACTTGGCAAAGATCCCTGTTAATAACACTGAGTCAAAAAACTGAACGAAAAATCTGCTTTAGATATACTTTACCAAAATGTTAGAGGCTTAAACACCAAGTTAACAGAACTGTTTTTAAAATCATTTAACTCAAGCTACGATATAATTGCTTTAACTGAAACCTGGCTGAAACCTCATGTTTTTAACTCAGAGATCCTCTGTAATGACTACCAGATATACCGAAATGACCGCCTGAACAGGGTTGGAGGTGGGGTTCTGCTTGCTGTACACTCTTCAATACCATCTGAAGAGATTTGCGTAACCGCCACCGATACAACTGAGTTCTTGTGCATACGCACACAACTAGCAAATATCCACATTTATTTGGCCATCTGTTATATCCCGCCATCTTCTGAACTGTCCGTTTATATGAATCACATTTCCTTGCTAAGAACTGTTAGTTCGATGCTAAAGCCTTCCGATTCAATTATTGTCTTGGGTGACTTCAATATGCCACACATATCATGGTGCATCTCTGACTTTAATATCGTACCAGTTTCGTCAAAGTCTTCCAACAATGAATTTCTAGACGGAATGTCTGAGCTGTGCCTTCAACAAATCAATATCCAATCGAATAAATTCGGAAGAGTGTTAGATTTAGCCTTTGTGGATGATGAATCTAAATATTCCATTAGTCGATGCGAACCCATTATTGAACCTGAAGATGCTTACCACCCTTCCCTCAAAATAGTTTACGAAGTTGTAAATTATGCTTGTAACAGCGGAAATAAACGATACGACTCCAGTTATCGCTTCGACTTTGCGAAGGCCAATTTTAAAAAATTAAATCGTGATCTATCTCGAATAGTGTGGCCAATATTTAATGCTGATGTGGAGCAAAGCGTTTCTCACTTTTACAATACCATTTACTGTCTTTTTGAAAAATACGTACCTAAGCGGATTTGTGTACATTCCGATACAAGCCAAGTATGGTTCACTAAAGAGCTGAAAATTTTAAAGAATAAAAAGTCTCGATCTTTCAAGTTGTTCAAAAAGACGGGTTTACATAACCATTACTTACAGTACTCGATTCTACGCTGCAAGTATTTTCAATTGAACAAAAAGTGTTACAAAGCTTATCTTTGTAAAATGAAAAGAAATATAACTTGCAACCCGAAGGCATTTTACGCATTCGTAAACTCTAAACGCAGGGTGAAAGGGTTTCCATCATCCATGAAATTCCAAGATAATATTTCCAGCGATGATCAAGAGATCGCCGACTTCTTTGCGGAATTTTTCAAATCAAATTACTCTATTGAGACCAACGTTTCACCTAATGAATACCCATACCATATTGATTCATGTTATTCAATCAGAGCTCCATTTATATCTTCAGAAGATGTATTATCTTATTTAAAAACTTTAAAAGTATCATATTCATACGGCCCCGACAGGATCCCGACACACTTTCTTAAAAAATGTGCCGCAAACATCTATCAGCCGCTAACAGATTTATTTAATTTATCTTTAATTTATGGCGTTTTCCCAACAATATGGAAGGAATCTTTTCTTATTCCGCTTCATAAAAATGGAAGCAGGTCTTCAATAGAAAACTACCGGGGCATAGCAAAGTTATCCGCTATCCCAAAGTTATTTGAGGCTATTGTTACCCACCACCTAACATTCTCTATTTCCCCCATAATTGCAAGCTCGCAGCATGGGTTCTGTAAGGGCAAATCACCTATCACCAATTTACTAGAATTTACCACCCACGTTTCTAATGGATTTAGAAAAGGCCTTCACACTGATGTAATTTACACCGATTTCAGTAAAGCTTTCGACAAAGTATCACACCCATTACTTATTCATAAGCTCAGTCAACTCGGTTTTCAACCCCGTCTTATATGTTGGATTTCTTCGTATCTTGGTTATCGTACGCAAAAAGTAATCTTTAAAAATACACTTTCTGGGGTCATCAATGTTTCTTCTGGTGTTCCTCAGGGCAGCCATCTTGGTCCGATTCTGTTCTTGTTGTTCATAAACAATATATCTGGTACAATTAAATACTCAAAAATCTTGATGTACGCAGACGATGTAAAACTTTTCAAATCATGTGCCTCGGTTGAGGAACATTCCTTGCTTCAAATGGATTTAAATCACTTGGTTACCTGGTGCAATGTAAATTATATGCCGCTCAATCTCAAAAAATGTAAATTCATGTGTTTTTCTCGGAGAGTTTCGCCACCAGCTTCATATACAATTAACAACTATAGTCTAGAAACTGTAAATAATTTTATTGACTTGGGAGTCATGATGGATTCCAAACTTAGTTTCAATCTTCATATTAATGCTACAGTGAATAAAGGCAAAGGTGTTTTTGCATTTGTTAAACGGTGGTCAAAAGAATTTAACGACCCTTACATAACTAAAGCACTTTTTACAACATTAGTTAGGCCAATATTAGAATACGGCTCGATAATTTGGAATCCGCGTTATCAAGTCCATGCAGACAGTCTCGAATCAATACAAAAACAATTTTTACTATTTGCCTTAAGAAATTTCCAATGGGACTCTTTAACTAATCTTCCACCTTATACTAATCGATTAAAGCTTATCAATCTTCCAACTCTTGCTAGTCGAAGGGAAATGCTTGGTGTGATATTTATGACAAAACTTTTAAATGGATCAATTTCGAGCCCATTCCTTCTGAATGAAGTGAACTTTTGCGTTCCCTCTCGGACATCGAGACACTTCAAACCTCTTCTGCTGAAACAATGTAGAACGAACTTCGAACAAAATGAACCTTTTCGGCGTTTATGCCAAGATTATAACTCTCACTCAAACACATTTGATAGCTTGGACTCCCTTTTTTCTATAAAAAAGATTGTTCTCACCTCTCTAAATTAATGTATAATACGTTTGCTTCTGTTCTCTTTAAGTATTACGCTTGGCTGATGAAATTTCTTCTGTAGCTGAGCAGTCTCAGATCGTGACGCTTGACAAACCGCTGCCCATCAAAGACTCGGCAAAATAAAAAAAAAAAAAGTTATTATATATATATATAAATCGATCGCGTGAACAGGATTAGCCTGGTTTCATTGGGCCACTTGAGGGCAGCGCGCTGCCACAACGTCCATTAAAAAAAAAAAAAAAAAAAATCGAATACTATGAATACTCACGAACGTATGATTTTCCTCCGAACAAGATGGTAAACCGGGTGTGCCCTCCCTACCTTGTGTTTCCGATACCAAAAAACTATGTATTGAAAACACCCTAATGCTAGATTCGGTTACTTAGACCCTACTTCACTAGTTTAGCACTTCATAATAATAAACCTTGATTAAATTTACACTGCCATGAAATATAACTTTATTTAATTCAAAATATAAATATAGTTATCATTTAATATCTAACCGTAGATTTTATAACAATGTGTGTGCATAATGACCATAATGGTTGGTTGGGATGCGCCTGCACATTTTTTTATACGTATATAATTATGTCTTGATCTTTATCAATGGATGGTGCTCATTCTTATATATATTGCGAAAACTTTTTTTTTATACATGAGTGTGGAGCGAGTTACAATTATTCCTAAGCACTGTACCGTATTTGCCTATACACATGGTTCGCTGGGGCACTTATCCCACAATAGTTCTCAAATTTTATGTTATATTTTCTTATAGGGATGTAATTATTTGAAAATGATATAACTATGTGACACGAGCACCTTCTTAAGTGTTAACACTTAATTCAATATAAATGAAAATTTTCAAAAACTTTTTTTTTTTTTTTTGTATAAGACCTCAATGATATATAGTTTAAGTTAAATTTGCAAATTCTATTTAGCATATACACACACTAAAATACCTAGTTTTGGTATAATAAAAATTGTGAAATTTTTCACTGACGTGATTTTGACGTGGTATCCCTCGGCTGGCCAGGCGATGAGATTATAGAAGTACGCTGTGTAAATTTATGGAACGCTATGTACCTATGTATGTATATGATAACAGAACTTTCCAATTTTAAACTTTTACAAAATATAATATTGTGACGAATATTAGCAACACTAAGGGATACTATCATCTCTAAGCCGATGCTAAGAGTGACTTGTATGCACATCCATAAATCAATCATTATGTATCTACATAAACGAGTCAATCATTATGTCTACACATATGTACGTACACGCAACGGAGAAGCAACGCACAAACACCTGCAGATATCTTATCTGAGATTCTCCCAAAAGTATGCAATTGTAATTGTGGAAGTGTCGCTCACAAATACACGCGCATATGAGAGCTACACACGTGCATCTGTAGTTATAATTATATACCAGTAACAAAGTAAATTCTGGAAGCGCCTAGAAGATGCAACGAAGAAACGAGGAACACAGTATAAAGGCAGCAACAGTAGAGGCGCGACAATCAGTTTGATTTAAGAAGTCACCTGGCGAGCAATAGTAGTTATTGTGAAGTACTTTAATAAAGGCCATTTTGCATTATTGAAAAGTGGAGTTATTTATTCAACAGTTTAGCGATACGAACGTTAGCAGAGAATTTGAAATAAGAGGAATCGCAATAAATTCGTTACAATTGGTGTCAGAAGAGGAATTGTTGAATAAATTCCGAAGACTTCGAATACAACTTGGACATGGCAAAGTGGAGTGAATTAAAGATCCAGCAGCTGAAGAAGGAGTTGGAGGGCCGTGGATTAAATACAAGCGGATTAAAATCGAACTTCAAGCACGACTAGGAGAGGCAATGGAAGCAGAGGGAATTAACGTGGAAGAGTATGCCTTTCCCCTTGATGGCGAGGAGACAACAAAAATTGAAGAGAAAAATTAAACATCGCAGACAGTTACGAGCACAGACTTGAACACGATTTTGGCTGCAATATCTGCTCAAACATTGAAGTAACATCCAAGATGGCAGCACAGGAGGCACGCATTGGGCATCTCAGCTGGAATTGCAAGAGAACCGTATAACAGCGAAGATTGAATCGCAGGAGGACCGTATAACAGAGAAGATTGAATCACAGGAGAAACGTATCTCAGGAATGTCGTCTGAAATAACATCTAAAATTGAAGCACAAGAGGCACGTATATCAGAAATGTCGACACAAATTTCAGCACAGGTATCATCGCAGATCTCTGCACAACTAGAAGCACGTATGGAAGAGAAACTAACGCAGTTTCGGGAAGGGTTCAGTGGTCGACAAGATAAAATGGAGGACGAGATAGATGCTTTAAAGATCGTATTCAGGAGTTACAATTGAACCCTCCAATAACATCAATGTCTACTCTGAAAGTAAAATCCCCAACGTTTGATGGTTCTGTTCCATTCCAGGTATTTAAGCTCCAATTTTAGAAGACCGCATCAGTGAACAACTGGAATGCTGAGGATAAAGTTGCTGCACTGTTCGTAGCTTTAAGAGGACCAGCTGCTAAGATCTTATAGACCATCCCAGAGTACGAACGTAACAGTTATGAAGCATTGATGGCTGCTGTAGAACGAAGGTACGGAAGCGAACACAGGAAACAGATCTACCAAATAGAATTGGAAACCCGCTACCAAAAAGCTAATGAGCCTTTGCAAGAGTTTGCTTCGGATGTTGAAAGATTGGCTCATCTTGCAAATGCGGACGCACCCGTGGAATACACTGAAAGGGTAAAGATTCAGAGCTTTATAAACGGCATACGGGACGTCGGAACGAAGCGAGCGACATATGCAAAACTCACATTCGCAGAGACGGTATCACATGCACTGACTCAAGAAACAGCGTGACTTTTGAGTAAGCCCGCATAAAAAGCTCATCGCGTGGAAGTGGAGAGACCAGACTGGGTAGACACAATTTTGGAAGCACTAAAAGGAACGCAGCAGAAAAACGATGGTGCCTTCAAATGTTTTAAATGTGGAAAGCCGGGGCACATTGCACGTTATTGCTTTACCAATCCTAACAGTTCCAGCAATGTGGGTGGCCGTAAACGCAGAGCTGAAGGAGATGAGCAAATCTCCAAATCCACCCAATCGTTAAACTAAAGCGAGTCAGCCGCAAGGGGCGACAGATGGCTCCCTCAATTGAATGCCCCATAATCTCTATATCGCAAATTGGAAGAAGGTCAAGCAATCTTACTGTCGGAGGACATGTGGATGGAAAGGAACGTTTATTGACTGTAGATACGTGTGCATCACATTCCATCATTCGAGCGGATTTAGTCAACAAGAAGACAAGACCATTGCTTGGAGCAAGATTACCTACATCTACGAGAGAGGACACTCAGGAAATTGGAGAAGTAGCATGTGAAGTAGCAATTGGGAACGACATGGTACTACACAATTTTATAGTGGCAGAGATTGTTGATGAAATCATAATTGGAGTGGATTTCTTAATCGACCAAGACATCAAGATCGATATGCAAAGCAAGACGATGCGAAGAACATGGATGTGCCACTTCATTTCGGCCACGAGAGAGGCTACAGCAGTAAACGAGTGCTGGTGGAAGAGAGTCAGCAAATACCACCAAAATCCGAAGCAGTCATCTGGGCAAAGATTGATGGAGATTGTGGGACAAACAAATTGTGGGTTGTCAAGGCAGAAAACAAAGCAATACCGAACATACTTGTAGGAAAAACCCTGGCTATGACAAAACAAGATGGACCTATCCCGGTAAGAGTACTCAATGAGTTCAAATCACTACTCAAACTGACCAGAGGAACTATTTTGGGAAGATGCTAAGAGGCTGAAGTAATAATCAGTTGTGAACAGTTCCAAGAGGAGGCTTCAACTAGCAATATTGATCTTCAGATGACATCATGGCATGGACGGAGGGACTAGAGGAAGACTATCAGAGTAAGGCAAAACAACTGCTCCTGAAATACGCGAACATATTCGACCAAGATGGCTCCAAACCAGGGCGCACCAACGTTGTGAAACATCAAATTGACACTGGAGATGCGAGGCCGATCCGTCAAGCTCCACGTAGTGTTCCACTGGTGAAGCAGGAAGTTGTGAGTCAAATCATACAAGAAATGAGCGACAGCGGCGTCATCGAACCATCAGCTAGCCCATGGAGCTCACCGGTAGAAAAATGAGGTTTTGCGTGGACTACCGGAAGTTGAATGACGTTACGAAAAAGGATAGCTACCCGTTGCCAAGAATTGACGACACTCTGGACTCGCTCTCTGGTACGAAATGGTTTTCCACACTGGACTTGAAAAGCGACTACAGGCAAGTGGAAGTGAAAGAGCAAGACAAAGAGAAAACAGCCTTCAGTGTCGGTGATGGTTTTTGGCAATTTACAGTGATGCCTTTTGGACTATGTAATGCACCAGCTCCTTTTGAAAGACTCATGGATCAGGTACTGGACTACATTTGAAAATATGCTTAGTGTACCTAGACGACATCATCGTATTGGGAAAGAACTTCGAAGAACATCTGGAGGAGGTTTTCCAAAGAATAGCTGGTGCTGGTCTGCAACTAAGTCCCAAAAAGTCTTCGCTGTTTAAAAAGAAAGTAAATTATTTGGGTCATAAGGTAACGACAGAAGGCATCTGTACTGCGAATGAAAAGATAGAGGCAGTAAAGGATTGGCCAAGACCACTGAACCTGCATGAATTGAGAAGTTTCCTTGGGCTGTACACATATTACCGCCGATTTGTACCAAATTTTACCAGCGTAGCCCATAGTCTCCACGAGCTAACAAGGAAAAAGAAAACTTTTGAATGGAAGAAGGAGCAAGAAGTTACTTTCCAAACATTGAAGGAGCGTTTGTGCACTGCCCCAATGTTGGCATATCCGATTCCAGGTGCAAAATTTATTCTAGATACAGATGCGAGTGGATATGCTATAAGAGGCGTTTTGTCACAACTGGTTGATGGACAGGAGAAGGTAGTTGCATATTACAGCCGTTCAATTGGAAAACCAGAGAGGAACTACTGCGTTACCCGGAGAGAGCTGTTGGCATTGGTAGAGTGCATTAAACAATTTCACAAATACCTCTACGGCCAGCGATTCCGCGTCAGGACAGATCACGCAGCGTTGAAAAGCTTCGGCAGTTCCGTAATCCGGAAGGACAATTGGCACGATGGATCGAGCAACTACAAAGCTATGACTTTTCCATTGAGCATCGAAAAGGTAGTACCCATGGGAATGCAGATGCAATGTCACGAAGACCATGTAATTTGGAATGCAAGCACTGTTCAAAGGCCGAGACTAAATAAGACATTATAGATGTCCGGCTAATGACTATAACATGTACATTTGAATGGGACAAGGAACAACTAAGGAAGTGTCAGCTAGAAGATACTGATCTGTCACATGTTATGCAAGGGCTCGAACGAAACGATAGAACAAATAGAGAGATGTCAGTAGAGAGTCCCATTGCGTCATATTAGGCACAGTGGAACAGTTTAGAATTGATATCCGGTTGCTTGCATCGAGTATGGGAGAGTGAGGATGGTCAATGCAAGAAGAAACTGATAGTTGTCCCCAGAAAGAGGATTCCTGACGTGCTCAGCGAGCTTCATAATGGTCCAAGCGGAGGTCATCTTGGAATCACGAAGGCGCTCGAGAAGATTAAACAGAGACTTTATTGGGTTGGTTGCCGTAAGTCGGCCACTGAGTGGATTGCGAACTGCGAGGTTTGCAACAGAGCGAAATGGCCCAAAATGAAGCAATATAACTCAGGTACGCCATTTGAAAGGATCGCTATGGATATCGCAGGTCCATTTCCTACTAACAACTGCGGAAACAAATATGTAGTGGTGGTTATGGATTATTTCAGCAAATGGCCAGAGGTATACCCAATCCCAAATCAAGAAGCGGAAACAGTACCAGAAGTGTTTATAAACAATTGGGTTGCAACGTGTGGTGTACCAATGGAGTTACATTCTGACCAAAGCAGGAATTTCGAATCAGCTGTGTTCCGGGAAACGTGTAAATCATTAGGAATTCGAAAAACACTTACAACTGCATTGCATCCTCAGTCCGATGGTATGGTGGAACGATTCAATAGAACATTGGAGGAGCATTTAAGGAAAGTAGTAGAAAAGTAACATAAGGAGTGGGATACACATATATCATTACTCTTGATGGCTTACCGATCGGCATTGTATGAGAAAACGGGCCAAACTCCCGCAAAGGTAATTTTTGGCAATGACCTTCGACTGCCAGCTGATTTGAAGTTTGGGATAGATGCCGATGCGGAGAGAAATGTCAAGAAATCCACTGGTGCATTGGAAGAAGAGCTGAGAGAGATATACGATCTTGTAAGGCAACGATCAAAGATTATGAGTGACAAGATGAAAGCGAGGTACGATAAAGCGATTAGTTCGGAAGGGTTTCAGGGAGGAGTTTTGGTGCTGTTATACAACCCACAACGAAAAAAAGGTTTGTCCCCGAAATTGCAGAGTAATTGATAAGGCCCATACAAAGTTGTAAAATGGATAAACGATGTAGTGTACCGCATACAAACCATTGGAAAACCACGAAACAAAATGAAAGTGGTTCATTTGGAAAGGCTGGCAGCGTTTAGATCGAGAGATTTGTCTGATCGGGACAATCAAACTTAGGTGGAGGGCAGTGTGACGAATATTAGCAACACTAAGCCGATGCTAAGAGTGACTTGTATGCACATCAATAAATCAATCATTATGTATCTATATAAACGAATCAATCATTATGTCTACACATATGTACGTACACGCAGCGGAGAAGCAACACACAAACACATGCAGATATCTTATGTGAGATGCTCCCAAAAGTATGCAATTGTAATTGTGGAAGTGTCGCTCACAAATACACGTGCATATGAGAGCTACACACGTGCATCTATAGTTATAATTATATACCAGTAACTTAGTAAATTCTGGGAGCGTCTAGAAGATGCAACGAGGAAAACACACAGTATAAAAGCAGCAACAGTAGAGGCGCGACAATCAATTTGATTTAAAAAGCCACCTGGCGAGCAATAGTAGTTATTGTGAAGTACTTTAATAAAGGGCACTTTGTATTATTGAAAAGTGGAGTTATTTATTCAACAGTTTAGCGATACGAACGTTAGCAGATAATTTTAAATAAGAGGAATTGCAGTAAATTCGTTACAATATTTTTATATGTGGCTAAGTGAGTTACGCATTAATAATAATTAATTAATAGCATTAATAGCAATAATGAAAATGCGAAAGAATAAAATTAAATAATATTTCACACTGAGAGAAGTTATTGGTAGTCGCTAATCAATTATCAGAGCAAGTCTGAGAAGCCACAACTAAACTCTTGCAACGGTTCACCCATTTGGCGCGGTAGACGGTAGAATGTTTTGAGACTCAATGGCCAACTACACACTCTTCGACCGAAGAATTTCAAGCTGAAATGAAAATGTGGCAAAGGTATCTAATTAAGTTTCATATTTTCCGAGAGCACAATTATTGTTTTAAAATATCGAATTTTGCATTATTTTCATGCTCAGTCATCTCATTTTCGTATGTTTCACCTGAGTAAAGCCACGTCAAAACCGTCAATGTAATTTCATTGATCTCTGGGATTTCAATAAAGACTGCAAAGATATGTAGGAAATGTCGATACAAAAATACACTTGATCGATTTTTCGAGATTCCGCTTCGTTTGCAAGATACAGTGTATAGAAAATAATAATTTTCTATTTAATTTTGATTAATATATTTAAAACTTTATTTTTTTTAAAAGATATTTTTGCTGACTTCAAATATTTTCATTTTTTGATAATTAAAAATAAATAATCTAATAATAAGAAATTTAAAATATAACAAGTATATTTGTTACAAGTAGAAAACTCTACATATACTCCCCCTCCAGTGAAACGAAAAATTTATTAAACGGTTTTATTTTTTTAATGTTAATTTACAGTGTATATTGATTACTGTAAGAATTTTGTGTTGTAGTTTGAAAAATGTTTGAATTTTGTGTTGTAAATATATTGCTTTTTTTTGTTTTTAAATTGTCAGAATTTTAAGAAAGTGTTTATGTAATTGTGTTAAGTTTACGTTGGATTGATGTAAGTACTCAATCTTTTGATGATTCGATGTACTTAATAGTTTAGTTTTATTTTTTAATTTTGGTAGGTGTTGTTATTATTTATATATTTATGTATATTAATATTTGGTTGTGTTATTGTTATGTTGTTGAGGCTTAAAATATCTTAATAGTTGTTTGTGAAATATTGTCAGTTATAATGATGCGTTTGAAGAACCTAGAATGAGGTTGAATGATAGTAGATGGCAACTTTGTGTGCACAATCACTCAAAACTTAAAAACTTGTATTATGCAGAATATATGTTCAATATATAATTGTACTCTGCATAATGTATGTCCAAGTTGTTGATAAGGAATGAAAAGTTGGATATTTTATTCGTTCATGGGTGATATGAATTTGTCATTAATTGACTCATGTTAATAGGTATATTGTTGCGTTTTTAACATGATTTACATTTCAATGTGAAATATTGGTATTGAGGAAAATATTTCGTTAAAAGCTATTTTAAAAAATCTTTATAGATTTTTTAAAATTGTAGAAATTTGCTTGATTTTTAAAAATCATAGTTTCTTCTTTTTTTTGTAGAGTATTGTGTTACTTTCGAATTGAAAATGAACTTATTTGTATTGCGGAGTATGTATGTCTGTTGTAAAATATCTTATATGTGTAGATGACAAATATTCTTGAATATAAACTGGAGAGGAAGTGTACATAATTCAAATGTAATTAATTAAACTATAATTTAGAAAAATTAATTACATTTTTGTATATATTTAATAATTTTATCATTTATTTGTATTAAAATATAAATTTAGTATTTTGTTTGTAAAATGGTTCAACGACAGATTTAGACAACGAACTTTTATTGAAAAAATACGTACTATTTAAAAAAAAAAAAAAAAATGGAAATTTTGAACAAAATAGCTCACCAAAAGTTGAGGGTAGGTAGATGCTGGCGTTAAAACATAAATTGAAATTGGGTTTGAATGCTGTTATTTTGAATAGAAGAAAATGATTGTTCCAAAATAATCCTCAAGTATATTTTGACGGTCTTTGATTACATATAGTAATTTTCTCCATGCTGTTTCAGGATCAGAAGTTGGATACGTTGTAGTTGTAATATGTTCGGCTGATATTTCGACTCGCATAAGAATAACAATGGGACTCAAAATCGTAGGCATTAGTATTGCAAAGAGAAATTGTCTACGTTTATTCCAATGTTTTCAATAATCCACCCATAACCATCCATTTGAAACGCACCCAATGATAATTCTTTGGAACTAAGTCTTCATCACTGCTATCGGATGTCATTTCCATATTGAAAAATTTCTTTTATTTTAATTATGATTAAAATTATGGCACAAACACAATGTTCTTAGTAGTATTTTATCTTGTTAATTTGGATTTTTGTTTGTTATAGATTGTACAAATCAAATAATTGTAAATTTCACAAAATTTAATTTAGTTTTTAGTATTAGCACTTTTTTATTTAAATTTTATTGGTTCTTCTAGTTGTATGAAAACGCATTGAATAAAATTTTAAAATTTCTTTGAAAGTTATATTAAAAAGTCTTCAATGATGTGATGATTCGAGGCAAGATCGTGTGCACATTTGCTGAAACCAGAGATAGTCTGCAATTGGTTCAGGCAGCTAACACAAATTTTCGTTGGTAGCACGTCACTTAGCTACACTTCTATTTGCGGTATTGCATTGGTCAGTAGCTTTACGATACGTAAAGCACCACATTCAGCAATTGTATAAAATATAGACTTAGATAAATTTAGGTCCGTTGGTAGGATCGCCATTATAGAAAATAATAATTTTCTATTTAATTTTGATTAATATATTTAAAACTTTATTTTTTTTAAAAGATATTTTTGCTGACTTCAAATATTTTCATTTTTTGATAATTAAAAATAAATAATCTAATAATAAGAAATTTAAAATATAACAAGTATATTTGTTACAAGTAGAAAACTCTACACAGTGTTTAAAAAAAATAAGGAATATTTTAATAAAAAGTTAATAACTCACAGGCTTTTTGCAATAAATCTATGAAATTTTTGTTGAGAGTAGGCAAATGTTTTGTCTACAAAAAGAATATACAGGCGAAAATGTTTCTTGCAAACGAAGAGGAATCTCGAAAAGTGTAATTTTGTATCGACATTACCTATACATTTTTGCTTCGTTGTTGAAATTCTAGAGATCAATTAAAAAAACATGTGCGGTTTTGATGCGGCTTTACCCACCTCTCAATAAAAATGCAATGAAAGAAATCTCTCATCAAGTAAATCAAATGAAAATATGATCAAGAATATTTTTTGTATTACGCCATAATAAAAAACATAGCAAAACTTTTTCAGGCATTGTTTGACAATCCCAAAGGAGGAGCGACCTAGCACGTTCATTGATGGATTAAATAATTGTTCCGTATCTTTTTTCCCTACGGTACATCGATATATAAAAATTGCTGCGACGCTTCCAGTTTCCGTTGCTCCCAGCGAACGCTCTTTCTCTTCCCTTCGAAGGTTAAAAACTTATCTAAGAAGTACAATGGGCCAGGGGAGGATGAATGGTCTGGCTCTACTCAACATCCACTCTACTATTGAAGTACCTAACTCATGAAGAAATCCTAAACAAAATGGCAAAACAAACAAAAAAATAAATTATTGTTCTGTAGAAAGAAAGAAAATTTTCAAGTAAATAAAAGTATAAATATGTAATATGTAAAAATATAAATATGTGTATATTTACAGGTAATTATTATTTACTGACATTTTGGCCACCCCCCAAATGTCTTTCTGGCTACGCGCCTGTTCCTGGCCTTAAGTGACTTTTTGTCAACATTGCTTAGCACACAATTACACTATCACCAATTCCCATAGTTCGTTCCGATGTTTGTATTGCCAAGGTAATCACCGTACCATGTTATACCCACCGTCTACAAAAAAAGATTTTTCAAAGTCATCAGGCAGAACTTCCTCTGACTCTTTCTCAACCAATGCAAATTTCTTATCGCATATACAACAATACAATCCGTGTAGACATCAGATCACGGACATATCAAAATGTATTTCGGAAGAAGCACCAGCAAAACCAACTTCGAAGGAACAACTTAAGAAATACTGTAGCGATTTACCAAACAATCAACCATCTAAATGCGCAACTCACTGTTAATACACATGCGTACACTGGGGCACTTATCCCACAATAGGTCTCAAATTTTGTGTTATATTTTCTTGTAGGAATGTTTTTCTTTGAAAATGATATAACTATGTGACACGAGCATCTTCTTAAGTATTAACGCTTAATATGGATATTTTCTTAAGTTGTATGTATTCTAATTCTAATTGAATGAAAATGAAACTTTTCAAATTTTTTTTTTGTTTTTTTTTTAGTTTTGGTATAGTAAAAATTATGAAATTTTATCTTACGCGATTTTGACGTGGTATCCCTCGGCTCGCCAGGCGATAAGATGCACGTGTGTAAATTTATGAAACGCTATGTGCGTATGTATATGATAACAGAACTTTCCAATTTTATACTTTTACAAAATATAATATTTTTGTATGTATAAAATGTTCTTTACCTTTTTTTACTTTAAAATTAGCACCGGCTTGGGATGCATTGAGGAATCGCTTCGATAACAAGCGTATTTTAATTGAGAGTTGGAATTACTTTTCAATATATCTGAAATCACCTTCTAAACTAGTAAAGCAATCCAAAGACTCCAAACCATGATAAAAGATTGCTTTGCTTGCTTTAAATTGCAACAAATTTCCGTGTCTGACATCCTGACCTAACTGTTTTCCGCGAAATTACCACGTGAAACAATGTCACTTTGGGAACAGTCTCTTCCGAATACGAAAGATCTCCCGAACTGAGCTCAAATAGACGACTTCCTCACCAGTCGCTACAAAGTGCTTGAGCGATTGCGCTTTTATAAAACCATCAAATATGAAAGGACTACTTCACAAGACCATCTCCCTAGGGCTTCATCTATCAGCCTCCATGGAAAACTTTATTTAAAATGCAAATTATGCAACAACTAGAGCTGGATTTCGATTCAATTCTTCATCGATTTAATCGATCTTTTTTTAGAAATGTAGAATCGATTTTTTTTTAAATCGATCGATTCTTTAGGCATCGAAGTTTTCATCACTATCTACTTTACGGACGCTTGAGGAAATACATATTCTGTAATTTTTGTTTTTATAAATTTAGCTTTATTGTGTTGGTGGTTTCGTGAGAAAGGACAAAGATGAAGACATTTCCTCGCACTTCTGGCAAGCAATATATTGAACAAGTGTTTATATATTTTGTGGTATGATATTGTGTTCAGTACGAAATGAAAACTAATGGATGGAAATGTCTTCATCAACAGCTCCTATAGAATCCTTTTTTGAACCTAATAACAACAGCATAAGGAAGTCTCAGTCTATAGATGAGTGAAAAAATAACTGGATTGTGCTTTCATTAGAATGATTGCCACAGATATACATCCCTTTAGGATTGTCGAAGATGACGGATTCAGATCTTTTACACAATATTGGATCCTCGGTACGTTTTGCCTTCACTAGTAACATTAAGAAACATACTTTTAACAAATACTTATATAAAATCAATACTTTTTATGACATAGCAGCAAACACGAAAACAGAAGTGGCAATTTTTATGAAATTTCGTCAATTAAATTCCTTATTCCTTTTTATTTTCAATAAGCTAAGAAAATACTTCCATAAAGTTTTTAACTGAAACTACGCAAACCATGACACAAATTTCCGTATGTTGTCAATTGAAAGTTCCGTATACCTCATTGATTAAAAAGCTGCAAAACGTATACTTCCTTTGTATATGGCGCTGAACATATATCGATTCTAATGTAAACGAAGCGAGAACATTATACATATTGTAATAATAAGTATTAAAGAAGAAAGTGTATTGGTTAATGTTCCCAAGGTTGGTTTCCCTACATTTAAATGGTTAAGTACGTAAGCAAGTACACTGTTACAAAGAATAAGCAAAATTTAAATAAACTTTGTTTGGTTCGATTTAAACGATTAAATCGATTTTTTTCTAGAAAAAATCGAATCGAATCCAGCTCTAGCAACAACAATCATACAATAAAATCTTGTCCCGAATTACAAAAGTACAATGTTCAAGAACGTGTAAAGTTCATAGAACAAGCGGGCTTCTGCATCAGGGATAATAAATGGAATTTAAATTATGTAGAATTATCTACATATATAAAAATATTTCTTTATTGAGTACCAGTAAGGAACATAAAATTAATATTAAATAAAAACAGCAGCTGCATTCAATGCAAAAACATTTCACAAAAACATTTTAGGTACAAAAGGTTTAGATTCAGGTATAAAAGTTGAAAAATTGTCGCCTACATCTATACTAAAAACTCATGTTTCAATCACTACATTAACAGTTCTTGTTCTTTGAGTTCTTTAAATACCTCAGTTGACAAAAAGCTTTTTTTCGTATCTATATTATGACTACTGCTGTTAGCTGATTTCATCAAGTATTTGGTTTTTATTAAATTCGAAACTGTGTTTATTTGAAGTCTATTTCTACACTAAGTTCTAACTAAATTTTGTATAGAAAATATCCTTTGCGTATTTAATACATTTTTAACTGATCTTAATTCTTCCCTAAATCTGCATATATTTAAATTCTTGAATTTTTTAAGGCTCTCATTCTCTGCTAAAGCTCTAAATTCACAATACTATTTGTTTCACCGCTTAAAATACTCTCTGGTGAAAGCTTTGCAGCCCACAACAAAGTTTTATAATTAAAATTTATTTTCTTTAATAAAGTACTACAAAATTGTATATAAAATTGTTTAGCACAGCTCTTAAATATGTGTACGTCATATTTTTCGAAAAGGCTGTTTGATAGAATAATATCTACATTAACACCGCAGTAAACTTCATCTGGGGTTAAGTGGTTTTCGTCTGAATCAATATTTTACAGGAATACAGGAGCAGTGGCAGCATAGCACCAAAGCACTTCGTACTGCCGCCGAGGAAAAAATTGGTTACCGGCGGCCACGAAAAAACAACTGGTACGATGGCCGCGTTGCAACCGAAAGAAAAGACGCTACCTACAGGGCTACGTTAAAAACGAGCGCGACAAGAGGAGTGTGTGCAGAAGCAGAAAGGCGTGAGTACGAGGAGCTTGAGTTGCTAGCAACCAGGAATAACGCCGGAAAATTTAACCAAAAAAATACGGCGACAGACGGAAGGTTTTACGACCGGGGCAAACTCCTGTAGGAATGAAAACGGCGACCTTGTAACTGATGTCCAGAGATTGCTTAGATTATAGAGGGCGGCGAGGAGTTGGTTGGGCGCATGCAGCAGCTTCTTAGTAAAATATGGGCGGACGAGTGCATGCCCGACGGTTGGAATCTAAGTGTTTTTTGCCCAGTCCACAAGACGTGGGATACTGCAAAATGCACCAACTATCGTGGAATCAGCCTTCTTAATATCGCATATAATGTCCTTTCAAGTGTATTGCGCGAAAGATTGAAGCCCACCGTGAACCAGCTGATTGAACCTTATCACTGCGGCTTCAGACCTGGTAAATCTACCATCGACCAGATTTTCACAATGCGCCAAATCTTGGAAAAAACCCGTGAAAAGAGAATCGACAAACATCACCTGTTCGTCGACTTTAAAGCCGCCTTCGACAGCACGAAAAGGAGCTGCCTATATGCCGCTAAGTCTGAATTTGGTTTGCCCGCAAAACTTATACGGCTGTGCAAAATGACGTTGAGCAACACCATCAGCTCAGTCAGAATTGGGAAGGACCTCTCCGAGCCGTTCGAAACTAAACGAGGTTTCAGACAGGGTGACCCCCTATCGTGCGATTTCTTTAATTTGATGCTGGAGAAAATTATACTAGCTGCAGAACTTAACCGCACTGGAACAATATACTATAAAAGCGTGCAATTACTGGCATATGCTGATGACATTGATATCATCGGCCTAAACACCCACGCTGTTAGTTCTGCCCACTCCAAACTGGAAAAAGAAGCGGTAAATATGGGTTTGATGGAACGAAGTACCTGCTGTCATCGAGCAAAGAGTCAGCGCATACGCGCCTTGGCAACCACGCTACTGTTGGCAGCCATAATTTCGAAATAGCAAAAGACTTCGTTTATTTGGGAACCAGAATCAACACTAGCAAAAACTTCAGCACTGACATCCAGCGAAGAATCAATCTTGCCAATAAATGCTACATTGGCCTAGGTAGGCAATTGAAAAGTAAAGTCCTCTCTCGGCGAACGAAAATCATACTCTACAAGTCACTTATCGTAACCGTTCTGCTATATGGGGCAGAAAAACTTTGGGAGGCTTTGGGAGTGTTCGAGAGAAAAGTACTTCGAAAGATTTATGGACCTCTACGCGTTGGCGATGGCGAGTACCGAAGCAGATTTAATAATGAGCTGTACGAGCTATACGCAGACATCAACATAGTCCAGCGAATTAAAACGCAGCGACTGCGCTGGCTAGGCTATGTTATGCGAATGAAAGATGATGCTCCGGCCAAGAAAGTGTTTCTATCGGAACCCGCCTATGGAAGCAGAGGTAGAGGGCGGCCCCCACTCCGTTGGAAGGACCAGGTGGAAAACGATTTAAACTCCCTTGGTGTGACCAATTGGCGCCGGTTGGCGGAGCGAAGGAGTGACCAGCGCGCCTTGTTGGAAGGCCATAACCATTTAGACGGTTAAGCGCCAAATAAGTAAGGATTGGAGTCTAAATAAGATTTTTTATAAAATTTTTAATTTGATAATAAGTAAATGTATGCGAACATCTTCAGGCTGCATTTCTGTATTCACATTATTTATTTAATTTAAAATATAAGAAAGAAATCTAAAATATACTTTTTAAATAGGACTTTGAAAATTTTCAGATATAAGATTAATATTTTGATTACTGCTTCTATTTTCAAAAACGTAAGAGAGGGCATTCCATTGCTCAAGAATTCTATCTATGACTGCTTGTCTAGAAAACTACTTTGTGGGGGCGTACTTTAGTATAATATGCATTTCTGTACCGAAATGTTCTTGAAAACTCTGAAAAGTTGCCCTGCTAAGGGGGCTGATTGTTTAAGTCTATTAAAAATTTATCAATTTTGTTGGGAAATACATCACAAGCGGTCATTGAAGCTAAATTTAAAATGTGGCAAACACATCCATTAACATGCAGATTTGGAACAACTTGCTTCAGCCTTGCTTGCACTCCGCTTTTTGCTCCCATCATAACCGAGCAATTGTCGGCAGTGAAACCAATTAGTTTTTCAA
Source organism: Eurosta solidaginis (assembly GCF_040869045.1). Classification (NCBI taxonomy): domain Eukaryota; kingdom Metazoa; phylum Arthropoda; class Insecta; order Diptera; family Tephritidae; genus Eurosta; species Eurosta solidaginis. Next base: position 225,027,815 of record NC_090319.1, read on the forward strand.
GTGGTATTGAATGGTCTATCAAAGACTTAATAATGGCATTAAAAATACCCTCCGTGCTACTCTCGGTCAAACGTATCAAATCTAAAAATCTATCAATGCACTTTTTATCAAAAATTCGAATCGAAACTGCCAAATTTTTTGATATACATATTAGAATGGTCGATTTATTAACCGATATCGCGCCATCGATTTTTCGATAGGATTTGGGCTCAGGAAAAATAGTTCCACTACGCATACCCAAAAAAATAAAATTCGAGTCTGCGAAAAAAAATGGCGAAAGGGTAAATTTTTAGACCAAAACACTCCCCGAAATCCAAAAAATTTTTTTTGTTTTCAAAAAACTGTTATCGCCAACGTTTTTACAAAAGTTTTTTGAAAAAAAAAAATATTTTTTTGGTTTTGCGATAACGGTTAACTTTCGTCCATACAAATCGACAAAGGTTAATACATATATCAGTCGTTTCATCTACTATTAGAGAGTAATAATTCTTCTGACAAAATGCAATTATGGATTTATAATTTTCTGGCCCCGTTATTTGAGTTATTATTTTCTGTGCTTTAATTCTATTCATGCAAAATTTGTTTACAATTTTAGAATCAGTTATGCTATTTTTCATAAGCATATTTAAATGATCCCTAATTGCAAATGGCAAATTGTGCTCGGCAACAAAACAACTTAACTATATATTTTATTTGAAAATTTAAATTTTTTTTTGTACATTCAGATCTGCTTTCAAATGACTTGAAGTGTAGTGCTGTATCTTACAAAAATTTACCAAATATGTCAATATAGTACCAACGTACTTTCGGGAAACGAAATGTACCAAAAAAATTACAAATGTACCATGATTATCATCAATATTCTGCACTAATTTCTTAGCACACAATCATACTATCACCAATTGCCATAGTTCTTTCCGATGTTTGTATTGCCAAGGTAATCACCGCACCATGTAACACCCACCATCTACAATCAACCATTGCAAATTCCTTATCGCATATACAACAATACAATCCGTGTAGACATCAGATCAAGGACAGGCCCGACGAGAGTGGGGGGGGGGGGGGGGGGGGGGAATGGGCGGTCCCGGGGTTTCTCAGGGGGCCCGCTATTTAGAGGTACTAAGAAATTTTTTTTTAAATTCAGGAGAGTCTTTAGTTGTTCCATGTGAAAATTTTAAGCCGAATTTCAAAAGCAACGAATATTGATTATGATTTTTTGCCTAGGCCTGAGGAGACAATAAAAACATCAAACAAAAATGTATGTTTATATGAATCAGAAATCGTAAAATTTTCGTGGTGACACTGATGAAGGTCATCTTCAAAAAGTCTTCCAACAATACCACCAACTCTGTATCAAAGTCCGGATTATTTAAACGACTTCTATGTCGGTACCGTGAATAATTAGTTTTTGCGATCTGAAGAAGTCAACGAAATAGTTCGTCGAGGTCATCAAAAGTGTCCCGTTATTTTTCCACGTGATCGTCATGACGACGCAATTCCTACCTCGTTGTTAAACAGAATCTTGCAAAATGGAGAGAAAGTGGTGCATGACTGGTTGGTGTGGAGTTCCAGTAGCAATGCTTTTTATTGCCTACCATGTCATCTATTAAGCACCAATACTTTAAATTGACCTAAAATTTGTTCTGCGGATATTCGAAATTCCAGGTATGAAAGAATCTATACGATAAACTGCCATCACACGAAAATACTCAAGATCACATTAAATGTTATATTCAATGGCGTCTTTAAAAAATGTAATTCAAAAGCATGATTCAATTACTAGAGGTTTGTTCTTCAATGATGACAGATCTTTGACACTCCCAACTTGAAAAATCTGGACGGGTTGCTTTTACGAAGTAAGGAAAACCGGGAATAATTCAATCCCCTTCAGTGAAATTGTAGTAGACAAGTATCTTTGGTAGATAATAGTAGTGGTAATAAATTTGTAAATGCCAACATTTTTTGGGAAAATAATTCATTTCCTACGAAATATTTCGTGAATTGATAAAGTTATGTTGGTTTGATCATTCTTTCAGAAATTGTTTGAACAATGCCGTACGTTAGAATTTTATTCAAAAATGCACTATCTCAAAATTCGTTTCCAAAACTCCCTACATGAGCATAAGTTCAATGCATTTTGTTATAAGAGGGAGTTAATGAAAAGCATTCTGAGATGAAGCGTTCTTCAATTTAACTCTAATATAGGGCGGTTTTGTGACAAATCCTGAATTGGGAAATTTTTGAAAAATATTTTGGGATAGCATGATTTTGAACAGGCAGCCTATATGGGGTGATACGCTACTCAGCAGCCGCAATGAACTGACAAAAACAAAAGTAAAAGAAAATGGCTAATTGTCTTAGAACTTTATATTCCTACCTTGACTTTGACAGAAGAGTTAAGCTTTTGGGCGGTCCTGCCGCTACACAGGGAGTATTCACCTTTTTATTCTGAAATTTGGGAAAGCTCTTTTCCGTTAAGTATTCATGGAAGCTTTCTGGACAAACCGTTAATTTAGAATATTCGGAATATGTTCATTTGATACTACCTCACGAGGTCCGAATATACATAATATTCCAAATATAAACAGATTCTCCTCTTAAATGGAGACGGATGTTCCGAACATACGGAATTAATAGATCAGAAGGTCGACTTTTAATACGCGCCCAAAAATATCGAGAGAAGTGTCAAAGACACGTATTGACCTCGATAACAATAATTCGAGGGCGGAAATAAAAATTCTAGCTCGTTCAAAAGATATTTTCGAAAAACCGAAAATTACCCCGGGTTTCGTTGACGGCTTTCAGCCGAGCTTATAAAAAATTACCCTGGCCGGTCCACCAATGAGGTCGGATCAAAATTAAATGCGTGCAAATTCCCTTTGTACACAAAATCTTTTTCAGTGCACAAAAACATTACAACAAACACATGAAAATTGCCAACTTCAACTGCACATATCTCGGGACAGAGATACAATTTTTCTTTTCCGCCTTAGGATTATTGTTGTCGAGGTCACCTATCTCGATATTTTTGGACGCGTATTAGCAGTCCTGTTCTAGACTTTTACCTGAATAAGTTAACATGCCCAATGAGTACATTTCGTTATGGCATCTCCATTATTTACTAATGTCATTTTTACGTGAATCGATTTAATAGTCGAGGTTTTGACGTTGAACGATGAATTTTGAATTGGTTTAGGTTGGTTTAGGTTTCGTATGTTCATAGGTTTACGAAAGTGCACGATACTTTGGTGTCCGTACTTTTCATAAAACCTATGTTCAGCCACACTAATAGATCATGGCATAGTTAATAAATTCATCATAAAATTAAAATAAATGTTCTAAGGAATTATGCAGTTAAGAACTTATCGGGTATTTGTAAACTGATTGCTTCCTATTTCTACTACTAATATTTTTCGAAAATTCGCAAAGAAACAACACAGTTAAAGGTTGTCAATTCGATTTGGGAGCAAAATGGCTGCAATTGTCAAAAAATGTGTCTGTCGAGCAAACCTCTTGTGATTGAATCATGATTCAAAAGGAGGCTACAATTGATACACTTATCAATGAACAGCTAATCACTGAAAGTCAAATGTGGAAAGAAATTTTATATAGAATTTTAGACACCATTTTATTTTTGGGTGAAATACGCCTAGCTTTCAAAGGCGAAAGTATATATCTAGGTGAACGAAACAATGGACATTTTTGGGCATCTAAGATCTCATAAGCCATTATGATATGATACTTAGAGTTCATTTGGAGAAAGTTAGGATTTCGCAGCAGCAGCACAGACGTTTAGAAGTTCACTATCTTTCCCCAGACATACAGAACGAGTTTATGGACATTTGTGTAAAGCACGTGAGGGAAAATATATTAGATCAAGGCAAGAAAGCCAAGTATTTTGCTATTATCGTTGATGCTATGCCTGATGCTAGTCACGCTGACTACGTTCATTTTGCGCTAACTCCATTTCAATTCGAAAGGAACAAATTTTACAATTCTAGAACGGTTTCTGGCTTTCGTGAATTGTAACCAAAAAACTGGTCACAAAATCGTTGATCTAATTTTTGCTGAAAGTGGAAAAGCAAGTGTTATATTTGCTAAATATAGCAAATCTGATTCAAGACTTTCATTATTGTGCTGAAGCACATAAATCGGAACAAACAAGTGTTATATTTGCTAAATATAGCAAATTTGGTATAAAAACTTTCATTATTGTGCTGAAGCACATAAATCGGAACACCTCGCAAAAGGTAAATCCGTAAGTCGCGTGTTTCAGGTTTAAGTTTTCTTAGGAACCACCCATATTGCTGATATCCTTATCTCCGCACACACACTAGTGTCTACCAATTCGTTTTCATTAATCGGTTGAAATAATTCGCCATATTTTTCAATTATTTCGCCTACCCTTCTCTTCGCTTCTAAGAGAAAGTCCTTAGACATTGTATAATTTACTTCACTTGATATTTCTTAATTTATAAAACATTGTTCTTCCTGTCTACCACTACTCCGATATCCTTAAGGATATCGTCGCCAATAATTTTCATTTCATTTATTTCATTTTATTTATTTGAGTTTTTGTACAAGTAAGACATAGTCTTTTAGATAGTACATCAATCGTATCACATTATCAAAAATAAAAGTAGAGTAATATAATATAATATAATATAATATAATCTAATATAATATAACGCAAATACAAGAGTTAAAAATATAATAAAATAAACTTATTCTTTAACAATTAAACATCCTCAGTTCAAAATTTTTGTGACAAGGATAAAGATATATAATTAAAAGGTAGGTTAAGAGTTGAGAAAAGATAATACTGCCTGCTTAAAACATCCTGCTTTCCTAATAGCTTTAGTTGCGTATGGGAGTGAGTTCCATAGACGGATTGTACTGACAAAGAACATTCTGGATGACGTTGTGTACCTAAAATTCGGGACTACTAGATTCAAAGTCCGTGTAGATTGGCAGAAACTTAGTTTGTTAAATAAGTACGGCGGCTTTTGTGAGTGTATTAGCTTATGCAAAAAACAGAGATTTCGCATTTTTAGGAAATTATAGATATCGCATCCAAGAATCTGCATTGCATAAGAAGATATGTGATCAAATTTCTTTTTAGAATAAACAAACCGGGCAACATTGTTAAAGGCCAGCTGCAATTTGTTGAGTGACATTGAGTCCAGGTTACCGTATATTAGTTCACCATAAGAGACTTGAGGTATTATTAGAGCTTTGACCAGTTTCATCTTAGCGTCTCGTGGTAACAAATAGGCAGTTCTGTATAAATTACGCAAGGTGTTATATATCTTCCTCACCACAAGGTTGATATGGCCAACACAAGTCAGTTTAGAGTTGATTTTATAACCTAAATTAGTTACGACATTATGAAAAATAATTTTATCTCCATTGAGAATAATATCAGGAAAGTTGTTTACGTCATTTGATGTATTTGCTAACGTAATCGCCTTAGATTTAGCTGCATTGAGAGATAGTTTATTTAGTTTAGCCCAGTTTGCCATACGTCTTAAGTCTTCATTCAGTCTAGCAAATAAATCTTCGAAAAGACCGATAGGTCGAGACATGTATAATTGGGTATCGTCTGCATATAAATGTATGGAGGCATTGTGGCAACAAGTAACTATGTCATTGATGAAGAGTGTAAACAATAATGGTCCTAGGATCGATCCCTGTGGAACACCAGATGTGATTGGTTTTAGACTAGAGACTTGGTTATCGCATTGAACCTGTTGAAATCGCTCGAGGAGATAACTTCGCATTAACTTGATTGCAACAGGGCTGAAATTATAGCTGGCTTCGAGCTTGAAAAGAAGTATTTTGAAATCAACCGTATCAAACGCTTTGGAGAAATCCAGTAGTACTAACACAGTAAGTTCATTATTGTCATAGGCTGGACGTATATCTTCAAGAATCTTTAACACGGATGACGCACAGCTGTGCCCTCTTCTGAATCCCGACTGGACGTCCGATAGCAAGTTATTCGTAGTTATATGTTCAGTTATTTGCGTTGCCAATAACTTCTCATATACCTTCGATAAAGAAGGCAACAGACTTATCGGTCTAAACTCATTGCAGGAGCTCGGAGACTTAGTTTTGGGGACCGGGACAACATTGGCTATTTTCCATTGACTAGGAAAACTACTGCTAGTTATAGAAAAATTAAAAATGTGAGTAAGCGGAGAGATAACAACAGGAAGGATCAGTTTGATAAATCGTATGCTAATTCCATCGATTCCTACAGCATTCGACTTAATAGCAAATATAGCGTTTAACACTTCAGCCTCTGTAACCACTGAGAAATCGAAGCGATTGATATTTGGTGTACTGCCTACACTGAAAGACATATTATCGATACTATCATTAGTATTACCATCAGAACTACTGCCCAAAAAATGTTGGTTCATTTCATTTGGATCAAAATTACATTGAACTTTACTGTTATTAGATATTCCCAACGAGCGAAGATTTTGCCAAAGCGTTTTAGGGGGCAAATTATTATTAAATTTTGTGTTGAGGTATGCTATCTTGGCATTCCGAATGCACAGGGTAGCTTGGTTACGCAAAAGGCGGTAAACTTCCCAGTGGTTTTTACTCTGAGATATCTTCCATTCCCTGTATGCTCTACCCCGTTTTTTATAAGATTTAAAATGTCTCTTGTAAACCATGGTTTCTTATTACTTCGAACTCTAATGGTTTTAAGAGGTGCAAATCTACTGAAGAGGTAGTGGACAAGATTATTAAAATATTTCAACTTTTCATCTAACTGAGAAAATGAAAAACATCCACTCCAGTCCAAACGAGAGGCCTCTTCATTTAATGCTTCTATCACTATGCCATTGAAATCCCTGTACGTCAATTCTATGTCGTGCTCTACTGCATTAAATTTTAAACCATAGGATAGGAAAATCATTTCATGGTCAGAGATACCCTCCATAGGAATTTGGTCAACATGGTTTACAAACTTAGTATTGTTAACGCATATAAGATCTAGCATGCTAGGTTTACTATTTGGCGCAAAGCGTGTCGCGAACTGGTTAACAATGTTCAAGTCATAAGCCTGAAAATTACCAAGAATGCTTCTACTACGGGAATCGTTAATAAGAAGATCAACATTAAGATCTCCGCAGATGACAACATGTTGGTATTTAACTGTAAATTCAGAAATTTTCTTAAATAAATCTTCCAAATCGTTAGTCCTACTCGGGTTATAAATACACGCTACGAAGCAGTTTGTTCGTGAGTCACCTATTTCAATGAAAATATATTCAACCACACTTGCGTCATCTGAACAATAAACTATCTTTGGGTTTAAAACCTCTTTGCAATAAATTGCAACTCCACCACCACGAATATTGCCTTTTCTGTCATTTCGCAGTAATGCATAGTCATTAATCGCGTATGACCGATCATCAACACTGCATCTAAACCAAGTCTCAGTGATGCAAATTAAATCAATATTTTGCTCAGCAAATACATAAGAAAGATAGTCTAATTTTTCAACCGTAAGACTACGTGTATTTAGGTGACATAAATTAAATGCATGTTCTTTTGAAATTTGACTCAGTATGAACTTTACATGCCCACTGTCAGCACACTCATTGGTCAATTTATCCATAATCAAAATAAACAAGCTGGATGATTTTAAGTAAGCTGTAAAAATCAATTAGAAATATTGAGAACATAAAGAGTAAAGTTAGGGAAATAAACACCATAAAAAAAGAAGTAATAAAAATTGAGAATAAACAAAAAATCAATAATGAGTAAGTCATGTTTATCATATGTTTATGGTTGAGTACTTTTCTATGTGCTGACTGCTGCAATTTTATCAGCGCTCTCTCTGTCATTAATTTTCTGCGCTTCGCTTTGTTGACTAGCGCGGACATACACACATCCACGAATTGAGAAAAATCCCAGCGAATGTTTCCAGACCGGGAAGGATAAAGGAAGTTATCTCGGAATTAATGCCTATGTCTGTAAAATATTTCGAAGTTATTTTTTCGTTTATATCTGCGCAGCCCCCCGCTGATCGAACACTAAATGATTTCCGCACAGGACAACCCTGTTTTGCCACAGTTGGGCTAATAAAATTCTTATTCGCACCCGTATCGACCAGAAAGTCCAGCGCGCGGCCGTCGGAAAGTTTGTATTCTATATATGGTGCAATAGATGGCCGTTCGGTAAAAAATCCTCTACCTGGACTAGTTCAGCTTTCTCCACGTCATCTGTGGTCACATGATAAAGCCGCTGTTGCTTTGTGTTTTCCTACCTAGCATCACGTTTGAAGGGGTTTGGCCGGTTCATGTAGTTTGCGCGCCTACTCTGGATGGACTGGTCTACGTCCATCTTTTCAACGTGTGGTTGCGAAGAAGTTGGTTGACCTAGCTTTGAGGGATTCCTGTTGAGTTGAGTTTCGCTTTTCGGGAAGGAATTTTCGCTCCTGGGGAAGCCGTGTTATCGTTGGAGGTACTGGCGTTGCCCTGGTGGCACCCAAACCGTGCATGTGATCTAGTATCGCGTTCATTGGCGCAACAACGGGATTGCCGTGGCGTGC